>NW_027466876.1:817500-1160000 GCF_046128005.1 Genypterus blacodes
CTCTCAAACATTGGTCCAGAGGTTCATGGTCCCGAGAGGATGAATCCTTTCTCATTGCTCTTAACTTGTGTTTATCTCACTGCTCATGGAGGTTTCCAGCTACTGAAGCACTGTGAAACTGTTGGTGCAGTATGAACTGTCATCATCTGTCTAAGACTCATTTGTGGCGAGCACCCAAATAAAAAGTATTTATCTCTGAATAACGTTTGACATTCTTCATCGCAATTGTTTCCCATGGAGGTTTTGTGTCAGCTTTGCATATCAACCAGGAAACCTCCATAATATTAACTCACACTGCTTACATCACCAACACACATGAAACGCATTTCCACTTTGCATATATTTGTTTATATAAAGTAATGCAAGTAATTTAATTTTGCAAGAACAAGTAAAGTTATATATAAATCAATTAGCAAAGGGTTTTAGATCGGACTTCATAGGTGCTAAATCATATGTTCCAGTATATATGTCTACATCTCGGTCTAAATACTCTTCATATCAGGAAGTAAAGAAACACATTGATACAGTTAAGGTTTAGGAGACCATTCAATTATAAATCATCAGATAACATATGCAAACAACACACAGGCTCTTCAAGCTGTAATGTGTGATTGCACAACTGCCATCAGATCTCACTTATCTGTTATTAATGTGTACAGTTGCTGTCAATTATCTATTTTTAATAAACACAACAGGGAGCCAGGCTGATATTTTGTACTCTAACTTCACTGCAAGTCTCAATGCCGCATTTGTTGACTAATGTTCAATCAGATACAAGTCTAGTCTGAAGTCTCTAATTGCTTTTCTTGCATGAAACTCTACACAGTGGGTATTTGCTGTATTATGATGAAACAATAATGTGGAGATTCCACTTGTCATCTGTTGTAATTTCCCACCACAGGACCACCGATGGACCTCAGCAAACAGTTGGAGCTGAGCAGGCACATGTGGCCAGGAGACGCCTCCTGAGGGCGTCAACAGGATGAAGAGCAATGAGCCGTGATACATCAGTACTGAGACTAACTAACATGTTATATGTAAACACAACATCAGATATTTTCTAATCAATTTGAGGCATGACATTGTGAATCATCGTGACTCTATGATGTTGTAATAATCCTCTGAATTTGGTTCTGCACAGTGGAAACATGGATTATTTGGAATTGCAAGTAATACAATTGAAAGCTGCAAATGAGTTTATTTACTAATTGATCATTGACTAGTTTAACATTTATTTGATGTTTTACTAAACACAAGATTAGATCATTAGCATATTATTTGTCTTAATTCAAACGTTTGAGTATGACCTTTGCCATGATCGAGTGAGTTATATCAGTGGTGTGTGCGGTTAAATCTGGTTTTAGTTCCACATACTGGATTTCTTATACCTGGCTGATAATTTTAGCATTTGTCTGATGTTGTCTCACAGCTTGACAGAAAGTACTTTGATAATCCAACAGTGTTTCTTTCTGTTTTTGCTAAATACAAATAAACTCTTAACATTGAAATGAAGAGAGTCACCATTTTCCACTCCTCTGCAGACAGCAGCTTACATACTGAACATGCTCAACATAAAATGAATTTCAGTGCGTTTTGTGTTAAGTTAAGACTGTTATAATATTTTGTGTTGATTGTCTCTGTATCTTTGTATGATGCCTTGAAGTATTCTGTGAGTTGCTAATTCCAATATCAAAAAATAAACTGATCATAATTCATACTATTTGGTTACTGGACTTTTTTTCTCTTCAGACTTCGTTTATTATTCTAAATATCATCATCGTCATCATCATCATCATAATAATCATAACATTAATCATCAGCATATACTGTTTGTATATACGCATAGTTATAATAATTTAAGCATATAAGCATATAGCAATACATGGAATTCGCCTCTGAAAGGTTCAAAATGCCGTACTGTCCAACAGGGGGCAACAACACACCTTTCACTTGGATGTCAACCACGTCAAAAATAGAGGAAGAAGAATTAAAATCGTAAACTTCCGGTTTCATCTGTTTTTTCCACTTTGCTGTTTGGTAGTTAAAATGAAGGACTTAGTAAATTAAAGCGGATGACAGCGCGCTAGAAACGCAATTTAAGTAATTTCCGTTCTTTCCTGTGTATTTGTGTGTCACCGAGCGGTTTAATCTGCTGCCGCGTGACAGATTAGTGACAGGCGCATAGCTAATGCTAACGGAGCTAGCTGTAGGAAAAACATGATGGCGTCCAGCTACAGCGCCAATGAAGACGGACATATATCTGTGACCGGGCCCGGCGGGGGGACTCTGAAGAGCAAGAAACCCGACAACACCGCCTTCAAACAGCAGAGACTCCCCGCTTGGCAGCCCATCCTCACCGCGGGCACCGTGCTGCCGGCCTTCTTCGTTATTGGACTCATCTTCATCCCCATCGGCATCGGCCTGTACGTCACCTCCAACAACATCAAGGAGTTTGAGGTAAAATACTCCCTAAAAAAGTATTTATGTTACTATAAACGTATCCAATATGCATTTAAATAACAAGTGTTGTCAATTCCAAACATTTTTCTCCAATTGGATCCGCGTCGAAAAGGTTGTCTGACAGTTATTTCAGACAAAACAACCGATGTATTGCTATTTTTTTGGGCTTTTTGTTGTTGACATTTTATGCCTTTAGTAAATTGTTAAAACTCCTATCACAAGTCCTCCCTAAGTCCAAAATGATTCAGATTTATTATGTAACAGTTTAGAAAACAGCTGCAAACCCTTAGTTTAAAGAATTGAAGAGAATTGGTTGGCCTTTCCCTTTATAAGTACCTGAAATTATTGAATCTCAGCTGTTCTTGTTAGTATGTGCGTTATTATTGTATTTCCTTCTAATCCAATGTTTGTTTCATAAATAACTTAACTGTAAAGTGTCAGTGTGCCACGTCCATAACTACAGGTGCATCTCCATCAATTAGAACATGGTGGAAAGTTCATTTATCTCAGTAATTCAATTCATTTATAGATTCATTACACACAAAGTAAGCTATTTTAAGGCGTTATTTGTTTTAATTTAGATGATTATGGCTTAGAAGCTTATGAAAACAACAAATTCAGTATCTTAGAAAATTTGAATATTGTGGAAAAGTTCAATATTGTAGCCTCACAGTGTCTCACTCTAATCAGCTCACTAACTCAAATCAGCTGCTGAGGTTTCCTGAGCCTCTAAATTGTCTCTCTGTCTGGTTCGGTCGGTGACACAATCATGGGGAAGACTATGATATGGTAATTTAACGAGGTGTGTGTGTGTGTGTGTGTGTGGGTGTGTGGGTGGGTGTGTGGCTCTGTTGCAGATTGACTACACAGGAGTGGACATGTCCAGCCCCTGCTTCAACTGCTCTCAGAGCTTCAGCTGGAACAACACCCGGCCTTGTACCTGCTCTATACCCTTCTACTTGGATCAGCCCTATGAAGTACAGTAAACACGTGTTGTTGACTCTTGTAACACTTGAGATTTCACATTCACGCGGGAGGCTTAACCGATGGTTTGTCCTCTACCTCCGCAGAGTAATGTCTTCATGTATTACGGCCTCTCCAACTTCTACCAAAATCACAGACGGTATGTGAAGTCCAGAGATGACAGCCAGCTTAACGGAGACATGGATTCTCTCGTGGTACGTGTTCCTGCAACTGTGTGTGTGTGTGTGTGTGTGTGTGTGTGTGTGTGTGTGTGTGTGTGTGTGTGTGTGTGTGTGTGTGTGTGTGTCTGTAACACTCGGCTGAGGCGTAAACCCACAAACAGGTTATGGTGGTAACTGAGCACAACAACAGTCAAGTTCAATTTCAGGTAGCCTGTGATGAGTTTAGGACATGAACGAGTGATCAGAGGATGGCCATCTTTGTTACATCTTTGTGATTCAGATGTGACTCTTTTCCACTCTCTTTACCGGGAACAGAGTCCCAGCAAGGAGTGTGAGCCGTACGCCTTTAAGGAAAACAAGCCGATCGCACCGTGTGGGGCCATCGCCAACAGCATGTTCAACGGTGAGCGTACTTCCTCCTCTGAAGACCTCGGAGATGTTATTTATGGGATTTCAAACATTTCTCTTCATCACCTGTTCCTCTCTGCCCTCGTTCGTCTCAGACTCACTGGAGCTGTTTTACTTCGATCCGAACGGGACGAAGATCCAGATTCCTCTGATGAAAAGAGGAATCGCGTGGTGGACGGACAAGCACGTGAAGTTCAGGAACCCGGAAAGCACCAATCCAAACCTCACCGTTGTTTTTCAAAGTAACGTCATGAGCATCACCTTTACCTGTGTTACAATATTGTGGTTGACGATGGAAACAACAGACCACAGGTTGCTCGCTTTTCACTTTACTGACTTTCCCCCGCCCCGACTTCTGTTTCAGGCACAACAAAGCCCGTGAACTGGCGCAAGCCAGTGTACGAGCTGGACACCGACCCGGAGAACAACGGCTTCATCAACGAGGACTTCATTGTCTGGATGCGGACCGCCGCCCTGCCGACGTTCCGCAAACTCTACCGCATCATCCAGAAGAAGAACAGCATGGTTCCAACTCTGCCCCGGGGAAACTACAGTCTGGAAATCATCTACAGTATCCTTTCTGTCGGATTCGACATCACTGTTTTCTGTTACTGCACCACCAAAGCTGAAAGGTACACAGATTATTGAAGTTAGTGTGTAACTGTGACACGGTTTCATCCTTGATCAGCTGAATTCAGATTACCCAGTTCGTAGCTTCGAGGGAAGAAAGCGCATGATCCTAAGCACCATTTCCTGGATGGGAGGCAAGAACCCATTCTTGGGCATCGCCTACATCACCGTGGGCTCCGTCTGCTTCTTCCTGGGCGTCGTCCTGTTGATCATCCACCACAAATACGGCAACCGCAACAACAGCGCCGACATCCCCAACTAACGTGCCGTCGCTCACATTTCAGGTCGCTTGTTTTGCGGCATAGCGACCAATGATTCTGTGACACATCCGGCATAATGGAATGGGTTTGAATAATGTTTTGGAGCCAAGTTACATGCCGGGGGGATGCGTTTATTCCTTTAAATAAGCGGCACTGAAAATGTTACTATCCGCACAACCACACAAGGTTGGCAACTTTTTGTGAAAGTCACTTAAAATGTGCAATATCTAAATGGAAACAGCAGATGATTTCGCCAAAAATTAGCAGCCGCAGTCGGCACATTTTAACATCTGATTGACAGTAAATTGACTTTCCCATCATGGTCACATGAGCAAGCTTGGTACGAGTTCGATGTGTCACAGGATCAGCGAGCTTTAGTGTCAAAAATGTAGCCGCTGTGCTCCTAGTCAAGTCGTCAGTTTAGTTGTTTTCTGTTCAAGGGAACCTTCCAGATCTTAAGTAGGGTCATCCAGGTGCTGCAGCATCCATACAATGGCTGCGTGGAGTAACTGGAGTCCGTTTCTAAGCCACGAGTTGCATGCAAATCGCTGTTTAGCCGAATCATTTGAGATGATCAGCGAGCTGCTAGTGTAGCTCCTCTCTGTGCCTCGCTTTTGTCTGCCGTGAAGCTTTTATCCAGGCCTTGCACTGGAAAATGGTCCATATCATTGAGAACAAAGTTAAGGAGCTGTAATATTTTTTATTTATTTAAAAGTTTTATATCATATATATTATAGTTTTTAAAGCCAGTATTTGCACGCTAGACCCCCAGGTATTTGCCATTTGAGGTTTGTTTAAAGGCTGCTAAAAATGTGTGAGTTAATTTATTACAAGTCCCATTTCAAAAAAAGCTGAGTGTATAAAATGCAAAATGTTTTAGAACGGAAAGAAACATTAACATTAAATGTCTGACATGTTTCCTTACGGGGCTTATTTTTATACACACAGAGGCGGAGAACTAAAACGGAGAACCAGGCTGTGCAACGTTCATGTGCATTAAAGCAAAGAGATAAAACAAACAAACGGAACCACAGATGTGTTGAAATGGCTAATAATGTAACTGCAGAGTTTAAGGTGACGTCATTGTTGCTAGTCCAATGATCTCATCTGTACAGGAAGTCTTCATTTGCATTTTATACACTCATTTGGTGTCATGTGTTCTTTTTTTATTCATTGTTATTTACACACAGTAGATTGTGAATCATGCACGTTATGTTCATACATGTGTTGTGTTAATGGATGATTCCATCTCATGTTTAACCCCACATCCTTTTAGCTGTTTATGCTTTGAGAATACTTCACATGTAAAATACTAGATGTTGTCAAATATTGTATGTTGAAGTCCATGTGAGGCTTTTTTTAGGTTCTGAATACAATAACTCCACTTGGTCTATTGTCTTTTTGCAGTTGCACTAAATATGATGGCGTTTTGATACCCCACCTGTATTATTTATTTGTTGTTGCATTCGCCAGTAAAAATATTCAAACATTTCTCTCTGGATAATTGTGGTTCTTTCTTGTGTTTCTGTGATGGCAGACAATTCAAATAAGAAGAGAAATCCCCTTTTTAAAGTCACTAAAAGAGGCAAAACACCAAGACTTGTCATTGTCAGGTATCTTGGGGACAATAGACAAATATACCTAACATTACTTAATTTATAAAATAATTTGGTTAAAAAAAATAATCATCGAATCTTTTTCTGGTTATTTATAAATTGGAAGTAATGCACCCTTAAGCCAATAAGCTCAAAAGAAGGTAGGGGCTGCTTGTTCACGTACACTACTGTAGGTGGCAGCATCGAGTTCAGGATGAAAATTGTCTACCGGAAATTCGCCCGAGGAGGAAGACGAAAGGCGGAAATCACATTTCGGTGTCCTTGTATGCAAGTGGACGGACGTCACGATGAACAGATCTCTATTTGTAAGTTTTACCATTTTTTAAGTGTCCCGTGAGTTCACAGACACAACGGAAACATTTTCAATAGAGTCCTGTTTTATAATTGACGTTTGAAAATGAAGTTACGGCTTGTTTATGCTCCGACAATTAGGGGTCAAATCGGGTAAAGCAGCTAGCATTGACATTAGCATTAGTTTCTCTTTTCGGTTTCCGGCGTAGTCGCTTGATTATGTATACTTCCTATTGTTCTTGTTAAAATGGATTCAACGCCTCGCCGATACATTATTGCGTTTGTTGCCTGAAGTTGGGTTTAGATAATCTGTTTGGGGCTAAACCGGTGTTCAGCCTGTATACAGAAACGCAAGTATGGACGATTCTAAAGTATAACAGGTTAATTTTGCGTTTGAAACGACACATTTGTGAGTCTGGAAACGGTTGCGGCAGTTCAGTAATCTGTGTTAGGTTGCGTTTGTCTCAAAGAAATTGGATCTGATCCCACTTCTGCACTAACTAATGAGTCATTCATCAATCTGAAACCGGTTTTTTAAACAGCTTTGGAGCTCTTAAAGTGAATATTCTCGACCTTTTCCTCATTTATATCTACCTGTGTTTGACCTGGGCATAGATCAATCAGATTTGAGATATTATATATTGACTGGTGACTTTATGACGACGGACGTTTTGCACTTATAATACAAGTATAATGGATTCTCTAATCGAAAACCGAGAGAACAGTGGAATGATCCTTTTCTCGTTGAGTTATTATTGAGTCTTAAGGTCTCTGTTTTGTATCAAAGTGTAAATTTAGGAGATCCTGTGACGTTCTTATTGATGTTTCATGAATCTAAAGCCACATTAATGTTTCTCCTTTGACTCAAACCGCCTCTGTAAATCCCTTTGAAAACGCATTTTAGACTTGGTGTAATAGATTTGTGACTTAAATATGTTGGTACCTTTCCTAACAATTTCATCCGAAGTCACCGTGGTTTGACTTTGCTCCTCTCTCTCTCCTCTCCTCTCCTCTCCAGGCGCTCCAGCAGGTGGCTCGGCGGACCATCTCCAGCACCGCTCCCCGCCGAGTGGAAAACAAAGTGGCACAGAAACAGAAGCTGTTTCAGGTGAGAGCGGACAGACACGACTACATTTCCCAGAATCCCCGTAGTTTGACCGAGGAGGGGAAAACAGCCAAACGCAAGGACGGTTTACTACCAAACCTCGCCGACTCAAAGGCATAAGACACAATGATGTCATTCTAGAGTCTACGTATGAGACGTTTGTGTTGAAAATATGTTTCCTTAAGTTTCCGTATCCTCAGCTGTGATGGCGGCGTGAACGTCAGGTACTGTACTGGTGTTTCAGCTTCACAGATAATTAACACGGGCCACTCTTCAGTTCATAACGCACGTGATGCATGTTTGTTTGAGTTTGTAGCGAGTCAATTGAGATCTGTTGCGTTAGGTGTAGTCGTAAATGTTTTATTTTCTTTCATTTTTTTTAGTTTAGTTTAATTTGATTTGTTTCATTGTTTTTTTTTACTATTTTATTTTTTAAGCTTTTTTGTGCTTCTATCATTTTTATGTATATTTTTTTTAGTTTTATTTGATTTATTTTTGTCACAAAGGTCCTAGAAAGCAACTCGTGCTTTTCTGGCCAAATTCCATTTTTTTTCCCTGGAGAAGAATTCTTAAGCGAACGTTCTGCTGACGTGGCTTGTAGACTAAACACACGTAGTTTCATGGCTGCTGGGGAAGCTGCTGGACGTAGTCGGTTAGAGCAACTGCAGAAATCTAACACCAGCCCTTTATCAGCCAGCGCTTCTGCTCAGTGCTTCTCAGAATCTGGTGTATGCATTGCAACCAAATGGAAATCCAAAAGCCCGCCTGCTGAAACATTTAGACCCTAACAACTACAGATGTGGCGAAAAGTGGTGTTGCCTAATAACCACAATTTATTCCCTGAAATAAATAGAAGTAATTGGCATCCATCATTCTTTATTCAATATTTAACAGAATCGACACTTTCCTGAGAGAAGTTACATGTTTCAAAATCAAAGTTTCAGTTGTATTAAATATGGAATGAAGCCCGGTAGATGCCAGTTTCAACGTGTTTCAGACAAACTTGTGTCCTTTCTTTCATTGGAATGTTGGCAGCACTAAGAACCATGTCTGTATTTCCTTCCATTTGGTTGGAAATTTGATCCTTGTAACAAACAATTGTCTTTGCACATCTGTACACTCCATTCTTTTCATGTGTAAGATTGTGTTTACCGTAAGGAACGGGACACAGATTTGATCCATCTAGTTTCAAATGTTAACCTCCCCTAACTTTACGATTGCACGGTTAACCGTTTTTCTCTTTTTTGACCCGGCAGGACGACAACGGCCTGCCAGTGCATTTGAAAGGAGGGGTGGCTGATGCTCTGCTGTACAGGACGACAATGGTCCTCACCGTTGTGGGTGAGTGTGCTGGATTTAATAGATCAGAAAAGCTGACTGTGAAATTTCAGGGCCAGATCTAACGAGCTAAATACTACGATTACAACGGCCACTGTGTCTGAGAAATTACAGGTGCATCTGGTTAAATTAGAATATCATAGTCTTCCCCATGATTGTGTCGCCTACTGAACCAGACTGAGAGACAATGTAAAGGCTCAGAAAACCTCAGCAGGTGATTTGAGTTAATGAGCTGATTAGAGTGAGACACTGTGAGGCTACAATATTGAACTTTTTCACAATATTCTAATTTTCTGAGGTACTGAATTTGTGGTTTTCTTGAGCTTCTAAGCCATAATCAGCAAAATATAAAACAAATAAAGGCTTGACATATTGAACTTTGTGTGTAATGAATCTATAATATATGAGTGTTTCACTTTTTCTGAAATAAATGAACTTTTCCACAATATTCTAATTCATGGAGATGCACCTGTAGATACTTTTATATTGTGCTTTTTTAAAAAACAGTTATAAACATAATTCCAATAATCAATATTTGATTTCCTTCCAGGAGCAGGATATGTGGTGTACGAGTTGGTGACGGCCGCGTTTCCTAAGAAGAAAAATTAAAACCCCTCCACTTCTACAGTTTACGTCTTTTTAAAATCGGTCAAGTCTTGGTTATCCAAGAATATATTACTCAGTCTGTGCTGAGCCATTCTGTTTCATGTTCATGGGATCAATATTTATTTGGTGTATTCTCTCTGCTCTTACTTGAGGATCAATAAAAATACCTCTCATGGCCGAAATCAGCTAATGGTTCCTTCCTTCCTTATATTTGTACTTTCTGAATATATCTTTACATAACTGTTTCTGGTACTAAGAGAACTGAAAGCATTGTTAAATGCACATGAAGATTAAAATGAAAAGCGACACAATACAAACACATTTTACATCTGAGAAAATGTTAGAAATGACAAGATGGCAGTGAACACAGTTTTAAAGACAATCTACATTAGGTGACCTCTGTGGAACTGTGGAAAGGACATTGTCGCCTCCTTGTGGATATACAATGAAATGTAGCCCCAGTGAACAAGTGGATGTTTTATATAAATCTGCAAGATCAGTGTGTTTTTGTAATACTTCAAAAGATAATATCATGGACCATCTGTACGTGGGGAAACTCAAGAACAGATGGAAAATAAAAGATTGTCTTTGTCCAAAAGAGTGCGACAAGAGGGTGTAGGGGGGTAAGGTTGGAACGATGGAGGAGAAACACACTCTTTGGGTTTACTAAGGTCTTTTCAGATGATCACTGTGAGGGATGAACAAAAATAAACCAGACCAAGTCAAACCACAAGTAAATATTCATGTCTCCAATATTCATGTTTCCTGCATTGCAACCCCCCTGAGGCCACATGTAAGTACTCATGCTTTCCTGCTTCAACTTCATTCATGATGTCCACTATAGTCACATAGTTTCATTTATAAACATTCTTTTGAAGACTCATTATCAGTGTAATAACTAGTACACAGTGATCAGGACAAATACACTCATCTTATTTCCAGGAAGCCACTGCTTATGTGTGTCCTATTTCAAACAACCATCTGACGTTTCTGCTAACTGTTTGACTATTGAAGCTGCCTATGGCCACACTAACAGTACATCCTTCCTGCTTTCCTATGAAACTGACTATATCCCAGCATAATTACAAAAGAAAGGGGGTTTGTGACAATGTGGCCTCACTCATTTATATTGAATATATTTTGACGTAAGAAAGATAACATACAACTATTGCCCCGCTATAGAAACGTTACAAAGGTTATTACATAGCACAATCAATGTAATATGGTCACAGTAACGTTTTCTTTCCTGGAATGAACCAGAACCTGATGGGCGTGAACTTTGCTCACACATTTCCTGCTCTGCCCCTTCACAGATCTGTTACTGTAAAGATGGGTGTAAGCCACGTTTGCTGGAGTTCAGAGCTGACGAGCCACATTTACAGATCAGCAGTGACGTGAAACAACAACCGGGAGGGGGAGCTTAATGTAAGATCTCATTTCTGGTAAAGGGAAATTAAGGCGTTCACTGTCGCAGCAGAGAGGTGAAATGGCGCAGCAAGAATTTCAGCCGCATCAAGAAATAATCTGCTGTTCGGTCTGTCTGGATCTGCTGAAGGAGCCGGTGACTGTTCCCTGTGGACACAGCTTTTGCATGAGATGTATTGAAAACTTCTGGGATGGAGAGGATGAGAAGGAAATCTACAGCTGCCCTCAGTGCAGACAGACCTTTACTCCGAGGCCCGTCCTGGGGAAAAACACCACGTTGGCCGATTTAGTGGAAAAGTTGAAGAACATGGACCTCCAAGCTGCCCCTGATGATCGCTGCTATGCTGGACCTGCTGATGTTGGTTGTGATTCCTGTACTGGGAGAAAACTGAAAGCCATCAGGTCTTGTCTGGTTTGTCGGGTCTCTTACTGTGAGAAACACCTCCAGCCTCACTACAACTCTCCTGGCTTCAAAGATCACAAGCTTGTCGACGCCTCCAAGAAGCTTCAGGACAACATCTGCTCTAATCATGATGAGGTAATGAAGATGTTCTGCCGCACTGATCAGCAGTGTATCTGTTATCTCTGCTCTGTGGATGAACATAAAGGCCATGACATAGTCTCAGCAGCGGCAGCGAGGACTGAGATGCAGAGAGAGCTCGGGGAGAGTCAACAAAAAGTCCAGCAGAAAATCCAGGACAGAAAGAAAGACGTGACGGTGCTTCAGCAGGAGGTGGAGGCCATCGATCGCTCTGCTGATGAAGCAGTGAAGGACAGTGAGCAGCTCTTCACCCAGCTGATCCATGTCATAGAGAAAAGAAGGCCTGAGATGATGCAGCAGATCAGATCCAAGCAGAAAGCTGAAGTGAATCGAGCTGAAGAGCTTCAGGAGAAGCTGGAGCAGGAGATCGCTGAGCTGAGTAGGAGAGACGCTGAGCTGCAGCAGCTGTCCACCATGGAGGATAACGCCCAGTTTCTCTCCAATTACCTCTCACTGCCACATCTCAGTGAATCATCACACTCAGACATCAAGATCTATCCTGTGAGGAACTTTGAGGAGGTGACGGCCGCTCTCACAGCGGTCAAGAATAAACTACAGGACATTTTGAGTAAGGAATGGGACAACATCTCACTGGTTGATGTGGATGTTTCACTGTCACCAGCAGAGCCCGAGACCAGAGCTGATTTCTTAAGATATTCACATGAAATCACAATGGATCCAAACACACCACACGCACGTCTGTCATTATCCAGGAAAAACACTCAGGTAAAATTTTTAAAAGAAAAAATGTCATATTCTTCTCACCCAGACAGATTCACTTCTATATGTCAGGTCCTGAGTACAGAGAGTCTGACTGGGCGTTGCTACTGGGAGGTGGAGTGGAGCGGGTCATCAGTTGGAGTAGCAGTGGCATACAAGGATATTGACAGAACATCGCAAGGAGGTCAATTTGGGTACAACAAAAAGTCTTGGTCATTATATGATTACGGCCAAAGTTGTCAATTTCGACATGATCTCATCTCTACTCCCCTCTCATTCTTTGAGTCCTACAAAATAGGAGTGTACCTGGATCACAGTGCAGGTCTTCTGTCCTTCTACAGTGTGTCTGAAACCATGACTCTCCTCCACAGAGTCCAGACAACATTCACTCAGCCGCTCTATGCTGGATTTTGGCTTAAAAGTTTTGGAGACACTGTTAAATTGCGTAGACTGGAGTCATCAAAGAGTTAAATTTATGTTTCCATCTTTGATGCTCAGTGTTCATCACTGTGAGGTTCCTGCTCTCCCAGTGATCAACTGTCAACCAAACTCTGTAGGCTTTAGTTTAATATCATTTTTTTCTGAATGTTAATGATGTTTAGATGTGTGTAGGTTTCCTGTTTTATCTTCCAGTAGGTGGTGCTCTTATTTTGTGTCTCTTTACTCTTGGTGTTCATTACTGCTTATGATAAAATCAACATTCTTACACATTGAAATTCAAACTGCTGTTTACTCTAAATAGTACTTATGCCTGATCAATATCTGTAATGTATTTTCTCTTTTACTGCAGGACCCTAACAGAGAAATCAGTGCAATTTCCTTTACTATGATCAAACAATGTGTAAATCCATAAATTAAACAGGACATGGATCATTTATTTATTTTACTTTACATTGCTGATGCAGCAATTATTTTGACTGTGCGGAAGACTGAATATGAAGTTGAAATACCAGGGTTTCATGACTTAATATGCCAGCAAAGTGAATGTTTCCTTTAATTTTTTTTTTATTGCATTCATATTTTTTTCCAAGAACAAATGAATGATTTCCAGAGGCGGGGCACAGATTACTAGACATATTGCATTTTGAAGGAACTTTAATGGAAACCTGGCGCCCCTTGGAGACATATAGACATGTATGTTCATGATCAGATCAATGGAATGTATGATAATAATAAATAATAATAAAAGTTAGATGAAACAGTTAATCCACACAACTGGATTGTTTACGCTTCTTTTTTTCACTATCTGTATAGGGAGGAGAATAACAACTGCAGCAAAATCCTAGCAGAGCCTGAAAAGTAAAAAAAGAAAGAAAGATACAATTGAATTGAACTATTCCAAAGGTAACACTATAGTATAAACCTAAAAAAAGTTGTAAAAATGTTGAGGTGTATTTTATTATATCGCTTTCCTTGTTTCCGCCTCCTGCTTTCATACCGGAAATCAAGTCCCAAATAGAAACAAAACCAGCTCCGAAAACAAGCAGCAAGTGTTTTAAATCAGTGTTGTGTCAGTATTTAATCCATGAATCAAACTGTTCATATATTTCGATATACCCAATAAAAATTTAAGACGTTTAGTTTGACCAGCACTCCGTGTTGAGGCGAAGAACACACAGTAGCTGCTAGCAGAGCGGGGCGTCCTGTACGTAATGTGCGTAAGGCTCCGCAAATGACGCAAATGACTCCTCTGAATTTGGTTTTCATGAGCCTCTAAGCCATAATTATCAAAATGAAAACAAATAAAGGCTTGACATATTTCACTTTGTGTGTTATGAATCTATAACATATGAGTGTTTCACTTTTTTATTCCTGAATGAATAAACTCTTCCAAAATATACTAATTTATGGAGATGCACCTGTAGATACTTTTATATTGTGCTTTTTTTGAATAACAGTTATAAACTTTATTCCAATAATCAATATTTGATTTCCCTCCAGGAGCAGGATATGTGGTGTACGAGTTGGTGACGGCAGCGTTTCCTAAGAAGAAAAATTAAAACCCTCCACTTCTAAACTTTACGTCTTTTTAAATCCGGTCAAGTCTTGGTTATCAAAGAATATATTACTCAGCCTGTGCTGAGCCATTCTGTTTCATGTTCATGGGATCCATATTTATTTGGTGTATTCTCTCTGCTCTTACTTGAGGATCAGTAAAAATACCTCTCATGGCCGAAATCAGTTTATGGTTCCTTCCTTCCTTACATTTGTACTTATATCTGAATATATCTTTGCATAACTGTTTCTGGTACTAAGAGAACTGAAAGCACTGGTAAATGCAAATGAAGATGCAAATGAAAAGCGACACAATACAAACACATTTTACATCTGAGAAAATGTTAGAAATGACAAGATGGCAGTGAACAAAGTTTTAAAGACAATCAAAAATTGGTCACCTTCATCTGTGTAAGTGACCTCTGTCAGTCATTTTACTGAACTGTGGAAAGGGCATTGTCGCCTCCTCGTGGACATATAATGAAATGTAGCCTCAGTCAACACGTGGACATATGGAAGAACTGAGCATGAAATAATGGAATAAGGGTGTTTTGTATAAATAATCTCAGTGTGTTTTTGTAATACTTCAAAAGATAACATCATGGACCATCTGTACGTGGGGAAACTCAAGAACAAATGAACAATAAAAGATTGTCTCTGCCCAAAAGTGTGCGGCAGGAGGGTGTAGGGGGCGAGGATGAAGGGCCAGGGGAGGCTTAGGTTAGGGGTAAGGTTGGGCTGATGGGGGATAAACACACCCTTTGGGTTTATTTCGGCCTTTTCAGATGATCACTGTGAGGAAAGAAAGAAAATAAACCAGACCAAGGCAATGCAGCCTCCCCAAAGCCACAGGTTGTTGTATGCTTCCAATATTCATGTTTCCTACATTGCAACCCCCCTGAGGCCACATGTAAGAACTCGTGCTTTCCTGCTTCAACTTCATTCATGATGTCCACTATAGTCGCATAGTTTCATTTATAAACATTCTTTTGAAGACTCATTATCAGTGTAATAACTAATAAACGGTGTCTAGGACAAATACACTCATCTTATTTCCAGGAAGCCACTGCTTATATGTGTCTCATTTCAAACAACAATCTGACTTTTCTGCTAACTGTTTGACCATTGAAGCTGCCTATGGCCACACTTACAAAAAACATACGTGCTTTCCTATGAAACTATGACTATATAGCAGCATAATTACAAAAGAAAGGGGGTTTGTGACGATGTGGCCTCACTAGTATCACTCATTTATATTGAATATATTTTGATGTAAGATAGATAACATACAACTATTGCCCCGCCATAGAAACGTTACAAAGGTAACAAGACAGCACAGTGGAATATGGCCACAGTCACTTAAGCTTCCCTGGAATGAACCAGAACATGATGGGCGTGAACTTTACTCAAACAGTCCTGCTCTGCCCCTTCACAGATCTGCAAATGTAAAGATGGGTAAAACCCACGTTTGCTGAAGTTCAGAGCTGACAAGCCACATTTACAGATCAGCAGTGAAGTGAAACAACAACCGGAAAGGAGGAGCTTAAAGTACGATCTCATTTCTGGGAAAGTGAAACTCAGGTGGTCACTGTCGCAGAGAGAGGTGAAATGGCGCAGCAAGAAATAATCTGCTGTTCGGTCTGTCTGGATCTGCTGAAGGAGCCGGTGACTATTCCCTGTGGACACAGCTACTGCATGAGATGTATTGGAAACTTCTGGGATGGAGAGGTTGCGAAAGGAATCTACAGCTGCCCTCAGTGCAGACAGACCTTTACACCGAGGCCTGTCCTGGTGAAAAACACTATGTTGGCCGATTTAGTGGAGGAGTTGAGGAACAGGGAACTCCAAGCTGCTCCTGATGATGGCTGCTATGCTGGACCTGCAGATGTTGGTTGTGATTCCTGTACTGGGAGAAAACTGAAAGCCATCAAGTCGTGTCTGGTTTGTCTGGTCTCTTACTGTGAGAAACACCTCCAGCCTCACTACAACTCACCTGGCTTCAAAAATCACAAGCTGGCCGAGCCGTCCAAGAAGCTTCAGGACAACATCTGCTCTAATCATGATGAGGTAATGAAGATGTTCTGCCGCACTGATCGGCAGTGTATCTGTTATCTCTGCTCTGTGGATGAACATAAAGGCCATGACATAGTCACAGCTGCAGCAGCGAGGACTGAGATGCAGAGAGAGCTCGGGGAGAGTCAACAAAAAGTCCAGCAGAAAATCCAGGACAGAAAGAAAGACGTGACGGTGCTTCAGCAGGAGGTGGAAGCCATCGATCGCTCTGCTGATGAAGCAGTGAGGGACAGTGAGAAGCTCTTCACCCAGCTGATCTGTCTCATAGTGGAAAGAAGCTCTGAGGTGATGCAGCAGATCAGATCCCAGCAGAAGGCTGAAGTGAGTCGAGCTGAAGAGCTTCAGGAGAAGCTGGAGGAGGAGATTGCTGAGCTGAGTAGGAGAGACGCTGAGCTGCAGCAGCTGTCCACCATGGAGGATAACGCCCAGTTTCTCTCCAATTACCTCTCACTGCCACATCTCAGCGAATCATCACACTCAGACATCAAGATCTATCCTGTGAGGTACTTTGAGGAGGTGATGGCCGCTCTGTCAGCGGTCACAAATAAACTACAGGAAATTTTGAGCGAGGAATGGGGCAACATCTCACTGGTTGATGTGGATGTCTTACTGTCACCAGCAGTGCCCATGACCAGAGCTGGATGCTTAAGATATTCACATGAAATCACAATGGATCCAAACACACCACACGCACGTCTGTCATTATCCGAGGGAAACAGAGAGGTATCATTTACGGACAACAAAAACTCATATTCTTCTCACCCAGACAGATTCACTTCTGTATGTCAGGTCCTGAGTACAGAGAGTGTGACTGGGCGTTGCTACTGGGAGGTGGAGTGGAGCGGTACAGGAGTTGGAGTAGCAGTGGCATACAAGGATATTGACAGAACATCGCAAGAAGGTAAATTCGGGTTCAATGAAAAGTCTTGGTCATTATATGATTACGGCCAAAGTTGTCAATTCCGACAAAATTGCATCTCGACTTCCCTCTCATCTTATCAGTCCTGCAAAATAGGAGTGTACCTGGATCACAGTGCAGGTCTTCTGTCCTTCTACAGTGTGTCTGAAACTATGACTCTCCTCCACAGAGTCCAGACCACATTCACTCAGCCGCTCTATGCTGGATTTTGGCTTTATCGTTTTGGAGACACTGTTGAATTTGTGTAGAAAGGAGCCATCAAAGAGTTAAATTTATGTTTCCATCTTTGATGCTCAGTGTTCATCACTGTGAGGTTCCTGCTCTTCCCAGTGAGCAGCTGTCAACCAAACCCTGTAGGCTCTAGTTTAATATCATTTTGTTTTGAATGTTAATGATGTTTAGATGTGTGTAGGTTTCCTGTTTTATCTTTCAGTAGGTGGTGCTCTTATTTTGTGTCTCTTTACTCTTGGTGTTCATTACTGCTTATGATAAAATCAACATTCTTACACATTGAAATTCGAAAATGCTGTTTACTCTAAATAGTTCTTTTGCCTGTTAAATATCTGTAATGTATTTTCTCTTTTACTGCAGGACCCTAACAGAGAAATCCGTACAATTTTCTTTATTATGATCAAAAAATGTGTAAATCTATAAATTAAACAGGACATGGATCATTTCATTATTTACCTTTACATTTCTGATGCAGCAATTTTTTTGACTGTGCATGAATGAATATGAAGTTGAAAACCAGGGTTTCATGACTTAATATGTCAGCAAAGTGAATGTTTCCTATTTGTGTTAATGTTTTATTTAAAAATTTTTTTAATTGCATTCATATTTTTTTCCAAGAACAAATGAATGATTTCCAGAGGCGGGGCACAGATTACTAGGCATATTGCATTTTGAAGGAACTTTAATGGAAACCTGGCGCCCCTTGGAGACATATAGACATGTATGTTCATGATCAGATCAATGGAATGTATAATAATAATAAGTAATAATAAAAGTTAAAGGAAAGAGAAATTCCACACAACTGGATTGTTTACGCTTCTTTTTTTCATTAAGGGAGGAGAATAACAACTGCAGCAAAATCCCAGCGGAGCCTGAAAAGTCAAAAAATATATGAAAGATACAATTGAATTGAACTATTCCAAAGGTAACACTATAGTATAAACCTAAAAAAAAGTTGTAAAGTTGTTGTAAAATTGTTGTTGTATTTTATTATATTGCTTTCCTTGTTTCCGCCTCCTGCTTTCATACCGGAAATCAAGTCCCAAATAGAAACAAAACCAGCTCCGAAAACAAGCTGCAAGTGTTTTAAATCATTATTGTGTCAGTATTTAATCCATGAATCAAACTGTTCATATATTTTAAAATACCCAATAAAATTTTAAGACGTTTAGTTTGACCAGCACTCCGTGTTGAGGCGCACGAACTGACAGTAGCTGCTAGCAGAGCGGGGCGTCCTGTACATAATGTGCGTAAGGCTCCGCAAATGACGCAAATGACTCCTCTGAATTTGGTTTTCATGAGCTTCTAAGCCATAATTACCAAAATTAAAACAAATAAAGGCTTGAAATGTTGCACTTTGTGTGAAATGAATCTATAATATATGATAGTTTCACTTTTTGAATTGAATTCCTGAAATAAATGAACTTTTCCACAATATTCTAATTTACCGAGATGCACCTGTAGATACTTTTATATTGTGCTTTTCTTGAAAAACAGTTATAAACTTAATTCCAATAATCAATATTTGATTTGATTGAAAATTGAAAAAATGAAAACCTTCCACTTCCACAGTTTACGTCCTTTTAAAACCGGTCAAGTCTTGGTTATCAAAGAATATATTACTCAGCCTGTGCTGAGCCATTCTGTTTCATGTTCATGGGATCAATATTTATTTGGTGTATTCTCTCTGCTCTTACTTGCGGATCAATAAAAATACCTCTCATGGCCGAAATCAGTTAATGGTGCCTTCCTTCCTTATATTTGTACTTTCTGAAGATATCTTTGCATAACTGTTTCTGGTACGTAAGAGAACTGAAAGCACTGTTAAATGCAAATGAAGAGGCAAATGAAAAGCGACACCATACAAACAAATTTTACATCTGAGAAAAGGTTAGAAATGATTAGATGGCAGTGAACACAGTTTTAAAGACAATCTAAATAAGGTGACCTCTGTGGAACTGTGGAAAGGACATTGTCGCCTCCTTGTGGACATACAACAAAATGCAGCCTCAGTGAATATGTGTATGTTTTATATAAATCTGCAAGATCAGTGTGTTTTTGTAATACTTCAAAAGATAACATCATGGACCATCTGTACGTGGGGAAACTCAAGAACAGATGGACAATAAAAGATTGTCTTTGTCCATAAGAGTGCGGCAGGAGGGTGTAGGGGGGTAAGGTTGGAACGATGGACGAGAAACACACTCTTTGGGTTTACTTGGGTCTTTTCAGATGACCACTGTGAGGGAAGAACAAAAATAAACCAGACCAAGTCAAGCCACAAGTAAATATTCCAACCATGTCTCCAATATTCATGTTTCCTACATTGCAACCCCCCTGAGGCCACATGTAAGTACTCATGCTTTCCTGCTTCAATTTCATTCATGATGTCCACTATAGTCACATAGTTTCATTTATAAACATTCTTTTGAAGACTCATTATCAGTGTAATAACTAGTACACGGTGTTCAGAACAAATACATTTATCTTTTTTCCAGGAAGCCACTGCTTATGTGTGTCCTATTTCAAACAACAATCTGACGTTTTTGCTAACTGTTTGACTATTGAAGCTGCCTATGGCCACACTTACAGTACATATTCCTGCTTTCCTATGAAACTGACTACAGGTACATCTCAAAAAATTAGAATATCATGAAAAAGTCCAATATTTTTTGTCACTCATCTCAGAAAGTGAAACCCATATATTATATAGATAAATGACACATAGAGTGAAATATTTCAAGCCTTTATTTCTTGAAATTTCGATTATTATGCTTACAGCCAACAGAAACACAAAATTCAGTGTCTCAGAAAATTAGAATATTACATAAGATCAATCAAAAAAGGATATTTTAAACAGAAATGTCAGGCTTCTGAATTAATGTTTATTTCTATGCAACGCTTTTGCATGAATTTCTGCATCAATGCGCCATGGCATGGAGGCGATCAGCCGGGGTCAGCCCAATGGTCCCACAGCCCTATGTTCCCTAATTTCTAAGATTTTTTTCAAAATGAGGCCCTATGTTCCCTCAGCCCTATGTTCCCTCATTTCTAAGATTTTTTTCAAAATTAGGCCCTATGTTCCCTCAGCCCTATGTTCCCTCATTTCTACTAAGGGTAAGGGTTAGGGTTAGGGTTAGGGTTATCTAATCTTAGAAATGAACAAAGGGCCTAATTTTGAAAAAAATCTTAGAAATGAGGGAACATAGGGCTGAGGGAACATAGGGCTGAGGTAACATAGGGCTGAGGGAACATAGGAATGCTCCCGATCAGCCTGGGGCACTGCTCAGGTGTAATGGAAGCCCAGATTGCTTCGATAGCGGCCTTCAGGTCATCTGCATTGTTGGGTCTGGTGTCTCTCATCTTCCTCTTGACAATACCCCATAGATTCTCTATGGGTTTCAGGTCAGGCGAGTTTGCTGGCCAATCAAGCACAGTAACACCATGGTCACTGAACCAGCTTTTAGTACCTTTGGCAGTGTGGGCAGGTGGCAAGTCCTGCTGGAAAATGAAATCAGCATCTCCATAAAGCTTGTCAGCAGAAGGAATCATGAAGTGCTCTAAAATGTCCTGGTAGATGGCTGTATTGACTGTGGACTTCAGAGAACACAGTTGACCAACACCAGCACATGACATGGCAGCCCAAATCATCACGGACTGTGGAAACTTCACACTGGACTTCAAGCAACGTGGATTCTGTGCCTCTCCACTCTTAATGCAAACTCTGGGACCTTGATTTCCAAATGACATGCAACATTTACTGTCATCTGAAAAGAGGACTTTGGACCACGGAGCAACAGTCATGTCATGTGCTGGTGTTGGTCAATGCAGCCATCTACCAGGAAATTTTAGAGCACTTCATGGAGGACTTGGCACCTGCCCACACTGCCAAAGGTATCAAAAGCTGGTTCAGTGACCATGGTGTTACTGTGCTTGATTGGCCGGCAAACTCGCCTGACCTGAACCCCATACAGAATCTATGGGCTTCCATTACACCTGAGCAATGCCCCAGGCTGATCGCCTCCATGCCACAGCGCATTGATGCAGAAATTCATGCAAAAGTAGGCCCAACCAAGTATTGAGTGCATAGAAATAAACATTAATTCAGAAGCCTGACATTTCTGTTTAAAATATCCTTTTTTGATTGATCTTATGTAATATTCTAATTTTCTGAGACACTAAATTTTGTGTTTCCGTTAGCTGTAAGCATAATAATCGAAATTTCAAGAAATAAAGGCTTGAAATATTTCACTCTATGTGTCATTTATCTATATAATATATGGGTTTCACTTTCTGAGATGAGTGACAAAAAATATTGGACTTTTTCATGATATTCTAATTTTTTGAGATGTACCTGTATATCCCAGCATAATAACAAAGGAAAGGGGGTTTGTGACAATGTACCCTCACTCATTTATATTGAATATATTTTGATGTAAGATAGATAACATACAACTTTTGCCACGCTAAAGAAACGTTACAAAGGTTACAAGACAGCACAATGGAATATGGTCACAGTAACTTTCGCTTTCCTGGAACGAACCAGAACATGATGGGAGTGAACTTTGCTCACACATTTCCTCCTCTGCCTCTTCACAGATCTGTTACTGTAAAGATGGGTGTAAGCCACGTTTGCTTGAGTTCAGAGCTGACGAGCCACATTTACAGATCAGCAGTGAAGTGAAACAACAACCGGGAGGGGGAGCTTAATGTAAGATCTCATTTTCTGGGAAAGGGAAATTCAGGCGTTCACTGTCGCAGCAGAGAGGCGAAATGGCGCAGCAAGAAATAATCTGCTGTTCGATCTGTCTGGATCTGCTGAAGGAGCCGGTGACTGTTCCCTGTGGACACAGCTACTGCATGAGATGTATTGAAAACTTCTGGGATGGAGAGGATGAGAAGGAAATCTACAGCTGCCCTCAGTGCAGACAGACCTTTACTCCGAGGCCCGTCCTGGGGAAAAACACCACGTTGGCCGATTTAGTGGAGAAGTTGAAGAACATGGACCTCCAAGCTGCCCCTGATGATCGCTGCTATGCTGGACCTGCAGATGTTGGTTGTGATTCCTGTACTGGGAGAAAACTGAAAGCCATCAGGTCTTGTCTGGTTTGTCAGGTCTCTTACTGTGAGAAACACCTCCAGCCTCACTACAACTCTCCTGGCTTCAAAGATCACAAGCTTGTCGACGCCTCCAAGAAGCTTCAGGACAACATCTGCTCTAATCATGATGAGGTAATGAAGATGTTCTGCCGCACTGATCAGCAGTGTATCTGTTATCTCTGTTCTGTGGATGAACATAAAGGCCATGACATAGTCTCAGCAGCGGCAGCGAGGACTGAGATGCAGAGAGAGCTCGGGGAGAGTCAACAAAAAGTCCAGCAGAAAATCCAGGACAGAAAGAAAGACGTGACGGTGCTTCAGCAGGAGGTGGAGGCCATCGATCGCTCTGCTGATGAAGCAGTGAGGGACAGTGAGCAGCTCTTCACCCAGCTGATCCATGTCATAGAGAAAAGAAGGCCTGAGATGATGCAGCAGATCAGATCCAAGCAGAAAGCTGAAGTGAATCGAGCTGAAGAGCTTCAGGAGAAGCTGGAGCAGGAGATCGCTGAGCTGAGTAGGAGAGACGCTGAGCTGCAGCAGCTGTCCACCATGGAGGATAACGCCCAGTTTCTCTCCAATTACCTCTCACTGCCACATCTCAGTGAATCATCACACTCAGACATCAAGATCTATCCTGTGAGGAACTTTGAGGAGGTGACGGCCGCTCTCACAGCGGTCACAAATAAACTACAGGACATTTTGAGTAAGGAATGGGACAACATCTCACTGGTTGATGTGGATATTTCACTGTCACCAGCAGAGCCCGAGACCAGAGCTGATTTCTTAAGATATTCACATGAAATCACAATGGATCCAAACACACCACACGCACGTCTGTCATTATCCAGGAAAAACACTCAGGTAAAATTTTTAAAAGAAAAAATGTCATATTCTTCTCACCCAGACAGATTCACTTCTATATGTCAGGTCCTGAGTACAGAGAGTCTGACTGGGCGTTGCTACTGGGAGGTGGAGTGGAGCGGGTCATCAGTTGGAGTAGCAGTGGCATACAAGGATATTGACAGAACATCGCAAGGAGGTCAATTTGGGTACAACAAAAAGTCTTGGTCTTTATATGATTACGGCCAAAGTTGTCAATTTCGACATAATCTCATCTCTACTCCCCTCTCATTCTTTGAGTCCTACAAAATAGGAGTGTACCTGGATCACAGTGCAGGTCTTCTGTCCTTCTACAGTGTGTCTGAAACCATGACTCTCCTCCACAGAGTCCAGACCACATTCACTCAGCCGCTCTATGCTGGATTTTGGCTTAAAAGTTTTGGAGACACTGTTAAATTGCGTAGACTGGAGTCATCAAAAGGTTAAATTTATGTTTCCATCTTTGATGCTCAGTGTTCATCACTGTGAGGTTCCTGCTCTCCCAGTGATCAACTGTCAACCAAACTCTGTAGGCTTTAGTTTAATATCATTTTTTTCTGAATGTTAATGATGTTTAGATGTGTGTAGGTTTCCTGTTTTATCTTCCAGTAGGTGGTGCTCTTATTTTGTGTCTCTTTACTCTTGGTGTTCATCACTGCTTATGATAAAATCAACATTTGTAAACATTGAAATTCAAACTGCTGTTTACTCTAAATAGTTCTTATGCCTGTTCAATATATGTAATGTATTTTCCTAACAGAGAAATCGGTACAATTTCCTTTATTATGATCAACAAATGTTTAAATCTATAAATTAAACAGGATGTGGATCATTTCATTATTTTCCTTTACATTGCTGATGCAGCAATTCTTTTGACTGTGCGGAAGACTGAATATGAAGTTGAAATACCAGGGTTTCATGACTTAATATGTCAGCAAAGTGAATGTTTCCTATTTGTGTTAATGTTTTATTTTAATATATTATTTTATTGCATTCATATTTTTTTCCAAGAACAAATGAATGATTTCCAGAGGCGGGGCACAGATTACTAAACATATTGCATTTTGAAGGAACTTTAATGGAAACCTGGCGCCCCTTGGAGACATATACACATGTATGGTCAAGATCAGATCAACGGAATGTATAATAATAATAAATAATAATAAAAGTTAAAGGAAACATTCAATCCACACAACTGGATTGTTTACGCTTCTTTTTTTCACTAAAGGGAGGAGAATACCAACTGCAGCAAAATCCCAGCAGAGCCTGAAAAGTCAAAAAAAGACAGAAAATACAATTGAATTGAACTATTCCAAAGGTAACACTATAGTATAAACATTAAAAAATAAGTTGTAAAAATGTTGAGGTGTATTTTATTATATCGCTTTCCTTGTTTCCGCCTCCTGCTTTCATACCGGAAATCAAGTCCCAAATAGAAACAAAACCAGCTCCGAAAACAAGCTGCAAGTGTTTTAAATCAGTGTTGTGTCAGTATTTAATCCATGAATCCAACTATTCATATACTTCGATATACCCAATAAAAATTTAATACGTTTAGTTTGACCAGCACTCCGTGTTGAGGCGAAGAACACACAGTAGCTGCTAGCAGGGCGGGGCGTCCTGTACGTACATTACATTACATTACATTACGGTCATTTAGCAGACGCTTTTATCCAAAGCGACTTACAATAAGTGTGTTCAACAAAGGTAGATAAAAGAACTTCAGGTCACAAGAAATCGTAAGCGCATTTCCTTCCTAAACCAACAGCTAAGAGCATAACTAGAGCTAGAGTAGTGTAATGTGCGTAAGGCTCCGCAAATGACGCAAATGACTCCTCTGGATTTGGTTTTCTTGAGCTTCTAAGCCATAATTATCAAAATGAAAACAAATAAAGGCTTGAAATATTTCGCCTTGTGTGTAATGAATCTATAATATATGAGTGTTTCACTTTTTGAATTGAATTCCTGAAATAAATGAACTTTTCCACAATATTCTAATTTATGGGGATGCACCTGTAGATACTTTTATATTGTGCTTTTTTTGAAAAACAGTTATAAACTTTATTCCAATAATCAATATTTGATTTGATTGAAATTTGAAAATTAAAACCCTCCGCTTCTACAGTTTACATCCTTTTAAAACCGGTCAAGTCTTGGTTATCAAAGAATATATTACTCAGCCTGTGCTGAGCCATTCCGTTTCATGTTCATGGGATCAATATTTATTTGGTGTATTCTCTCCCTGCTCTTACTTGAGGATCAATAAAAATACCTCTCATGGCCGAAATCAGTTTATGGTGCCTTCCTTCCTTACATTTGTACTTATATCTGAATGTATCTTTGCATAACTGTTTCTGGTACTAAGAGAACTGAAAGCACTGATAAATGCACATGAAAATGCAAATGAAAAGCGACACAATACAAACACATTTTACATCTGAGAAAAGGTTGGAAATGACAAGATGGCAGTGAACACAGTTTTAAAGTCAATCAAAAATTGGTCACCTTCATCTGTATAAGTGACCTCTGTCAGTCATTTTACTGAAATGTGGAAAGGACATTGTCGCCTCCTCGTGGACATATAATGAAATGTAGCCTCAGTGAACACGTGGACATATGGAAGAACTGAGCATGAAGAAATGGAATAAGGGTGTTTTGTATAAATAATCTGGAAGATCAGTGTGTTTTTGTAATACTTCAAAAAATAACATCATGAACCATCTGTACGTGGGGAAACTCAAGAACAGATGGACAATAAAAGATTGTCTCTGCCCAAAAGAGTGCGGCAGGAGGGTGTAGGGGGCGAGGATGAAGGGCCAGGGGAGGCTTAGGTTAGGGGTAAGGTTGGGCTGATGGGGGAGATAAATAAACCAGACCAAGTCAATGCAGCCTCCCCAAAGCCACAGGTTGTTGTATGCTTCCAATATTCATGTTTCCTACATTGCAACCCCCCTGAGGCCACATGTAAGAACTCATGCTTTCCTGCTTCAACTTCATTCATGATGTCCACTATAGTCACATAGTTTCATTTATAAACATTCTTTTGAAGACTCATTATCAGTGTAATAACTAGTACACAGTGATCAGGACAAATACACTCATCTTATTTCCAAGAAGCCACTGCTTATGTGTGTCCTATTTCAAACAACCATCTGACTTTTTTGCTAACTGTTTGACCATTGAAGCTGCCTATGGCCACACTAACAGAAAACATACGTGCTTTCCTATGAAACTATGACAATATCCCAGCATAATTACAAAAGAAAGGGGGTTTGTGACAATGTGGCCTCACTCATTTATATTGAATATATTTTGATGTAAGATAGATAACATACAACTGATGCCCCGCTATAGAAACGTTACAAAGGTTACACGACAGCACAATGGAATATGATCACAGTCACTTAAGCTTCCCTGGAATGAACCAGAACCTGATGGGCCTGTGTACGTGTAACCCACGTTTGCTTGAGTTCAGACCTGAATAGCCACATTCACAGATCAGCAGTGAAGTAAAACAACAACCGGAAAGGAGGAGCTTTATGTACGATCTCATTTCTGGGAAGGTGAAACTCAGGTGTTCACTGTCGCAGAGAGGTGAAATGGCGCAGCAAGAATTTCAGCTGCATCAAGAAAAAATCTGCTGTTCGATCTGTCTGGATCTGCTGAAGGAGCCGGTGACTGTTCCCTGTGGACACAGCTACTGCATGATATGTATTAAAAACTTCTGGGATGGAGAGGATGAGAAGGAAATCTACAGCTGCCCTCAGTGCAGACAGACCTTTACTCCGAGGCCTGTCCTGGGGAAAAACACCATGTTGGCTGATTTAGTGGAGGAGTTGAAGAACATGGACCTCCAAGCTGCTCCTGCCGATCACTGCTATGCTGGACCCGCAGATGTTGGTTGTGATTCCTGTACTGGGAGAAAACTGAAAGCCATCAAGTCGTGTCTGGTTTGTCTGGTCTCTTTCTGTGAGAAACACCTCCAGCCTCACTTCAACTCACCTGGCTTCAAAAATCACAAGCTGGTCGACCCCTCCAAGAAGCTTCAGGACAACATCTGCTCTAATCATGATGAGGTAATGAAGATGTTCTGCCGCACTGATCAGCAGTGTATCTGTTATCTCTGCTCTGTGGAAGAACATAAAGGCCATGACATAGTCACAGCTGCAGCAGCGAGGACTAAGATGCAGAGAGAGCTCGGGGAGAGTCGACAAAAGGTCCAGCAGAAAATCCAGGACAGAAAGAAAGACGTGACGGTGCTTCAGCAGGAGGTGGAGGCCATCGATCGCTCTGCTGATGAAGCAGCGAGGGACAGTGAGCAGTTCTTCACCCAGCTGATCCATGTCATAGAGGAAAAAAGATCTGAGGTGAAGCAGCAGATCAGATCCCAGCAGAAAGCTAAAGTGAGTCAAGCGGAAGAGCTTCAGGAGAAGCTGGAGCAGGAGATCGCTGAGCTGAGTAGGAAAGATGCTGAGCTGCAGCAGCTGTCAGACATGGAGGATCACACCCAATTTCTCTCCAATTACCTCTCGCTGCCACATCTCAGTGAATCATCACACTCAGACAGCGTCAAGATCTATCCTGTGAGGTACTTTGAGGAGTTGACGGCCGCTCTGTCAGCGGTCACGAAGAAACTACAGGACATTTTGAGTAAGGAATGGGACAACATCTCACTGGTTGATGTGGATGTCTTACTGTCACCAGCAGTGCCGAGGACCAGAGCTGGATGCTTAAGATATTCACTTGAAATCACAATGGATCCAAACACACCACACGCACGTCTGTCATTATCCGAGGGAAACAGAGAGGTAACATTTATGAACAACAGAATGTCATATTCTCCTCACCCAGACAGATTCACTTCTGTATGTCAGGTCCTGAGTACAGAGAGTGTGACTGGGCGTTGCTACTGGGAGGTGGAGTGGAGCGGGTCATCAGTTGGAGTAGCAGTGGCATACAAGGATATTGACAGAACATCGCGAGAAGATAAATTTGGGTACAATGAAAAGTCTTGGTCATTATATGCTTCCGGCCAAAGTTGTCAATTTCGACAAAATTGCATCTCGACTCCCCTCTCATCCTGTCAGGCCTGCAAAATAGGAGTGTACCTGGATCACAGTGCAGGTCTTCTGTCCTACTACAGCGTGTCTGAAACTGAAACCATGACTCTCCTCCTCACACATCAGACCACATTCACTCAGCCGCTCCATGCTGGATTTTGGCTTTTTCATTGTGGAGACACTGTTGAATTTGTGTAGACAGGAGTCATCAAACAGTTAAATTTATGTTTCCATCTTTGATGCTCAGTGTTCATCACTGTGAGGTTCCTGCTCTTCCCAGTGAGCAGCTGTCAACCAAACCCTGTAGGCTTTAGTTAAATATCATTGTTTTGAATGTTAATGATGTTTAGATTTGTGTAGGTTTCCTGTTTTATCTTCCAGTAGGTGGTGCTCTTATTTTGTGTCTCTTTACTCTTGGTGTTCATTACTGCTTATGATATAATCAACATTCGTACACATTGAAATTCAAACTGCTGTTTACTCTAAATAGTTCTTATGCCTGCTCAATATCGGTAATGTATTTTCTCTTTTACTGCAGGACCCTAACAGAGAAATCGGTAAAATTTTCTTGATTATGATCAAAAAATGTGTAAATCTATAAATTAAACAGGATGTGGATCATTTCATTATTTACCTTTACATTGCTGATGCAGCAATTCTTTTGACTGCGGCTGAATGAATGTGAAGTTGAAAACCAGGGTTTCATGACTTAATATGTCAGCAAAGTGAATGTTTTCTATTTGTATTAATGTTTTTTTTATTATATATTATTTTATTGCAATCATATTTTTTTTGAACAAATGAATGATTTCCAGAGACGGGGCACAGATTACTAGACATATTGCATTTTGAAGGAACTTTAATGGATATCTGGCGCCCCTTGGAGACATTTAGACACGTATGGTCATGATCAGATTAATGGAATGTATGATAATAATAAATAATAATTAAAGTTAAAGGAAACATTCAATCCACACAACTGGATTGTTTACGCTTCTTTTTTTCACTAAAGGGAGGAGAATACCAACTGCAGCAAAATCCCAGCAGAGCCTGAAAAGTCAAAAAAAGACAGAAAATACAATTGAATTGAACTATTCCAAAGGTAACACTATAGTATAAACATTAAAAAATAAGTTGTAAAAATGTTGAGGTGTATTTTATTATATCGCTTTCCTTGTTTCCGCCTCCTGGTTTCATACCGGAAATCAAGTCCCAAATAGAAACAAAACCAGCTCCGAAAACAAGCTGCAAGTGTTTTAAATCAGTGTTGTGTCAGTATTTAATCCATGAATCCAACTATTCATATACTTCGATATACCCAATAAAAATTTAAGACGTTTAGTTTGACCAGCACTCCGTGTTGAGGCGAAGAACACACAGTAGCTGCTAGCAGGGCGGGGCGTCCTGTACGTAATGTGCGTAAGGCTCCGCAAATGACGCAAATGACTCCTCAGAATTTGGTTTTCTTGAGCTTCTAAGCCATAATTATCAAAATGAAAACAAATAAAGGCTTGAAATATGTCACTTTGTGTGTAATGAATCTATAATATATGAGAGTTTCACTTTTTGAATTGAATTCCTGAAATAAATGAACTTTTCCACAATTTTCTAATTTATGGGGATGCACCTGTAGATACTTTTATATTGTGCTTTTTTTGGGAAAAACAGTTATAAACTTTATTCCAATAATCAACATTTGATTTGATTGAAAATTCAAAATTCAAACCCTCCGCTTCTACACTTTACGTCTTTTTAAATCCGGTCAAGTCTTGGTTATCAAAGAATATATTACTCAGCCTGTGCTGAGCCATTCTGTTTCATGTTCATGGGATCAATATTTATTTGGTGTATTCTCTCTGCTCTTACTTGAGGATCAATAAAAATACCTCTCATGGCCGAAATCAGTTTATGGTGCCTTCCTTCCTTACATTTGTACTTATATCTGAATGTATCTTTACATAACTGTTTCTGGTACTAAGAGAACTGAAAGCACTGATAAATGCAAATGAAGATGCAAATGAAAAGCGACACAATTGAAACAAATTCTACATCTTAGAAAAGGTTAGAAATGATTAGATGGCAGTGAACACAGTTTTAAAGACAATCAAAAATTGGTCACCTACAGCTGTGTAAGTGACCTCTGTCAGTCATTTTACTGAACTGTGGAAAGGGCATTGTCGCCTCCTCGTGGACATATAATGAAATGTAGCCTCAGTGAACACGTGGACATATGGAAGAACTGAGCATGAAGAAATGGAACAAGGGTGTTTTGTATAAATAATCTCAGTGTGTTTTTGTAATACTTCAAAAGATAACATCATGGAACATCTGTATGTTGGGAAACTCAAGAACAGATGGACAATAAAAGATTGTCTCTGCCCAAAAGAGTGCGGCAGGAGGGTGTAGGGGGCGAGGATGAAGGGCCAGGGGAGGCTTAGGTTAGGGGTAAGGTTGGGCTGATGGGGGAGATAAATAAACCAGACCAAGTCAATGCAGCCTCCCAAAAGCCACAGGTTGTTGTATGCTTCCAATATTCATGTTTCCTACATTGCAACCCCCCTGAGGCCACATGTAAGAACTCATGCTTTCCTGCTTCAACTTCATTCATGATGTCCACTATAGTCACATAGTTTCATTTATAAACATTCTTTTGAAGACTCATTATCAGTGTAATAACTAATACACGGTGTCCAGGACAAATACACTCATCTTATTTCCAGGAAGCCACTGCTTATGTGTGTCCTATTTCAAACAACCATCTGACTTTTCTGCTAACTGTTTGACCATTGAAGCTGCCTATGGCCACACTAACAGAAAACGTACGTGCTTTCCTATGAAACTATGACAATATCCCAGCATAATTACAAAAGAAAGGGGGTTTGTGACGATGTGGCCTCACTCATTTATATTGAATATATTTTGATGTAAGATAGATAACATACAACTGATGCCCCGATATAGAAACGTTACAAAGGTTACAAGACAGCACAATGGAATATGGCCACAGTCACTTAAGCTTCCCTGGAATGAACCAGAACCTGATGGGCCTGAACTTTGCTCACACATTTCCCGCTCTGCCCTTTCACAGATCTGTTAATGTAAAGATGGGTGTAAGCCACGTTTGCTTGAGTTCAGACCTGAATAGCCACATTCACAGATCAGCAGTGAAGTAAAGCAACAACCGGAAAGGAGGACTTTTATGTACAATCTCATTTCTGGGAAGGTGAAACTCAGGTGTTCACTGTCGCAGAGAGGTGAAATGGCGCAGCAAGAACTTCAGCTGCATCAAGAAATAATCGGCTGTTCGGTCTGTCTGGATCTGCTGAAGGAGCCGGTGACTGTTCCCTGTGGACACAGCTACTGCATGTTATGTATTAATAACTTCTGGGATGAAGAGGATGAGAAGGAAATCTACAGCTGCCCTCAGTGCAGACAGACCTTTACTCCGAGGCCTGTCCTGGGGAAAAACACCATGTTGGCTGATTTAGTGGAGAAGTTGAAGAACATGGACCTCCAAGCTGCTCCTGATAATCGCTGCTATGCTGGACCTGCAGATGTTGGTTGTGATTTCTGTACTGGGAGAAAACTGAAAGCCATCAAGTCGTGTCTGGTTTGTCTGGTCTCTTACTGTGAGAAACACCTCCAGCCTCACTATGACTCACCTGGCTTCAAAAATCACAAGCTTGTCAGCGCCTCCAAGAAGTTTCGGGACAACATCTGCTCTAATCATAATGAGGTAATGAAGATGTTCTGCCGCACTGATCGGCAGTGTATCTGTTATCTCTGCTCTGTGGATGAACATAAAGGCCATGACATAGTCTCAGCAGCAGCAGCGAAGTCTCAGATGCAGAGAGAGCTCGGGGAGAGTCAACAAAAGGTTCAGCAGAAAATCCAGGACAGAAAGAAAGACGTGACGGTGCTTCAGCAGGAGGTGGAGGCCATCGATCGCTCTGCTGATGAAGCAGTGAGGAACAGTGAGCAGATCAGCCAGCAGATAAGTGTCATAGTGAAAAGAAGGCCTGAGGTGATGCAGCAGATCAGATCCCAGCAGAAAACTGAAGTGAGCCGAGCTGAAGAGCTTCAGGAGAAGCTGGAGCAGGAGATCGCTGAGCTGAGTAGGAGAGACGCTGAGCTGCAGCAGCTGTCCACCATGGAGGACCATCTCAGTGAATCATCACACTCAGACATCAAGATCTGTCCTGTGAGATACTTTGAGGAGGTGACGGCCACTCTGTCAGCGATCACAAATAAACTACAGGAAATTTTGAGCGGGGAATGGGACAACATCTCACTGATTGATGTGGATGTCTTACTGTCACCAGCAGTGCCGAGGACCAGAGCTGAATTCGCGTAAAATCACAATGGATCCAAACACACCACACGCACGTCTGTCATTTTACAAGGGAAACAGAGAGGTAACATTTATGAACAACAAATGGTCATATTCTCCTCACCCAGACAGATTCACTTCTATATGTCAGGTCCTGAGTACAGAGAGTCTGACTGGGCGTTGCTACTGGGAGGTGGAGTGGAGCGGTACAGGAGTTGGAGTAGCAGTGGCATACAAGGATATTGACAGAACATCGCAAGGAAGTCAATTTGGGTTCAATGAAAAGTCTTGGTCATTATATGATTCCGGCCAAAGTTGTCAATTTCGACATAATCTCATCTCGACTCCCCTCTCATTCTTTGATTCCTACAAAATAGGAGTGTACCTGGATCACAGTGCAGGTCTTCTGTCCTTCTACAATGTGTCTGAAACCATGACTCTCCTCCACAGAGTCCAGACCACATTCACTCAGCCGCTCCATGCTGGATTTTGGCTTTATTGTTTTGGAGACACTGTTGAATTTGTGTAGACAGGAGTCATCAAAGAGTTAAATTTATGTTTCCATCTTTGATGCTCAGTGTTCATCACTGTGAGGTTCCTGCTCTGCTCTTCCCAGTGGGCAGCTGTCAACCAAACCCTGTAGGCTTTAGTTAAATATCATTTTGTTTTGAATGTTAATGATGTTTAGATTTGTGTAGGTGGTGCTCTTATTTTGTGTCTCTTTACCCTTGGTGTCCATCACTGCTTATGATAAAATCAACATTCTTACACATTGAAATTCAAACTGCTGTTTACTTAAATAGTTCTTATGCCTGATCAATATCTGTAATGTATTTTTTCTCTTTTAGTGCAGGACCCTAACAGAGAAATCAGTACAATTTCCTTTATTATGATCAAAAAATGTGTAAATCTATGGATTTAACAGGATATGGATCATTTCATTATTTTCCTTGACATTTGAAAACCAGGGTTTCATGACTTAATATGTCAGCAAAGTGAATGTTTCCTATTTGTATCAATGTTTTATTTCAATATCTTATTTTATTGCATTCATATTTTTTTCCAAGAACAAATGAATGATTTCCAGAGGCGGGGCACAAATTACTACACACGTTGCATTTAGAAGGAACTTTAATGGAAACCTGGCGCCCCTTGGAGACATATAGACATGTATGGTCATGATCAGATCAATGGAATGTATGATAATAATAATATATAATAATAAAAGTTAATGGAAACAGTTTATCCACACAACTGGATTGTTTACGCTATCTGTATAGGGAGGAGAATAACAACTGCATCAAAATCCCAGCAGAGTCTGAAAATTAAAAAATATATGAAAGATACAATTGAATTGAACTCTTCCAAAGGTAACACTATAGTATAAACATTAAAAAATAAGTTGTAAAAATGTTGAGGTGTATTTAATTATATTGCTTTCGTTGTTTCCGCCTCCTGCCTTCATACCGGAAATGAAGTCCCAAATAGAAACAAAACCAGCTCTGAAAACAAGCTGCAAGTGTTTTAAGTCAGTGTTGTGTCAGGATTTAATCCATGAATCAAACTGTTCATATATTTCAATATATCCAATCAAATTTTAAGACGTTTAGTTTGACCGGCACTCCGTGTTGAGGCGAAGAACACACAGTAGCTACTAGCCGCAGAGCGAGGCGTCCTGTACGTGATGTGCGTAAGGCTCCGCAAATGACGCAAAACGACTCTCCCTCCCGCCAAAAGCAGGTGACAATGTTTACAACTTTGATTAGCTAGATAGGATGAAGCGGAACTATGGTTTTTGTCGCGAAAATGTTATAAAGCACGTCATGAAAATATTTGCGGGAACAGTTATCAGGTAAAGTTATGTTCTCGCCATGTTTGATGTCAACAAAAAATTGTATCATTATTTTTTTTTATGTGCTAGCTTGCAGTGCGTCTTTACTCTGTTTGTCTTGCTTGCCGGACTCTTCCAGGTCTGTGTGTTCTGTGTCTGTGTGTCTGACAAAAGTGAGAGTGAAATACAACTATTACTACGTTTGATTAAAAACAAAATAGCGACAAACTGTGTTAAAACTGCAGCACGGAAAACATAACCGCGTGCACGAAACGAATTTCCAGCAACGGCCACTGTGGGGCGTTGTTCAGTCAGTACAGTATGCGGGCGCACGTCATTCTAAAACAACTAATGATTATTTTGTCTCTAGTTACAAATCTGGACAAAATGCAAGATGGAAATCAATGGACTGACATCGATGATTGAATTGTTGATTAAATATTATATTCCACCTTTCAGTGTTAGTGCAAATCAAAGTGTGAGCCGTATAATACATTCAACATATATAGGTTAACTGTTGAAGACGATGGGAAATTCTTCCATTTTTCTGTTTTTTTCCCTTTTGCATCTTATCTTTATCTAGACAAAAAAGAGAGAGCCAAATAAAGCAGGATTTTAATGTTTAAAATTAGAAATAGTTTGCATGTTTGCTGTCCAACGTGCAAGTTCAACTTTTAAACCACTAGAGGGCAATGTTTTCAAAAGAATCAAACAGCTCAAACAAGTGTCCCTACTTTCAACAATACAATCCTAATCTGATCCAAATGCTGATAATCAGATGCGTTTAGGAGTCTGATTTATGTAGTGCCAATAATCCATCATAAAATACATTAATGTTTTTTTTGACAAATACTTTCTGTCTTGGGTGTGCACTAACAAACTTAAAAGCAGGCATTTCAGTTTTAATTAAACTCAGTGTAAGCAGAGACAGGCCTGAGCCGCACCTACAGTCAGCCCTGAAACATCATTATGTAACGTCCCAACAATGACAGATGGAAAGACTCTTTATGGAATTTTACAGTGCCATCGCAGGGGATTGTGGCATTTAATTATTTAAACATTTTGCCAAATTCCAACATGTCCCAATTCTACACTCCCAGGTACAACATTTCCAATTTTTGATTGGACTTAATACCGTATTTAGTGATTTGGATGAACTATAACAAATTCAGAAATTGTGACAACTATTTGGGGATATTTTGCCACAGTTTTGACATTTGGGGTTTCTATGACATAACATTTCTGAATATGAACAATATCAGAAGTGCAATATCAAATTTAGGAGTTTGAGGGCGCTATAACACCTTAGTGGCAAATTTGACATTTTGATGAGATGCCAATGGGGACTATAGGAATTCGGACTATTGTAGTGCTATGACATATTTGGGTATTGTGACACACATATGGTGGCATGTGTCAACTTTTCAAATTTGGTTGTTCTATGTACTAATTGTGTGATGATGAAAGCTCTCCTAGGCTCTGTATCAAATAGATATTTTAGATTAAGGACTTTGAGAAACAACATTCAGAGGTGCGACACAAACTATAGAGATTTGGAAGTACTGTACTCTGATTGTATGTCATTTGAACAGTTACCATAAGAACGCAGCAGGGCAAAGCAAAATGCTGAGTAAATGATAATTCATTTACTCGCATTTTGCTTTGTAATTCTACTTTCAGTGATGTTTAAACGTCAGCAATTGCAGTCATTTTTGCTGCTGAACACTTTCCAAATTCAACACACTCAAATATCGGGATGTTCCTTTTTTTCAGGTTTCCAAAACGGTGGAAAACCAGGACGCATCAAAAAAAAAAAGGGAAGGATGGGGTTCAGTTGACGATTTGTGGAATATTTTCCCATTGATTCACCGTGAATTAAAGGGGGACGGGGGGGACGGGGTCCTGCGGGGGGAAAAGTCTCCCCCCCCCCCCCCCCCCACACACACACACACACCTCCGCCCTTCCCCAAAAAGCAGATCCGCGCCGCTGTCTGAGACGCACAGAAGCCCTTCATCACCGGAAAGGAATGCAGAAAACTATGTAAAAGTTTCCGAGTGTGTGTGTGTGTGTGTGCGTGTGCGTGTCTGTCTCTCCCCGCACTTTCTCGAGGTTACACATCATTTGGCCCCGCTGGATGTCGTCAGCTCTGAGCGGCGGCGGGGGCCGGGCCGGGTTTTTTTGGGAGCAGCCCCCCCGCGTTAAGTAGCGAGCCTGCGTGGAGAGTCTTCCCACTTGGAAAGACGCACGCCGAGGGAAAAGTGTGGGAAGTGCAACACTTACATCACAGCGGACCATCTAACCCTCCGCATCATCCCCCCGCTCAGGCTGGGTGTCCACAGCGGCGCGCCACGTTTTTCTCCTCCTCTTCATCTTCTTCATCTTCTTCTCACATCCTGAATCAGACCAAAGAGCGTTTTTGACTTTGTCTCGTCTGCAGGTCAGTCATGCACTTGTTTCCCCTTTTTTTTTTTTTTTTAAATGAATAACGTGGTTGACGAGTGTAATTGCATGTGTTGCGTTCAATGACCAAACTGTTTCTATAGCTCTCATTCAATTTAGTTCAACTTTTTTTTTGGGTCGTGCGTAATTGCGCACGGTGCCAGCGGTTGATGCTCAGCGTTCTTTGACCTAACGAAAGGGGGGGGGGGGGCGGTCAGCGTGATCTGCCTGATCAGCACACAGATTGGAGGAAACACATTTAGATCTGAGTCCAGCGTTGAACAACCACGGATATATGATCTCGCAGTGAGTGACAGGGAATTCTGCGTTGTTGTTTTTGTTGTTGTTGAATCGGAGCGCATTTTGTTGGCGTTTAAGGCGCACCTGTCGGATAAAAGGAGGGCTGTTACTGTTAAACTGTCCTAACCTGTCAGCTGTGGCTTCTTCGGCTTTGAACCACGTAGAGAAGCGCCAATAGAGAACAGAGAAGGTGCGTAACTTAGTACACTTACACCCAAGTATAGCCCTGTGTTACACCTCTGAGGCATTAGTACTTAACTTGAGTGTTTCCATTTTTGAGACTTTGTTTTTATGTTGAACTTCTTTACTCCACAACATTTTCCAGACTTAGTTATTTGCCAGTTTTTGATTTGTCAAGTAAAAATCCTCCAAAATGCCAACTTGAGCATCTGTGAAATTCAGACAATTTAGGAAACTCAGACTTTCTTTCTTTCTTTCTTTCTTTCCAGCAGTAAATGTCCCGGCTCTCATTCCTTCCTATACTCAATTGGCTTCCTCTGTTCCCTCCTTTGCCCTTCCTCCGTCATGTCCTTCACATCCTTCTCTCCTTCCCTCCCTCCTTCCTTCCTTCCTTCTACACACATCTGATCTGAATCCATATCACTGACATACATTCTGCTCAGTTGCGATGATAGAGCTGGAGGTATAGCAGTTAAATGTGTAATGGAGTCTTTTCCTTCATGGTTTTTGCTTGTGTAAAGGAGCTAGGCAGTATTTCCACATCTGATTGGCTCTTTTTGTTCTTCAAGTCATTTGAAAACGTGAATATCCACAAAGTTGGAGATGTGAGGTCTCAGCCTGTGGTTGGTGGGGGAGGGGGTTTAGGGTCAGAGCGACTCGGTGCTCAGCGATTCTACACTTGAATGTTGAATGCAGGACTTTTGATGTGATGATTCCATGATGTCGTCCTTTTATTGAAGCGTAGGGACTTAAAGACTTACAGACAAAAGGACGTCAGGACCGCTTGTGCTTTTTTACAGAAGTCAGGGATTTCGCTGCTAATTGCTTCCCTTCCTCTGGCAGATTATTCATGTTCTGCTGAGTCAGCGTGCTGAAGATGAAGAGCAGGCTGTCTGTGGCGGTGGCGGCGCTCATCGCTGTGCTGCTGTCCTCCTCTCGGGCGCAACCCCAAGGTAACCCCACTCACCTCCACCTCCTTCCCCCCCTTCAGTCCTCCCTCCTCTATCCCCCCTCACACAATCTGCTCTCAGCTCTGCGTCTCCTCCACTCGCCTTGTTTAGCTGCTGCATCTTTAGTGAGAATAAAAGAAAGTCACACAGAGAAAACAATGTGCGTGATTTGTTGGACTGATATTTTTTTGCTCTCCGCTCAGTTTAACCCTGTTTTTACCCCCAGTTTTGATTAAAAATAACTATGATTTCCTCCTGAGGGCAAAACCAGTTGCAGCCTCAACCCTCTGGATTCAGAAGTCATTTTTGCTGCACTGTGAAAAGGGAAAAAAAAGGGAAAAAGAGAAAAAAAAGTAATGGACACAATGACACATTTTGGCTTGTGACATTTCTGCTGACTCTGCTAGTATTTCTGCAGAGATCCAGTCCAGATTTTCACAAGCCAAGCTTCTTTGTCGTTTCACTGGTACATGTTCATTTCATTCACTTACCAAACTGTAAACTACTGTAAACAACAAACAAGTTCTTGGAAACATCGAAGCAATCATCTTGAAACCTTGTTTGTAGTTCACAGATTTCCTGGAAAAGTCTAGATTTCAAAACCCCCCAATTCTTTTTTTACAGTACAATTTTTTAGGTGGTAAGTAAAGAACTGTAAAAGTAAAACTGAAAAAAAGAAAAAAAACTTTCCCAGGGTTTGTTTGTTTTTGAAGTTTTGGATACAAAAAGTGTTTTCACAGGGGTTAAAATTGTTTAAAGGACCATACCAGGGATTCTTTTGTTATTTAGCTTTTGTACTACAAATCATGTTTAAAAGTCATTCAATTGTCTATTGTGTTGGTGAATTTTAATGAACAAGTAATGCAACTGTCATTAGTGTGTGTGTTTTGTGTATACATGCTTGTGTATTTTGTGTGATGCTGTCAATTCGATGTTGTGAGTGTACGAGCAGAACCAAAACATTTGAGCAAAACTAGCATAAACCCAGGTATGGTCCTTTTTTAAGGTTTTAATCAAACTCCTGTTATGTCATAGGGGTGTAAATGACACATTAGTTAGCCACCGTGATAAACAAAATTCTCTGAAAAGCATTACTATTGTGCTTCGCTCCTTTTAAAAACGCGTATGTTCTTAAAATTGCCATCATATTTAGCGACAACCATGGACCCCAATTCAACTAACAGGCAGAGCTTTAGAAATCTGAATAGTTTCTCTTCAGACAGTTGCAGTTCTATCTTTTCTGCACTAGGAGGAGCTCTTGCCCAAAATCTACCCACTGCCTTAAGTCAGCAGGACCTAAAGTGAATGTATTCTACATTTCTCCAGTTAAAAAAAAGAGAAGAAAAGAAAAAAAAAACAACAACAGGTGGCCAAGTTTCCTCCCTATGTCCTTCTTTTTTCCTGATGGAACGGAAAGACAAAATATGACTTTCACATTATTTTCCAGAGGTTTCAGAGGGAAGGAGAAGAGAAAATCTGCTCTTCCCCGCCTCTGGATATTCTCTCAGTGAAAACCTCCGCCACACAATAAAAAGGAATCTGTAAAAACACCTTGGATCATCAGGAGGACAACCTTCTTCTATGCTTCCAGGAGGATTTCTGACCTCTTGTGACCTTCTTTTAAGATCCCACTTCAGGCCCTCATTGCGTTTCCAGAGGTGGAGGCATTGTAACAGGGTCGTATAGTCTGCTAGACTTGGCATGTTAGGACCGGATTTCAAGGTTTCAGAGATGACAGAAGCAGACAGACTTTAGTGAGAGAAATAAAAAACAGTTCCCATCTCAGGTTTAGCTTGGAACAGTTCAGAGTTGGTAAAATTCACATATTTACCATGATCCAAGTCTGACAGATCTCTCATCTCATCTCCAAAATTTTTGAAACTCAGAGCAGTGTACGTGTAAAATAAACAGCAAATATGTGTCAGCCTCCGATTGGGAAATTATTATTCTGGGATCGGCGTTGAACCCGATCCAGCCTTCAGGTGCAGAGACCTCGATGCCGACTTTCAACTGTACTGTACAACGAACACGACCTCTGCATCGTGAATGTGGATGATGCGTTTTGAAGTTGATGCTTTTGTGTGAGAACGAGTTCCATTGACTTAAGAGCCAAATCAGCCGTGGGATTGGCTAGTTTTTGGATTGTTTTGGAACACGGAAGCAGCAGACCTTGGCCCTTGAATTGATTCGTCAGGTTGGTGGTTCTCCATTTTTGCCGTAACTGTCCTGGTCAAGCCTCGCTCAGGTCCTGAGTCACGGCTTTACGACAATATTTTACTATGATATTCTTCATCCCTTTACTGGCGTTAGTCTCGGAAACTCCATGTGTGTGTATGTATAGAGAGAGACATAGGCAACATTACAGCTCAGCTAGGTTATTGATCATTTGCGTAAAATTTGGTTCCACTTTGGATGCTTTTGCTGCTTTTAGGGCCCAGAGTCCCAAAGCTTTACCTGATATGGACATGGATATTTGGAAGATTATGTTACCCCAGCATGAAAGGATTACTAGACAGCAGAAGAAAAGAAACTCCGAGGTCTCTGTGACCAGTTAAAGAAAAGAAAACAACTCAAGTTCAATTGAGGGTTCAAGTAAATGGCAAAGCAAACAGTTTAAGCTACTGACAGGGTTTATGAAAACTTGATTCACTAGTATTTGTCATGTTCTTGAATGATATTAATTCAATAATTCCAACATTCATGTACAGTTGGTTGAGCTTATTTTGGCCGATCACATGCAAGGCGGTATCTTCAGCATACACATGGACAGTATAGTGCAGAGATATTTTACCCTAAGAAATATTTAGTACTGAACCTTGTGGGATACCTTTATCGATTTAGGCTTTATCATATCTCCTTCACGTAATCCTTTTCTGCTGGGGAATTATAGCCTCACTTTCCGTGTGCAAAAGAAAGTCAGATAGAGTTTATATGTTGTATTTGATAACACTACGGTAAGGTAGTTACAAATTTTGCTGCATGATTTCGTATGATCTAGCACTCCTGTCCCTCCCTCCTGAAGAATATCATTCTAAAATATTTTTACAAAAATAATCTGTGGTCCTTTGTGTACATGGAAACTTTTTGTCCATTGCCCTAAGTTGTTGTAAACAACTTTTCATGTACATGTGCATGATCCTACATGGAAGTGATCACAATGTCAAGTTTAAACTTGTGTGCACCGTTTGTGTTGTTTACTTTGTTTTGTTGTTTTGTTGTTTGGGTGTGTCATACAGAGCGGAGGTTCTTAAATTAGTAAAGCTCCTAAAAAGTATCAGGGTAAAGAAGAAGGATTTATCTGGCTTAACTTCCTGCTATGTTCGTATAGGTTTTTGTAGATTTCTCTGGTAATAAAAAGAAAGAAGGGGGGGGTGAAAGAAGAAAGACTGAAGAACAAACAGAAAGAACAAGAAAGAGGGGGGAAGGGAAGGGAAGTAGGAAGGAACAACAAACAACAAAAGCAAGGGAGTCATTGATTGATTGAAATTCTTAAATTTGGAGCTGACATGGTTTAAGAATCTCCGGTGGTTTGGAAATGTGTACGGAAAAGACGTCCTCACTGCGGACATCCATGTGTGCTCGATGTGGACGTCCACTGGATGTTCTCAGTGTGTTTGTCTTTTATGAGGTTTGCAATGGATGCATCTCCAAGACGCAGACACAAGACATCTTTATCCATTGTATAATCAAAAGCAAATTAGTTTGTGTTTGTTGGTTTTAGTCAATTCAACATCAAGCGTTGGATTGAAGTCATGGACAATCTGCTGGTTGTCAGATGGTCCATGTCCTGGTTTGTCAACAGGGTGGGAAGACTTGTGATTGAAAGACTTTTTCTCTAGTCTTCCCACACTGTTTGTGAAGTAACATAGCATTTAGCTGTGTTTGTTGTGCTCTTTGTCGTCTCACTGTACTGTGTTGTGTGGGTTGTCGATTATGGCAACGTGTGGTCCGACGGCTCAAACTGATGTCATTTTTTTCAATCGAAATGGCGTCTCACACCTGTAGTTTGGTTTGTTTGCCGTCTGTCCCGTCTCCAACAGTGAACAAGTAGAACTTCATGTATGGAAGTGTAGACTGTTGGAAATATTTATGGCTCATTGTTTTCAGTTTTTATGTTTATATTTATCAAAATTTTGGCATTGATGGGTGATAATTAAAACCCGACACTGGATTTCTGAAGCAGTTAACAATGTGAGATTGGGCAAAATCAAATTGAGCAGCAAAATCTCTAATATTGAAAAATGTGTAAAAGCAGAAACGAATGAGCCTTATATATATGAACCTTATACTTTGCCTAATTCAACATTTAATACATTCCTCTCCTCAAGCTGCAGGATTAACCGTTTCCTATTTCTTTTCGCAGTCGACCCTCCGTCAAATTTGACGTTTAAGATTTTAAATGAGAACACAGTACAAATGCTTTGGGCGAGGCCGCAGTCCAGGATACAGGGCTACAGAATACAAGTGACCTCAGACACAGGTGGGTGCTCATTAAAAATACCAGTCCGATCTTGCAGCGTCTGAAACATTATGAGTGTCATAAAGTGTAAACCATCGCTTTCCCTGACAGCAGAGACACTCCCTGCAATTACACACAGATCTCTGCAGACACAAGCTCGAACCCCCCCGAGCTCCAATTATTTAAAAAAAAAAACATAAAAAAAACATTAAGTTTGGCGAAATTCAGCAGCAACTTCTACAGGAACGTTATCAGTTCTGTTTGAACTTGAGAGCGACGATATCATCTTGATGCAATACCAAGAGTTAATTCAACCGTTGATGTACAAACAAACCAGGTTGTACGATGTGGAAAGTGTGTGCGTGTTCGGAATGCCCATGATCAAAGTTGGAACGAAAAAGCTCCCTGTCAAAGATAGGGGAGCGGTTCTTCCGTCTGTCTTTGTGATTTTGGCATGGTTATAAATGATGGCACACACTTTCCCGTCTCTTCGCACGTGTTCATTCAAGCGAAGAATCATTTGAAGAAGGAAAGTGAAATGAGAGAATCAAATGGCAGTGTCCTATTACTTCTGGCCATGTTAACATCTTAATCATAATCAGAAAGAATCGCCCCACAGTGTGAATGTCAATGCAGCGAGTGTTTGTCTGAGTCCTATCAGAAGATCAGATTTACATAATGAGGCTGTTATTTCTTACGGCACAACAAATTTGTCTCGTAAAGATTTGGATCTGAATATTTCATCGTTTCAAATTAAGAAAAAAAAAAAAATGGCTCCAGAACATTCCTCATTTCTTACTTCCTCAAAGAAGAAGGGTTGGAAAATCATGGAATTTTTTTCTCAAAGAACCAGATTTCGACCTTCTCCTTATCATTTTATATGCGTTTTCTTTTTGGCAGAATTGTTCCTAAATTTAGAGAGAAATAAGGAAATAAATACAGCAAGGGCAGAAGGACAGAGGAAGTTAAGAAATAGCAATGACAAGAAAGGAATGGAAGGAAGAAAGATGAGGAGAAGTGTAGTGGAGTAAACAATACAATAATTCTATCTGAAATATAGTTGAGGAAAAAAAGAAAGTATCCCACAAGTTGAGTCAAGCACCAGCGCCACTCTGAACTGCACTTGAGTAAATGTATTAAGTTACTCCTTCCACATTGAAATTGCAAAGGTAAATGTTTCCATTTAGGCTCATAACGGGGATTAAAGTTCTTCCAAAGCAACGTGTTACTCTGTTTTGACTTAAGAGAAATGAAGTAACGCAATAGTTTACTAATGGATTCCCTCTGACTGTCTGCATTCCTGTAGAAGAACCAAAGGAATTCACTCTGCCTGCCTCCGCTTCTAAGACCTCCATCTCAGACCTGAGTCCAGATGTGATTTATGAAGTAACAATATCTGCATATGCCGGATCAGAGGAGAGTCTGCCCGTCTCTGGCCAGCTCACCAGTGAGTAACGGTGATTGTGCTTCATTCATGATGTCTTGTGCGTGCCTGTGTGTTTGTGCGTCCAATGATATTTAGCACCGGCCCTCTGACCAAATGTTGGCAAATATTGGCTGGAGCTGCTAAATTGAAACTGAACTGAACTGAACTTTAGATTAGATTGACCCCTGAACGTTCTTATTGCAGTTGTGAATAATTTCAATTCTAACCACACTTGTGAATTATTGTTTTCCAGTCCAATCGTCAACTGTAACAGGAGGAGTTGTCAGGAAACCACAGTCTGCAGATTCAGTCAGTGAGTCCATTTACATTTTCTAATCTTAAATTGTTTTTCAGCTGAGGGGTTCACATTCTACTCGGGCAATGAGTCGTATAAAGCAGAACAGCATAGAATAAACCTTTTTAGTTTGTTTTGCACTGTAGGCTGATATCTAAATGTTCTTATCTCAAATGTTCCTTTGCACATTTTGGGCCATTTATTTCTTTTCCCATCAACTTTCAAACTGGCTTCTACAAGACGTTGATAACTTGTCTGCTGCTGTAGCGTCTGCTCTGTTACGGTGAGCTCATTCGCAGAAGGAGTTTTTCCACCATACACCAAACACCCCATTGTATACCATTAATCCAAATTAGGCCTCATAAATCTCAGAGCTATTTAGTCATCAATCTGGTTCCCCTGCCGGCCCATTATGCCCAAGTCTGAAAGGAGGCTGCACATGCTCAGCGCGGAGGTCGGAGGTGGAGCCGGAGTCTCGTCGGAGCTGCCGGGGGGAGCAGAAAGAAGCCCAGCCCCGATGTGCCGAGAGCAGTGGAAACCATTACAAACTCCGATTTACAAGATCGCTGCTGCCTGGCCGACTTCTGCAGATGATGACCTTGCGCTGATTTTTTTTTTTCTCCCCCCCTTCTCCTTCTCATGAGCTGCAGAGGAGAACTCCCAGAAATAGAAGACGTAAATGTTTCTGCGCTCCTACTGACAATGCTACAACTTTACTCAACCTCTTATCCAAACTCACTGCTGCCAAATAACTGTTTGCACCAAAGCATTATTCACTGTAGCCTGTTGACATTGGTGGGTTTGCTACAAAATGGGTGTAGTTCGGGCGAAAGTCCTTGTATCCTTAGTGACTTTTCACTAACAATGTGGGTGTTGACAACATCCGTCCAATCAGTTTACACCTAGCTCCAGTTGTTGGCTATTAACAATGAACTTGTCCAAGCAAAGCAGAACTAAATTGAATCTTTAATCTTCAATCTTTGCCCAGAATGCTCTGCCGGTGCCGTTGCGGATCTGGTGTTCTTGGTGGACGGTTCGTGGAGCGTGGGGCGGCAGAACTTCAAATACGTCCGCAGCTTCATCGCAGCCATGACGGGCGCCTTTCAGATCAGCGAGGACAAGACCCGGGTGGGCGTCTTCCAGTACAGCGACGACGCCCGGACCGAGTTCAACCTGAACGAACATCTCACACGGCCAACGCTGCTGCGAGCCATCAACAACCTGCCATACAAAGGAGGAAACACCATGACAGGTACGTGGCTCTTGTCCATATGGATTGTTTACTGCAAGTAGTACTTCTCCATTTTTTAAGTCCTGCTTTTTTTCATTCTTTATTTTCCTGTAGTGTTTCCATTTCCTTCCTTCTTTCCAGTCCTCTATGTGTCTTCTAACTTCTTCTATTTATTCCGTCTTTTCTCATATCTTCCTTTCTTTCCTCTCGCAACCCTAAAGGACATTTTGTAAACTCCATTGTTTTCCAAATTCGAGGCATTTGGCATCATCACATCGCTCACTTAACACCTGATTCTGCTTGTGTAATTCTTGTCCTCGGTGCTCTAGGTGATGCTCTGGACTACCTTCAGAAAAACGCCTTCACTGAGGCTTTCGGCTCGAGGAGAGGTTTCCCCAAAGTGGCCATGATCATCACAGATGGCAAATCTCAGGATCCTGTGGAGGCTTACGCCCGGCAGCTCAGGAGCAGGGGGGTGGAGATCTTTGTCCTTGGTATGTGGCCAAAATTTTGCTTCTGCTGCATTCCACACTCTCCATTTTTTCCGTTTAGGTTTTAATAATTTCACTGCAAAACCGGCTCACGCTGACATAAAAACAGAAGGAGCTCGAATTCCTCTGTCATTAACATTACGAGCGAGTGATAGCAGGTTTTATGGATGTTTACACTGGAGCTCCGCTGTCATACTTTCCACAGAAGTTGCTCTTCAGATGGAGTAACAAACGTGTGCTGTTGCCATGGTGCTGAGTGGGCTGCCGATTAAATAATAATAACAGCTCCACCTTGACACTCGGCTAAAACTGTGACCTCACAGATGAAAACTTGCTCAATGGGACAAGAAGTATGTTCTTGGTTCCTGCAGGAGTAACTGGTAACCTGGTAACTAGAGGTGTAAACTTGTAAATTCTCCTGAAAAGCAGTCCTTTGTATCAGCACGACTAACTGTGTTCTCTGGAGCTCATCCGCAGAGCCTTTAATGCTTCATTTAGTTTGTGAAGATTTGGACATGCATGAAACACCAATTCTGTTTTCATGATCTGCTTCATTATTTAATAAAATACATGACCAAAAACTCATTATTGTTAATTGGAATCAAACCAGAGCCGTATTCCCTGCACGTGCTGTCACACTTTCCACTCAGAGTACAGAGAAAAGTCTACGTCTGACATTTTTCTAGTGGAGTTGGTAGTGAATCCAGCTGGATAACCTTTAATGTGCAAACGTGGAAAATGTTTTGTTTCCCATCTTCATAGATTGCTCATTTTATCCCGTCTTTACAGCTCTTAGACTTGGAGCTAATGCAGCAACTCTGCGACACAACCACAGTCACATGCTATGAATTTACTGGTGTTGAATCTTAGCTTGGAAGGATTAAACATCCTTACATTTGGCAGACAATCACAATTACAACAGTCTCATGGAACATTTCCCTGTTTTTATAAAGTATCATGTACCGTGTACTTACCGGGGCTTTGAATTTATTTTATTCTCTCTCCAATTTAGGGATCAAAGAGGCGGATGAAGAGGAGATGAAGCAAATGGCTTCCACCCCTTACAGGACTCACGTTTATAACGTTCCCAACTTTGACGTGATTAAGCAAGTTCAGAAAGAGCTCATTAAGCGAGTGTGCGCTGGCGTCGATGATCAGATGAACTCCCTCGTCAGCGGAGAAGAAGGTGAGGCTCGACGTTTATTTGCATTTTAAGAAATGTGTTACAAAGATGCCAGTGTACATTTCATAGTGCTCCATTTAGGCCGTCTGCTGCATCTGAAACCCCAGTCGCTTTTCAATGGCCTTTACTGAACGACCTGTTGTTCTAACAGAACTAGTTCAGAACCAGCTGCGATGCATTTTATTGACCACCCGGATGCGCTTACCCATTTGGTGCCATTTGTCAAAAAGCAGCAATCACTCTCAGGGGCAGGCAACCTGTCCGAGACCGCCTGGAACAGTATCACAGTATCATGTAAACCCTAGCCCAGTACGAAAACAATTACACCCTGATTTAGCCCCATGACAGGAAGTGATCCAAACGATGTACTGCATTGTGGGGCTGTGCATGGTTAGTTGCGAAAGCAGGCTTAAAAAAAACCTGCAGGAGCGGGAAGAGTGCATCAATTTGTGCGTCAGATTGCAGCACATCTGCGATGGAAAATCCTGTTGACCGCAGGGAGCATTAACTAGCTTTCATGTCCAGCAGCATCTGACAACTGTGTTTCATTGGCACACCAGGGGGGATTCTGTCACGCAAAGCGGATGTGTATGCTCCCTCATGCTTGTTATTATTTTGCTACCATGTCCCGGAACTGTAATGTCTTTCTCTTCTCAAGAAATGTTAAATAAAATGATTCTGTAACCTTGATTTAACCAGTAATACTTTGTTCTTATTCTTATGGCCACAGTCATTGAGCCAGCATCTGACCTCCAAGTCCTGGAGGTGGCCTCCAAGTCAATCCGGGTGACCTGGGTTCCTTCCATTGGAGAAGTTTCTGGATACAAGGTGCAGATGTTGCCGATGATGGCGGGCGGCAAGCGGCAGGAGCTGTATGTGGGCGCCGGCCATACCTCCGTGGTGGTCAGGGATCTCTCTCCAGATACAGAATACGAAATCAGCTTGTTTGCTCTGAAGGGCCTGATGCCCAGTGAGCCTGTCACAACCATGCAGAAGACACAGCCAGTCAAAGTCTCACTAGGCAAGTACAGACTCATCCCAGCATCATTGAAGTAAAGGCCTAATCTTGGCTATTTAGGAAAACAGCTACAGAAAAACCAAATTCCTTATTCATGATGTCGGTTAATTTAATTAGATTGTAGCTATTCAACTTTGTATTATGTATTACTTTTCTTTTTTTTTTTTACAATTTTAAACAGAAAAGTATTCCCGCATTTAAATATTTGAAATGTCAATATTGATTATAAAAATAACAATTGTAATATTTTCAATGATTTAATAAATAATTTTTTGTCATTTCTTGCTTTTCCAATGTAGAATGTTCCCTTGGCGTGGACGTGCAGGCCGATGTGGTCCTCCTGGTAGACGGCTCATACAGTATTGGTCTTGCCAACTTTGCCAAAGTAAGAGCTTTCCTCGAGGTGCTGGTGAACACATTTGACATTGGAGCACATAAGGTTCAGATCAGCTTGGTCCAGTACAGCAGAGACCCTTATACAGAGTTTCATCTCAACACGCACCATGACCTGAGCGCTGTGGTTAAGGCTGTAAGGACTTTCCCCTACAGAGGGGGCTCCACCAACACCGGCAGGGCCATGACCTACGTGAGGGAGAAGATCTTCCAGACCAACAAAGGGGCACGGACCAACATTCCCCGTGTCACCATCCTCATCACAGATGGCAAATCATCTGATGCTTTTCATGACCCAGCCACCAGGCTGAGGGATTCTAATGTGGAGATCTTTGCCGTGGGTGTTAAGGACGCCGTTCGAAGTGAGCTGGAAGCCATTGCCAATACGCCTGCTGAGACCCATGTGTACACTGTGGAGGACTTTGATGCCTTTGAAAGAATTTCTAAAGAACTCACACAGGCCATCTGTCTGAGGATCGAGCAGGAACTAAGTAACATCCACAAGAAACGTGAGTTCTAACGCTTCTGAACGCAGATGGCATGTTTTCTACAACCAATCTTTTAAGCTTTATACTTGATTTTGGCCACTCCCTTAGCCCTTAATTCAAGAGTTCAACCATTGATTATAGTTCAATCAATTCTATCCACTGCACTGGTGATCAGCTTATAAACTGCAGACTCAGAGAAACATGAGCTACCCACTGGAGTTGTGTTTGTGTATCTTGGTCATAATCTTGATAGGTGTTCAATTTTGAGTGAGTTGTTGCTTGGCAGGAAGAACACAGATGCTTATCAGAGGTTGTTTGCTGGAAATGGCTTCCTACAGTTCTTGATTGATAGATACGGAGATATGATGATTTTTAACATTTGCAGACCGCCACTACCATCACCAAGGGCTAGATATAACTCCTTTATCTTTCATTGTTGAGCAGAATCTTGAATAGTACCAAAGGTCATCCGTGTGCATACAATTACTCTCATGTCAGTTTTCCAAATGTGCCGTTTTTGGCTAAACTGTCCTCTGCCACAATGTGTTCAACACATGTCCACCTTTTGATCTCTCAAGGGCAGTGGGGAGTTCCTGCATGTGGAAATATTAGAACTGGGTCAAGCAGTGGTTGCAGACATTTGTTTAAACCTGGTTTCGTGCACCGGATGAGTCAGTATGACCACAAACCGTTGTGTCAGGTGTGCTGTCTGTCATCAAACTGTAAACAAATCTGACTTTGAAATACATCTGTAGCTGGATAAACCTTCCTGGCATTCATTGAAGTCGTGAGTGACCCCCTGACCATCTGGTTGTCATATCACGTTTAAACAAATAGTAAGAGTTTGTTTCTCACAAATACCGTATTGCCCAGCTCTCACCAACAGAAAGCCAAATATTAATCACTCAGTGGTCTGTTAGCCTCACATGTGACTCACTCAAGCTTCTATATCCGATGATGTAATCCTTATGTAACAATGAATTTAAACGTACAGGAGCTGGAATGAGGAGTTTAGTCACAGCTTCCATTCAGTATAAAGGCTAAATGAACTCGGTAACAAGCCATCCTGCTCGCTACTGTAGGTCAACCCTTCTGTTGTTACCTCTATCCTCTCCAGGTTTGCTTCCACCAAAGTCCCTGTCCTTCTCTGAAGTTGGACCCAGAGGCTTCCGGGCCACGTGGGAAACCGACGCCACCAGTGTAGAGTCGTATTGGGTTCGTTTCAAGCCAGCTGACGACACCGATGGCCACTTTGTTTCCCTGTCTGTACCCGGGGACTCGCTCACTGCTTTCCTCCCCTACCTCACACCGCTCACCCGCTATGAGGTCAACGTTTACTCCCAGTACGACAAAGGGGACAGCTTCCCTCTCACTGGCTATGAGACAACTTTAGAAGGTCAGCTGATAGAAAGAAACTTCACAACTACCTTTATATTTAAGACATGTAAGAGGATGTAATAGGTATTCATTTCTTTTTCAATCAGAAGATAAACAACTTTTGCAGTACATTTCTTAGACAATATGACACGAAGGCCTGATGAAGACCTCAAATGATAGCTATCGAAAAAATACATGGAGGACAATTAAACTAAAAAAACAAAATAAATGTTTGACTAACTTTTAAATTTGGACAAATGTTGCAGAACCAGGCCCAGTGCGCAACTTGAGAGTATCCGAAGAAACAACAGAGAGTTTCCGGGTGTCGTGGCAACCAGCTCCAGGCTCCGTCATCCGCTACCGTCTGTCCTATGAGCCCATTGGGGACGAGGGGTCAAAGTTTGAGGCGACCACCGTCGGCAGTGAGACGACAATCGTCCTCCAGGGGCTTCAGCCTCAAACCACCTACCGCGTCACCGTCACTCCTGAGTACCAGTCCCTCCCTGGAACTCCAATGCAGATAGATGGAACCACCAAGGAAGGTGAGTGTGACAGTGCAATTTTCATTTTGACATGTTTAGTAAGATTTGTACTCCTTGGAGGCGATACAAAGAACCTTTCAGCACAGAGGCTTTTGGGCTTTCCGCTGTTCTGATGCCATTGATGGTTATCGAGCTTGAGCTAAAATACCAAGGACACAGATGGAAACAAACCTAGTTATAATTGAGTCTGCCATGGCAACAGCAGTTCTGACTGTCTGCTGTTTGCCTCCTGCTCCTTCCGGCTGTTTGTCATCTAAGGTGAATTTCTTTATTTTTTGTAAGGTTCATTTAAGAACATTAGGCTTTACCCCAGCTCACACCTCTTTGACTTGAAGCACCTAGCTGCTTCTCAGACAATACTTATTTCCCCCTCCCTACTATGGCTTATGATTTTGTTCCCATTGCCATGTTTACTGTGCCATGACTTTATCTGAAAACTATGAATCGATGCAGTGCCTTGAGGTTTAGCATGAATTGCCCTTTGCTTGCAGTCTTTCCACTAAGTCTGGTGTTGGGATGAAACCGCATAATTCATGGTTACAGTAGCCCCCTGAGAATCACGTTGCATTGCTGCTTTTTCAGCGTTTTCTGATGACTTTTCAGGATAAAGAAGAGCAGGGCAATCAGTTCATTTAAGTCCATGACATCTTGATATTTATGGCTTAGTTTTGGGTCCAGAGAACCTTCATTGGGGCATTCACACACTGTGGGATACAACACACACAGGCAGATGTAATGGTACAGTTTACATTAATCAGCAGTAAGCGTATACTCCTACATGACTCATCACATTATTTTCACATTTACTTATCAGTGGGGAATTGTTCGCGTACACTATCTCACATTTATCCTAGGGTGTGTCTACATCTATGGTGGTTAAATGTGGTTGAACTGGAGTAGGGTTTCCACGGCCTGAGTTTTTCTTTGGAATATGGCCCAAATGACAACTAGGAAGGGATGAGAGTACTGTAATTGCTCTGTATCACGTAGCTACCCTGGTATAGCACCGTGTTCGTTCATGCTGTTGGTGTGTTTTGGTTCACCTGCGTTTTGTCTGTGTGAAGCCAAGTCTAACAAAGAGAAAATGCAACAAAAGTAACAATGTAGACCCTGAACTAATTAACAGCATGTATACAGTGTTTGGGGTAAACATCCAGGGTTTAGCAGGTGATTCAACAAAGTAAAACAAACACTCCAGAAAGCCACAGTTAGACATGATTTCTTTGTCGGTACAGCTTTCCCGATTAACCCACTGATCCGCCGTGATTATGGGATTACACTATTTTTATTATGACTGTATGGCTCAACAACTTTAGCTAATATTTGAGGCTTAACTATAATCGCTTTGACTAAACTCTGGACCTAGACGGAACAACGGAACGGTTCTTAAACAAACACAGCAAGACTTCCGTGTTTAAATGTGGCTTTCATTTGCCCGGGAGCAAAATGTTTGACGTCTTTTCTTCTGTCAGAACCTGGTGAGCCTTCAAAGGGGGGACTTATTACTGCTGAATAGTAATTATAAACACTGAGGGAGAGATGAAACAAGCGGGAAGGAAACAGGGTGAAAAACAGGGTGAAGGAGCGGTAGAGGCTAATCATCTTATCCGTACGACTTTATGTGCTGTTAAACCGGAAGTTGTGGTTCCGAAAATAGTTTGTAATGATTTGTCCTGAGCAGTGCTTAATATTGAATATCTACTGATACGTTCTGGCCCAAGGGGGACAGATCTGGGTCTAACGTTAGATGTAGCACTACCGTGTTATTCTTCCACACGTCTCAGGTTGGTCTCTAGGTAACTGTGGACCAGCACAGCAACCGCACAGACTGAGAGGAGCGGAAAACAAAAGAGCAAGACAGGACATGAATGTAACAGCTGAGTGGAGGTCTGGAGGGTTAGGAGGAGCAGGCAACACTGACTCTGTCTCTGTCTCTTTTTCATTCTGTCCCTCAGTTGGTCTCTTTGTCGTGTTTTAAGTACTCTCTCTCTTTACCCCCTCTCCCCCTTTTCCTTGTGTCTCTTGTAGATTTCTGTTCTTCCATTTTTCCATTCTTCCACTCAGTTTCCATGCCTCCTTCCATCGTTCCTGGTCTACCCCCTTTCTCTCCACCCCTCTCTGCAATGATCAGTCTCCCTCTTCCCTTCCTCCCTCTCACTTCTATTACCTTTCTCTATGTCTCCTACTGGCTTCAACAGAAGAAACCGGAGGTAAAGGAGTTTGTTAGCAAGTGCTTAAGGTAGAAGAGAGGTAGGAAGAGAGTAAGGAATTGGATAAAGGGAAAGAAACAGGAAACAATGGAATGAAAGAAAATTCCTGTACCTTGAGTAAAAGTACTCAAGGAAGCAGAGGGATCTGGTAGGTGATTGAGGGATCTGAGGTCATTAGGAATGGAAACTGAGCATCGCTGATACTAACCTAAAGCCATACGAAACAGCGAGCTCACTCTTTGTATTGTCAAAACTCTGTTTGTACAGTAAGTCGTCACATTGAGCTTCATTGGGGCCTCGTCTAGAAAAAAGATTTCCATTTACGAGCCAATGTGAGCTAAGATGGAAAACGGTTCTTCATGCCAGAATTAGCAGGTTACGCCGTTTTCTGTGATACATCAGAGCGCATTTAGGTCTTTGCATAAATCTTTGGGTAAAGGTTAAAGAGACATATTGTTTTTGAATTCTTTCCTAATTAGTCCAAACAGCCACACAGTACATCTAAGGACAAAGGCACATAATGTTTGTACAAATGTGGCCCGTCGTCTTTGGTTCTGGCCTTGTCAAATAAACCTGTCCACTGCTGATTTATAAAGAAGACGCAGGATTTTGGCTTTTTTTCTCACAATGACCTTCTCTTTAAACATCCCCTGGAAGAATCCCAGACATTTGACATTAGCCAGGATGTCCAGGTTGTAGGATGGACACCAAGAAGACTGAGGAAGTGCTATGGGATGGAAAACCTTTTATGACTCTAGAAAGACTCTGCAAAAAAGGAAATATGATGCATTTAGTGCCGCTTAGTGAGGTTAAGGCTGCAGTTCATCTTAGGGAGTCATTATTTGCTTCATAGGTGAACTTATGACAGCATCTGCCTTGGCCAGAATGTCACAGACATTGGCTACAAATGGGCTCAGTGTTCAAATGGCGAGTCTCCAGCTGAGCCTGAAATATGTTCCAACTCGGTTTAATTCGTTCAGTGTTGTGATTTAAAGGCCAAATTTCAACTTTTTGCATAATATTGTGTTCATTCAATCCACATATGATGGCGATAAATTCCAAATGGGGGGAAAAACGACGGAATGGACTTGAATGAATAGTTTATGAGAACGAGGGTTTATTATGTATAAAGAAAGACCGATGACTTCTGAAACAATTGGTCAATGAATCAATTAAACTTAGCCCAGCCATTCCAATCTTCTCTTTTGCTGCTCCAAAAGAACACTACGCCCCTTCCTTCTTTGCCACAAAACCTTGCCAATGAACATAAATCAATTTGCAGATTACTTGTCTATGGATATACAGTAATTCTTCGGACACCAGGCTGTGTGTGGTGTTGAGTTTATGAAGGGCTCAATAATGTTCAGGTCTGTTCCCCTGTAGTTTTATGCAGTCTGACTTCATCCCGAGCAGCACCAACGCTGCCAGATTCGGGTTCGCCTCCCATCTGGGCCACCCAAACTTAACACTGCAGGCGCTCGTTGCACTGCAAGGTGCTGTAGATTGAACCAACCACCAAGCGATGGTTAATGGAACATGTTCTGTTGCCAAGTTTACACAAAGTAATAGGCCAGGAGACTTTCCACTGCCACTGTGATTTTGTCAGCAGGGAGTTCCAGACTAAGTCTTGCTCCCCTTTTGGCAACGTGTCACAGACTCAAAAGACTTCAGTCGCTTAAAGGCCCAAAGTTAAAGAGAACATAGACCAGGACTTTGGTAAAATTTCCTGAACCATTGGAGTATCTACACTAGTGTAGGAGCCGGACATGTTAGGACTGTAGTGCAAAACAAAGGGAAGTTCCTGAATTCCTGAAACGGGGAGGGACAGACAGACAGACAGACAGGCATGGAGAGTAGTGAAAATAAAATGGAAATGAAAGTCCATTAATTTAACTGTGGTTTTGTTCAGTTTTGCCTTGTGATTAACTGTGGAAAGTTGGGTTTGAGCGTGTTTCAGATATTCCATATTCCATCTAATGTCTGTCTGTGGCTGTTCTCTCTGGAAAGCCTCCACACCGGCTTCCAGCTCAAGAGAGGTCAGATGAAAAATGTGGATGGCCTCCAGCTCCCAGCTAGTGGTGTCCGTCTACACACGAACCCAGCAACCTGTGCAGTCGCAAACAAAAACAAATGAATCTATCAATGAAACTAATTAAAGTAAAAGTTAAATGTTAGTAAATAGCTGAAGGAAGACCTCCAGGCTTGGAAAGCCTGTGTTGAAGCCATATTAGGTTTGATGAATTGTTTTTGGCGTCTGAGTCGGAAATACTTGTCTTCAAATCAGACTCATGGTTAAATACATGGTTGAAGGCAATTTGAAACTTTTGAATAACTGTACAGAATAGAAAAGACTTTCATTTCAGGCATTTCAGTGCTTTTGAACTTTGCTGCTACTACTTTTACTAAAGTTAATTTGTGAATTCCTTCCTCAACATTCAAAGAACACAAGCACAAAGTTAATTGTCTAAAATAAAGAAGCCTGAGTTTTTCATCATAGCCTGTCCAAAGTTCTGTATCATTGAGCAGTGCATAGAATAGTATCAGGTTGTGGAAACTTGGCAACTCGGTCTTTCCAACTTATCCTATCTACCTGCTTCCGACTCGGCAGTGAGGAATGATTATCATTTGATATTGACTAAAGATTGACACACATTTCCAGTTTTTCTGATGCCTCTGTGTTGGAAGGTTTCACAACGTGGTCAGAATGGTTAGACTGAGATCTGGCCTTAGTCAGTTAAACAAATCTATAAGGTCTTGGCTGCTGTGTGCGTTTCAGCAGTGGAGCTGAGGTCATGCAGCATTAAAAAACTATTAAACACTGTCCGCTTTCTCCCTTTGTGTGTGTGTGTGTGTGTTGTAGTGCTTGTGTAAGAACAAGTTTTGGAATAAGAGGACATTTTTGCACAGTGATGTCATTTAGTTTCATGCACACTTATACAATGGGAAGGTTTAATGAATTATTCCAGATGTCGACAATATGGTGTATGCATGAATCTGTGCATGAGCTTCAACATAGTCGGTTGCTATGAGGGAAAGGTTTCATTGTTATTGTGTGTTTGTAAGTGTATCGTTTTTTACCTGACCAAAGATAACCCATAGAAAAGGGAATCATTTGATTTAGCCTCCAAGTGTTTAAGAGCTTCACAAAGCAACTGGTAACGTTTGGAAGGATCATAATATTAAATGAAGAGAGATTTATTCTTCCTATTGTTTCTCAGTTGGCGTGGCTCCTGTTTTAGGTTTTGTCTTCCTCTCTCCCATGTCCCGTTTCTCTATCGGAGCAGAAATGCCTCAAAATGTTCTGAAACAGAAAGGAAAAAGCTCTATTCCTCTAGTCCTCTGTGGGCTTTATAGCTGTGGTGAGCTGCTCACTTCTGCTGTCCACTCAATACTCAATGGCCTTTTAATCGTTTCCATTTTTGAAAAATAATCCAATCTGCCAGCACATACAAATGACTCCTTTGTTTTAGGGGGCAGATGGATTGGAAAAAAAGAGAAAATGTTGGACTGAAACATAGGCACAACCCCGCCTGTATGACCCAAAGCAATGTAAACTTGCTCAACACATTTTACAGCTGACTTTTAAACCACTGTATATACATTTGGGATTGCTGTTACATGCCAAAGTAATAACAGCATAGGTTTAGTTTTTTTGTTTCCTGCTTGCAGAAGATGCTTTTTACCATAATTGCTAGAAAAAAGAGTTACATTTCTCTGGTTTTGGAGTGTGAAAGCCATTTTTCACCTCAAATATTGTAATATTGACATTGATTGATTGATATTACATACTAAACAACACCAATGACCTGAAATGTTTGATACTGTCTTCTCACTGCAGAAATTAATATATTATGTATACATGTTACTTTCAGAGGTGGGATCTCCCAAAAACCTGATCACCAGCGACATCACCGACACCAGCTTTGCGGCCTCCTGGACGGCGGCGCCCGGGAATGTGAAGATCTACCAGGTTCGATGGAAATCTCTGTTCTCTGGGGAGACCGGAGAGAAAACTGTGCCTGGAGACGTAACCAACACGGTGCTGGACGGTCTGACTCCGGAGACGCTGTACCAGGTCTCTGTTGTCGCCGCTTACGGGTACAGAGACAGCGATCCACTCACTGGACAGGAAACCACTGATGGTAAGCAGATTTGTTTTGTTTTCTGTAGGTGAAAATATTTGCTCCTATTCTAGCATCCTTGCTTTCTCTTAATGTTGTGTTGCTGCTGTTTGCTGTTAGTTTGAAAGTATGCAATGAAATGTATATCAGTAATTCTACATGTATGAGCAATTTACTCCTGAGTACAAAGACAAAACAAAATCAGAGTCTACATGAATATTAATATTATTTTTTCTCAGCATCTGCCGCAGGTAAAAAATTGATCGTCTCGGATGAGACAGAGCGAACAATGAAAGTCCGGTGGACTCCGGCACCAGGCAAGGTGGTCAACTACCGGCTTAAGTATGTTCCTAGCAATGGAGGCAGAGAAGTGGCAATGAAGGTGGCTGGAACAAGCACCTCCACTACCATGAAGCGCCTGCAACCCATGACCACCTACGACATCTCCGTTCACCCCATCTACAAGCGCGGGGAAGGAAAAGCAAGGCAAGGAGTAGGAACGACACGTACGTTGGTCCATAATTCAACCCTATGACAGAAACAGTACACTGCAAAAACATCCTAGCCAAGACATTTAAACCTGTGAGCAGTCTTAAACATGTAATGTTGGTGATGTAAATGTGACAGAAAAGTCTGCCATCGAACTGATTTCACCAATTTTCACGTGAAACATGTTCTGAAATCAAGCTAGTTTAGTTCCAGTGCCGGATGTTAAGATCATAATATTACACAAATAATGCCTTTTAGGTAAACATTAATGTCCTCCTTTTTAGGTGGGGACCCAAGCAATACTAGGCATCATTTTAGCAAAGTGTGTTTGATTTATGTTCCACTGTTTTTTCAGTAATTTCCTCTCTTTTAATGTCAGTATTGTTACACAACATGGAGAAATCTGCCTCATTTGAAGATACTGCTATTTATTCTAAGAAGAATGTCGACCCATGAGATGCGCCTGAATCCAAACGGCAGATTTTTTCCCTATTGTTCCACCAAAAATAACATATTAAGACTGACTTTATTCTTAAAGGGTGTTGCTCTGCTGCAGAGAAGTTTTGTCTTCCTGCCAGGACACTAAAACACGGTGATAAACAGAAGCGCAAGCACATGCTAGCCTACTAACGCACGGCATGACACTAGGCTTTTTGAGGAATGACACGCGGTTCAAGGAATTGTATTATGGACTAATGACAAATTGGCTTGAAATGGGGTGTGGCTGTCCCCGTTGAAGTCTTCAGAACTTTGCAAATGAGTTGATATCATGTTGACTTCGAGGAGTTTGTTCTGAAGTTCAGGTCCGGTTCTTCTATTTCAGTGTCGCCTTACAAAGCGCCCAGAAACCTGCAGACCTCCGAGCCCACCAAGACCAGTTTCAGAGTCTCCTGGGATCCAGCGCCCGGAAATGTAAAGGGCTACAAAGTCACATTCCACCCCACTGAGGATGGCATTGACCTGGGGGAGCTGGTAGTCGGTCCCTATGATAACACAGTTGTTCTAGAGGAGCTCAGGTAAGCTTTATTTATATATTTAAAGGTTTTTAAGGGAATTGTATGCATATAAGTTTTGGAAAGAAACATCTGAAAATGGCCACAAAATCAACATATTATAGCTTACATTACTTTTTCCATTTTGAACTATTTGCAACCCATTACAGAAATGCAAGTCATCTAGTTTGTGATTTGTTGTTCTGTTCATTTGAAAGAGAATGTGCGGAATACAGCTTCAAAGTGTAGCTGCCACCTTAAATCACAGCTATCGATCTTTTTAATTAAATTCAAAGACATATTAACGGGAGTTTATTATCTTCAAAGTATGTCTGATCTTTAAATTGTGATCTGCCAAAGAAGGCTTTTCACCAGACAAAGAGTTATTTCTTCTTTTAAATGATTTTTGACAGTAATGCTCCTAAATTCTGGGAAGAAGTTTGCAAGTTTGTTGGCGTGGTTGCTGCTGTTGTTGTCATAGAGACTCTGGGCCTTTCCTTTCACTCCAATGATGGTTGCTGCCTCCTAGTGTATCTCTTCCCCAAAATCATGTCCCTTTTAAAGCCTTTTGGTGTAATTCATAATAAATGATAGAAGAACCACATTTAAGTGTAATTTAAGAAGGGTCTTCTCTTCCTCAGGGCAGGAACAACGTATTCGGTGGCTGTGTTTGGGATGTTTGATGGAGGGCAGAGTGTTCCACTGGCTGGAGAGGAGAAGACCACTCTCTCTGATGATCCCGACGCTCCCTCTCCCATGCCTTCAAGTAAGTTCTCACCTTACGGCTACCCTTCACAAATACTCCAACGTCAGCCGTAGAAATCGGGCCCTGCAGACCAGACACACACGCACACACACAGATGCACACAGATGCACACAGATGCACGCAGCAGAGGAGCGGTCTGTTGTTGAGATACCACCCAGATTAGTACTAGAATTTTGAATTATTTGTCGTCAACTGGAATTGTGGTCTGACATGCGGCACACCTGATTACAATTAGCCCAGATAATGATTTGCAGCTTGCAGTGTTCTCACCTCCCTCATATAGCATTCGTAGCATTATCTAGATCCCCAGCGTCACATGCCTTTCACCAGACATGCGGTGAAAATGTTGACACGCTTGTTTGGAAATGTCTTGTCTGTCCGGCTCACAAGCTACCTATTCACCAGCGTATGAGCTTGGATCCCACAGTGTGCCAAACCCCTAAATGTGTGGCCATAAACATTTATCCTCATTAGCGTCCTGATGAGTTACCGTCGAGCTCTACATCGGTTTTGCCCGAATGTTAGTTTTTAGTCATGCGAAAGTAGATATTTCCCATTTTAATGTCGTCTGAAGTGGAAAAAAGTGCTCTGCTAGCAATTATGGAATTTTTTTTTTTCTATAATCCGGAGAGTTGGCTGCACCGCGACGCCACCCCAGACGTATGCAGCTAAGGAAAATGTTATGCCTCTCGAAAAGACACCGAGGAGGGTGGTTGACCCGGTGCAGAAATTCCTGCCGTAATGGGGAGCAGACGCGGTGACCGACTGCCCACCGACCGAGGGAAACAGTCAGGATGTTCCACAGAGCTTCCACTTAAGAGATCCACACACGTATTAAACTGCCACAGCGGCACTCGCATGGCAGACTTACCTAACATGTGCGCTGTCTCAGTCCAGGCTCTCGTCCAAGCTTTTCTTACAGAACCATATGGTTTGGCACTGCCTGCTACTTTTAGGCATTCCTCTCCCCTCTATGCTCCACGCACTCCAAATACTGTATGTTTGGGTTGTTTCACAGGTCATTAAATGCTTTATTCTTGCTTAATGTTTTCAAATAAGTGAGGGAAACCGGATAGTAAAGCGAGGCAATGTTATTGTTTTCGGTGCCGTTTGACCCTTTTTCTGATATTTGACTTGATTCATAGAGCATTATCTGGAATGAAGCCAGTTTTTTGGGGTTTTTACGTATGCAGGGTTTCCCCCAGTTCCTCAATTGTGTATGTTTTAGACAGAATACAGGTTTGAAATAACTGAGATTGGTTACATTAATAATGTTCTGGACATTCCATCATCTATAGCAACAGATGGAGTAGGACATTTTACTTCAAAATCCTCTTCCTGAAGGCAGAGATAGAAGCAGGAGAGGAGAAAAACCCCGTAATTTACCTCGAGTTAGCTGAGGCAGCTAGTTTTTGTTTTCCAATATAGAAGACAGTGGCTCCATTGGATCCAATGCCTGAGCAGAGCCCAGATGATGTTGTGGGCTGTGACATCATCAGCCTTATTGATGCCCATTCAGTAATTAAACAGCACACCTGCTACGAATTAGCTGTTCTCTATCTCTGCCTCCTGATTGTTTGTTTAAAAAGTCAGACGATCCTTTTCCTCAAAAGCACAAATGCTGGACACCAATGGTATCTAACGCTCAGTAGATCAGCTCACAACAGAGCAAAAGCTGGATATTTGTTTGCTAAGACTCTCGCTCTGACTCAGAAACTCTGGATGCAGCTCGGTCGTCTGCAGCGTATTAGAGGCTTCTTAAAGCTGCCTCTGTTTATGACATCTGTTTTTATTAATGAACGTTGGAAGGACAGAGGAGTATGTTGTTTACCAGCGGTGGTATAACTCAAACACACTGTGGCTGCAACCCGACCCAGCCGCAGTTCCTCCCCATAGCTCAAGCATCTGTGTCTGTGGCCACTGAAAAAAAAAGAAAAGAAACTGGCTAAATCAATTGTGTCCTAACCTGTTTTCAATTGCAGAGAAAAGGGGGCCGAGTTTTTAGCGCTCGCCGCAGCTCGTCCTAGAAAAGAGGGCGAGCGACCGCTTTTTTTTACCCCTACAGGTGTCTGAGACTTCAGGAATGTGCAATAACTTTGGAGAAAAGGAGGCCTCGTATATCAACGTGTCAGAGAGACTAACTCCCGCTCCTCCCGAGGAGCCACGAATGACAACGGAGCCATTTTCACCACTGGATACACAGAGAGAAAGAGAGAGAGAGAGAGAGAGAGGAACTGCCCTGAGGAGAGAGAGCAGTTAATCCTGCCCAGCAGAAATGACAGCTGTTACACAATGTGTTATGCAAAAAGTGTGAATCATTTGCGTTACATAATGTTGTGTAAAACGTTGTGCTGTATAAATCTGTACTCCCCTGTATGTTTTCTGATTTATCCTGCTCCTCGCCTTTCTCTGTTCTAAAATCCTTTTCCTCCACCTTCCCACACACATTCCTCTCATCTGCAGCCGTTCATATAAGATGTAAAGGGACACTTAAAGGATCAGGATGGAGTTGTTATATCTCTTTAGTATCGGCAGCAAATCTGTTGAAAAGACCAAATCCGGCAGTGAATTTAGTTTTCAAATCGCCACGGCCACACAAGCTGAAGCTCACAAATCATTCGGGCGACACATTTTTGTCAGCTGTAGCTTATTAATGTTTCTTCTGTCAGTTGGCTTGAATACAAAAAGAAACAGTCCACACTCGGCTTCCTCACACATAATTGCCTTCATGTAGGAACAGGATAAGTTTGTGCTTTCTGCTTGTTGCTCAGTCTTCTCTAGACCACCGACACAGGGCTGAAATAAAGTGACTCACAATTTAAACGTTGACTCTGAATAAACACATCAAATTCACTTGATTGGACTTTTAGAAGACCTCTTCAGCAAATACATGTTAAAATGCTTTTGTGTCTTAAGAGGGCTATAGGAGGAAACTGTCTTCTATGACATCGCAAGGTCTCATCAAAAGTTACTTCCTGTTGGTGCTGAAGACATGAATTTGCAAACTAAAGTCGCTTCTAACATTTGAGTGAATTTATAAAGACATTGTAGGAGCTTAAGCCTTCGACTGAAAAACGTACATATTCATTTTCACATTTGGTCTTTTCATCAGTTTGTTGACGCTCATGAAAAGATAATAATACCAGCCTCATACTTACAATTCACACTTCTCCTGTTGTCTCAAGCATTTCGCTCACTAATCTCCCCTCCCCCCCCACCTCAGACATTCAGTGTAAATCCGCAGCCAAGGCCGACCTGGTGCTGCTGGTGGACGGCTCTTGGAGTATCGGCCGTCTCAACTTCAAAACCATTCGAAACTTCATCGGTCGCATGGTCAGCGTCTTTGATATCAGCCCCAATCGAGTCCAGATTGGTAACTACTGATAATATTCATACGCGTACTATTCATTGCAACCACCACTGTTGGGTTTGATTAACAGGTTTTGATCATTCACAGGTCTGGCTCAGTACAGTGGAGACCCAAAGACTGAGTGGCACCTGAACCAACACCCGACCCGGGAGTCCCTGCTGAAAGCTGTAGCCGAACTGCCGTACAAAGGCGGAAACACCATGACGGGTGATGTCATAATCCTTCTAATCAATCCACACAGGATGAACTGACAACTAAAAAATTTGTTATAATTCATGACATTCTCAAACTGATTATTATTAAGATGATAGTGAAGTTGAGCAATTCTTCTCTGGAAATTGAGCTTGCCATATCTTTTTTTAACATATTTGATAATGTTGCGTTGTTAATCTTAAGAATCTATTCCAGCTGCATGAAAGAAGAACGTTTTTGTTGTGAGTTCACTGGCTAAATTGTATTTAATGTCATTATTGATGTGGTGCAGGAATGGCTCTAAACTACATTCTTCAGAACAATTTCAAAGCCAACGTGGGATTGCGTCCAGACGCCCGCAAAATTGGTATTCTTATCACGGACGGAAAGTCCCAGGATGAAATTGTCTTCAACTCACAGAACCTGAGGGACAGCGGCATCGAGCTGTACGCCATTGGTGAGTGATGCCAGTTTGAATATCAAAAATCCATCAGATACCCAGAATACTTTCATAAAGTCCCCCACAACAGTGCCCTCCCCATTTTACAGTGGTGCAGCAATGACGTAACGTTTTATTCCTCCCAGGTGTGAAGAACGCTGATGAGAACGAGCTGAGGTCCATTGCCTCTGATCCAGATGATATTCACATGTACAATGTGAACGACTTCCAGTTCCTCCTGGATATCGTGGATGAGCTCACAGTGAACCTCTGCAACAGTGTCAAAGGTCCAGGTAAGCTCAGCACCCGTCTCCAAATTCTCACGTTTAAATTCAACATATCCAATGAATCCTTACCTGCAAGGTGAGAATTTTTGGGATAAAACATATTTGGGATGAGTGTACAGGTTTGCATTTCTCTCTGCTGTGTATTATAATAATTGAAAGTATCTGAAATACTGTGAGAACTGCAGCATAGCATTTTCCATTTTCCAACTCCTTCCACTTGAAGGAACACTGCTGAGTCAGATTTATGCATTTTAATAATTACTGCTGCGGGGGCACAGATGGAAACTTTGTAAGCTCCAGAAAGTTGACTTTTCAAGAATTTACAAAACCACTTTTTTTTCCAACTGTGACGACCATACATTTTTTAGATTTTACTACAGGCTGTCAATGGATTTTACAGTTGCTGGAGGGCGTGAAATATAAACTTGCAGTCCAAACTGCACAAACTCGCCTTTCTATCATGGGATTTTTTTCTTTTTTCCTCAAACAAGCGAAATAATCAACTATCTACGATTATTCCAATCTGTGTCCAATACAAATGATCTTTTTCCATAATTTTTCTAGAATCAAGTGTCATATTTCTTCACAGTAGTTGAGTCAATTGCCTTCTTTCCAGATTCTCTCTGGGAAATCCTTGTATTAAAATGTGTATAAATGATCTCCTTCAACTGGCAGATTTTAATATTTTAGTAACACTATTGGGCAAAAGTGACCTAATAAAATCTAGATTTTTGCAGAGTAGAATAATCATGGATTATTATAAAATTAGAATTTTTCACAACTTTTCCTGTCCGAATAATGAATTTAAGCTGTTGATGAGAATGTATAACCTATAGATGACAGCCAAGTTATTCACAAATCAGTTGAACTAAACATTTGAAACACCGAAAATTGCCTTTTGCATACCGGCAATGGAAAGAATGAAAATTAAAGCCAGCTCGGAGGGAGGTGATCTTGAATTGAACGCAATATTCCCCGACAATCTTGATTATTTGGGACCATTAAAAGATATCGCAGCACAGATCCAAACATCTGATGGAAAGTTTGACGTTGGAAGCACTTTGTGTCTGCAAATCAGTTTTATGGGGAAATACAAAACTGATTTACAGCACAGCAGAGGGAAACATTTTTTAAAGAAGCTCTTTGTCAAAAACTCTGAAATATATGATCGGCCAACAGCGGCTGTCAGGGGAGCGAACATGACCAGGGCAGATTTGTAGCAGCAAGGTTCACTCTGTGACATACTTGACATGTTGGCTCATATTCCAGCCCTGTTGGTTCTGTTTCAGGAGGTGGTTTGGAGGCACCCACAAACCTGGTGACCTCGGATGTGACCCACCACTCCTTCCGTGCCACCTGGACGGCGCCCGATGGCCCCGTGGACAAGTACCGTATCTCGTATGTGGCTGTGGCCGGAGGACCCACCCAGGAGGTGAGATTAACCCCACTTAAGTGTCACTGCTGCATTTTCAGACCACACAACAACAAAAAAATGTGAATAATGTTTTGATGTAAGTGTGATCTAAATGACGAATGTGTGTAGTTAGTAATTAAAATACAAAAGGAACAACCTTAACAAATAATTGGAATTGTTAAATGGAAGACTTTCATCCCGTAAAAAAACAACTTAAAAGGCTTATTATTTAATGACAAAAAGTAATGAGGACTTTTGACCCAAATGAAAAAGATAATTTGTCGCTTATTTTGCCGACAGTTCTCTCGGAAAAGCTACTTTTAGGACTAAAAGGGGTAGAATGGAGTGTAGCTTGTCGATGCTCCAGTGCTTGTTTATGGTCATGTGACTGAAAGAATGAGGTCATGGATACATGTGGGCAGAATGAGTTCCCTCCCCTGTAGCTTGTCTGGATTCCTCCATATGGACTGGGAGCTCGGGGTGAGACCACGGGGCAGACCCAGAATATGCAAAATATGTTTGAATATATTCAAAACTTGTTCTTTTTTTATGGTGAAGGAAAAAACAAACCATCAAACACGCCAATAATTCTGTGCCAGTACACCGCAACAGGACAGACGGATGTGATTTAACGGATAAGATTAAAAATATCATTCTCCCTTTCGTCCCTCTTAAGTTTGTTAGGCTACATCAGTTTTATATAAATGCGTCTCGATGGTTCATTTTCTCTGTCTGCCACCCCCAGGATGCGTAAAATTGTTGGAGTCTGTTTCAGTCTGTTGATGCAAGAGTAACCTGAAAGATCCATCTAAAAGCGATCAGATAACGTTTTGTCTCTTTCCTGAAGCGTCTTGAGTAGAACTTGTCCTATGTCTAGTCTGGCTCAGAGAATTTATGGCAACCATCTGTTGATGAAATGTTCAAGATGAATAGCTTAAAATCCAAGTAGTTTCTTATTTGCTTTGACCTCAAGCAGACTTTGATTAAACGGTAACAAATACTTTTAAGTGTTTGGTAAAATAAATGTTGAGTTTAAAGTTTTCACTCTCAGGTTGTCATTCACCTTGGGAACACACCAAACTGACACAATGTTTTGATGATAAATTGTTTTGTCTCGGTGATCATACTGTACGTGATAAATCCGGTCTCAGGAGGTTTAAACAAACTCTTGAAATGTTTCCAAGTGCCCAATCTGGCTTTTATTCCGTGCGGGGAAAGTGCTGTTTACTTGGCTGTCAGGACCTGAAATCTGGATTGCAGTCGCTTTGGTGAACCTGCCTTTAGTTTACACTTAACCTCCTGTCAGTCCTGTCTCGGACTAGGTCTTTTCCACGCTTTGTGCTTTTATTGGCTGTTGTCAGATGGAGCCTGTGTGATTGCAATTGGGCTCATCTGAAATCTAAAGAGCCCAGAACTCCTTAGTTTCCACTGGGCTGAATATTAAAAATCCACTTAGTTTTTATATTATAGACCTCACACTGGGCCTAGACGCCTCACTGTCCAGCTTCTTGCTCTTATCTCAATTGTTTACATTGGACAATGAAGCATGTATTGACCTCAGGGACAGATTTTATTGACATTGTAGGTTCAGATTCACTTAGGACAAGTGCAACAGACCTCCGAAGTAAAATCAAGGGACACTAGGAAGTGGCACATCCTCCACAGGCTGTCTAGACTAAACATTAGGGACAGGATGAGTTTGGACAGGAGCCCAATTAGGACAAACATTCTATCCCCAACCTGCTGTAACAGGTTCCGCGTAGGTCAAAGTTATAAAGACCACAATTTCATCTTCCTAGGTGACAGTCGATGGGACAACGACCACCGTGATGCTGCAGGGCCTGAACTCTCGGACCGAGTACGCTGTCACTGTTTACTCTATGGCCAGCGAGGAGAGCAGCGAACCTCTGCAGGGGACTGAAACCACCTGTAGGTCCTGTTTTCTTTCCTTTGTCCCTCTTCTTTGCCTTCCTTTTCTTCTTCCTCTCTTTCACCAGTTACTCAGAGTAAATACGCCGACTCACTGCTGAGGGTTGAGCCAGTGGCCTTGTGGGTGAGCGCCACTCTGTTTCTTTTTCACAAGACACTGGTTGACCTCTGGGGCAACAGATGTGAATCAAGAGGCACTTTAAAAGAGGGCACTCTTGTGTTTCACTGTTGTGGAAAAGCATTTAGTTTCTCCCAGAAGTTTTTGAGATAAACAGCTTGATTTCTGCATATTATCTTGCTACAGACGGGTAGATAGAACTTGTTTACTCCCCCCCCCTGCTGCAAATGTGGCCCAGCACCTTTGTTTACGCCACAGATATTTAACATCTGATCTGAGGCAGAAAATTAGTTAACATGAGCATAGTCCCATGATGCACTGCTGTGATTTGACTCTTTTCTGTTTTGGCATCCCTGGGAATCATCTGGCTGATCATGGCGAGATATAAAGACATGAATGTTGTTTTGCATGGCTGCTATCTGTGTGTACGCCTCATATAAACAGATATGATTTTATTATGTGTAAAGTGCTCTAAGTGCTTTTATTTGTTCAAGTGCCCTTTAACGTTTGGTTTACTTTATTTTACGTTTATTTTATTTCTTAAACGTGCGACTGATTTCTACAAGGGGTTTGTTTCCCGCTGTCAGAAATAAATTGATGTGTCGTCCACTCGGATGGTACCAACAGCCGTTACATCTGAGTGGCTGCAGTTGATAGAGTTAAGTGTGTTTAGGAAAGCAAAAGCTGAGAGGCACCAGCTCCCTTACCAAGAGACCACAGCTGAAATAGCCAGTGGGGCGCGAGTAGAGAAGGCAGAGATGGAACATTAGACCAGGATTGACTGTTTTAGATGCTCAAAATGGAATCTTGCAGGGATTTCAGGAGCTTAGTGACCCGGGGATGTTGTGCGGCTTTGGGTCATCCTCTCTTGTTCTTTTCCCACATATTTGTTTTCTATCTCGCCAATGCACACAGGCCAATAATATCTTCTAAGAACTAGAGACCTTTACTGAACATGTGATAAAGTTTACGATCACTTTAGGACATCCACTGATGTTTACAACATGCAGATGAAGCTGCTTGCCTGTTTGTGTCATTAGTTTCCTCTTGAGCCAAAGCTGAAGTGGAAGCTCTCAGTGAAGGCCAAAGAAGTAATTAGCTATTGGTTTCACATTGAGTTGTCCTTCCTTCACTCAAACTGTGCGTTTCCACCCCTCAGTGCCTCTGACAGCAGCGAGCAACTTGTTTGTTCACGATGAGACCATGAGCACCATGAGAGTGAGGTGGGAGCAGGCGCCGGGAGCTTCAGGGTACATGCTGCTCTACAACGCCATCAACGCCACCAAGCCTCAGCTGGAGAAAGAGGTAAAGCAGGGCAGAGCTCCCGAGTCTGTGTGCGAGACGTGTAACAGCTTACGTGACATGCTTGGTGTTCAACCGCTGTCGTGAAATAGTGGACAGGGCCTTTGTTTACTTCAAAACAATAGACAACAGGCTGCTTTTAGACGCAAATAAATCTTTAGCGGTGATGTTTTTATGGATGTTTGTCCGGTTGTCAGCAGGATGTCTTAAAAAGTGATGGCCGGATTGTTAAATTAGGGTTAAGGCCGTGGTGGAGGTCTAAGCTCTCGTAGAGCCTTTGTAGAAAATGTCAACAGGATGTATAGCAGACGTACAGAATATACACAAGAAGATTAAAGTAAATAATTAAAATTCTGTGTGCACGTACAGTAAATACAGCAGTTACTACAAAGAGTTCATTCACGCACACTTGAGTAAAGCACACAATGCAAGCTCATTCTGTGTGCCTGGTGTACGGTAGAGTCACACAGGCGTGCTAAGGTGTTTGTATACACACATTCACATTCACATACACATGTACAGTATAGTTACAATGTGTACACACCAGACACACATTCATCCTTGGTAGAAAATATACTGACACACACACACACACACACACACACACAAATACATTCATACACTCCAATCTCCACACATACAGTATATCACGGCTAATACACACTCCTGCAGACATGTATACAAACCACTGACACTTAAGCTACACGCACTTAAACACAGGAACACACTCGGATGCACGGACGCACACCCATTCCATGTTTGCGCTCAGCATTCCCACATTGGTTTTATGCGACCGCGCTGGCTGAGGCTGCCGCTCGCTTCTTCTTACTGCTTCCAGATGGAGCTACGATGAGCGCGGCGACAGAGCAGGAAGCCGTATTTAGCAGCTACACAAAGCAGAGCCTTGGACACTCTGGGTAATGGCAAGGATTAGCTCATGGCCTGAAGTCATCAGGAGGAGAGAAACGGAACAGATGCCATATAGCTTAAAAGGCGCCTACCTACATACAGGACAGGACAATGATGATTTATCGGTCCTCATGATGGTCTTTTTTTGGAAATACTGAGAGAAAGTAACTTTACCGCATGTTTCTGTCACAAGATGTCACCAGATGAAGGGTCATATAGAGTTTACTCATTGCTCCCCGTAATCATATGGCAGCTTTCATGTTAGCGATGCTCCTTAGTCGGACAATAAACATTTAAAGTACAAAATGGACAGATGTTTGACAGGGACAAAAGGAAAACAGGTGGTGTTTCTGAGACAAACAGTTCCGCTGATGGTAATCATTTAAAAACGAAATCAGGAAAATATGACAAGGCTGATCTACGAAGGTCTCGGTTCATGGTCAATGTGAGGGAATATGAAAATAAGAACGCGCAAATCTTTACATTATGTCCACCATCGCAGTATGACGTACGTTATTCTGAAACGGTGAACATTCCGCAAGGCTCGTTCGTTGTCATGCGCTTCTTGATGATGTAATCAGGGCCTCGCCTCATGGTAAACACAATTCAGAACTCTTGCGATGCTTTGAGGCTTTTAGTGCATTAGAGTTTCACAGGGCAGTGTTTTCAGCTGTTTGGAGAGGTCAGTGCGGAGCCTTGGGAAGAGGCCTGTTCACTTCAGTTCACCAGGTGTTTACTGAAAAAGCCTGTTGACAAGTTCTGTCTCGCTGTTTTTGTTGCTGAACTTTTCCCTCCACCTCTACTCCGTTTGTTTCCTCACTGTACCTCAGCGGTGTGTCCTGACCTCCAGTTTTGTTTTCCCTTGTTTCCTGGCCCGGTTTTGTCTAAGTCCCCTCACTCCGTCTCTCTTTGTGTCCGGTCCATTGCTCTTTCCTGCTGTATAGGTTCGAGTCGGAGAAGATGTAAGCACGGTCCAACTGACGCAGTTGACACCCAACACAGCATACGCAATCAGGCTGTTTGCCCTCCATGGTGAAGCTGCCAGTGTGCCTCTGGAAGGAAGAGGAGTCACCTGTATGTAACTGATTTTACACACTACACCTATGAAATCCTAACTCTACAGTCTTTTCCTCTTGGCTCAAATGGTCTCATTGGTTGAGTTGGCGAAATCTCAGTAGGCGAATACAACAAGACCGAATCCATTCTTCTGGCATTCTACACACAGTACAAACATTCTAAATTCTAAAACTAAAAATATGTTGTAGTTCAAGGCCTCAATATCTCATACTTACAATACTTTTTAATTCTTTTATTCCATGTTTTATATGTTGGAAAACCCGTTGGAAAACCGTCTAAATTTGAACTCTGCATCTGTTTTGCTTTGGCTCCACACAATGAAATTAAATAGTGAATTGGGCAGCTTGGAAACATTGGATTCTCATTGATGATTGAACCATATGAGTTTCAAATATTTCACCTTCATTGACAGAAAAAAAAGAATATGTTTGTTTCATTTTTATGTTTCAATTATGTTTGTGTCATTGTAGCATCTTAGATTCTTGCCCATGGGCCTCAGGGGCTTTTATAAAGGAGAGGCTTCTTTCCAAAAATGTTTCTTCAGTTCCAACGGGTGTGGGGAAAACCAGCTTAGTCAACCCAAAGGATTGAGTGTAGTGGAGAATGACTTGAGCTATACGTTGGTGAAAACAAACAGTATAGGAATGCAAACTCTACAACCCGTCCACGTACACCCACCTACCAGAGACACAGCATTGATGACTAAAATGTCCATATCTCACACAGAGGAGACGGATTGACTTATTTATGTCAAAACACGAGAAACTCCTTGAACAGGGGAGGCACATTGAGATACCACTTGTATGTTGTTTACACGCTGTTCTAACATCAGTCGCCTGGCGTTTCCCCAACCCCACTTATCCTCCCAGACAAAGCTCTGTGATTGGTTGTTTCTTGTTGATTTTTCTTCGGACGGTGTGATGTTCATTCTTCGTTTGTGCCTTTGACTTTTTACGTGTGAAACCAGGTTTTCATGTCTATTCAAGCTCAAAGCCCTCAAACCGCCTTTGCAGAGAACGAATGGATCTGCCACTGAGAAATAGTTGAACCATTACATAACAGTCTGTGTAAATGCAGACAAAGCTCATGTAGAAGACAGGGGTTTATTTGAACTAACTATTACTCAAATGTATAGGCTTCATTGTATATTCAAAGGTAGAGGTGAAATGTATTAAAAGGTTGCTGCTCAATCAGAAAGGACAGGCAAAACCTTCAACAGTATTTATTTTGATGCGTTTCATTTTCAGGTCAGCAGGCATCGATTAGGAACAGGATCACATCACATTTGTTTTTGCTTAAAAATGTACGGATAGAAAACAGTTTCATAGAAAAACATGTCTGAAGTCTGATCTTTTATCACTCAGTGCATCTCGGGGCCACCATGCCGGTTTTTTAGTCTAATCTTTTCCATGTGAAAATACAGACGGGGCTGTTATCAGGTTCTTTTTTTTTTATATTTGAAGTCTCTGTCTTTGCCTTTCCCTCCTTCAGTGCCCATACCTGCGGTTGGAGTCCTGACAATTACCGATGTTACCCACAGCACCATGAAACTCCACTGGGATGCCGCTCCTGGAGCAGTCCGGAAGTACATCATCACCTACAAACCTGAGGAGGGAGAACTGAAGGAGGTAAGACTGGGACTGGAGACCCCCCTGAATTGTCTAGTAGTCAAGGTCATTCTATTGGTGATGTTCTTGACTTCAGAGTAATAATCGATGTCCTGTTTGTCTTGGAAAACACAGTCAAATCTCGACAATGTTCTTCTGTGTTACTTCAACATACATTTCAAACATGCTTGATCTTAAAAACTGAGATCTGACGTCATTCCCAGAAGAATTAAATATGTTTGAAGTGTGTGGCTGTGACCTTTCCACTTGGCAGGAATCAGTAGTTGCTACCTTGGTGTAGAAATGGATGATGTGCCTGTTAAAGTTGTTAGAAAATATAAATTTTCTTCCTAAGGTCACTTAAATGTGGCATTAAACAATAAAAGCTGACTAAACGGTATTAGTTAGCTGTGTGTATTATATCTTAGGAAAGTGACAAATTGAATAGTTGGAGGCAGACAGTGCGTCGCTTGGCGTCTTTGGCTGAGTTTTGATGAGAAAATCAGAGTTCTGGCAGCGAGCGGCGCTGGATCAAACCAGCACTGCTCCAACCTCGTAATTTCTCACTTGGATGTCAGTGGACGACAAACAGTCTGCCATGAATCGGCAGCCGGAGGTGCTGTCGGCGGACACCTGCGAGGAGTTTCCAGAAGGTTCTGATGGATGACACTTAGGATTATATCGGAAAGCTGCTTGTCTTTAAAGGAGAAGCTCATACGTTGGAAGTTTTTCCCTTCTACTGCTTCCTTGCTGAGCTCTGAAATGGAAAAGTCAATATTTAGCCTTCCATAGCTTAGAGTCAGGGACCATTTCATCGAACAAATGAACGCCTTACTTCCTTGAATCAAATAGGGAAAAAAATGTCTATACTATAATTTATTTTTCTCCCAAAGGTTGAAGTTAATGGTGACATCACCAACCTGGATCTGTCTAGCCTGATCTCCCAGAATGAGTACGATGTGGCCGTGACCCCAATGTATGAGGAAGGACCTGGAACCCCAATGCTTCAGACTGCCATCACAGGTTTGAGCCTCTCAGTGAATATTGATTTGTTCTTTGTTTCCAGTCATTCAATCTTTTATTTATTTTATCAAGTAACTTGTTACAACTCATTATATTGACTGATTAGGTCACTAAGCAGAGGGGGTGCACTTGTGGGTCCAGTGCTTTGCTCGATGACAACCCTGGTTTCAGAACTGTTGCCATTGTAAACCTTTGTTGTTCATTTTAGAGGGAAAAAACCTTTTATTAAATAATTAATTGCCAGCAAATGTATAGTCACTGCATATTGGCCTTGTTTGTCCACCTTAGAAAATGTATAGAGCCTTCAGACACCTAAAAGATGAAGAACACCTCCTTGTGTGTCAGGCACATACAGTATCGTATAAAGCACACAGTGATGGCGATGGATTCTTCATTAACTCTGACATCACTTTTCCCTTCACCCTCCCTCTTGGACTGAAAACAGGCTTCAGAGGGGAGCTGAACTCTTTGTCTTTTCACTCATAAAAGTGTGTGTGTGATCATGTACTGCATTAGTCCTATTTGTCATTAATCCCTTCTGAGCTGTGGATATATTTGAATTACACACACACACACACACACACACACACACACACTGTTCACATCTCAGCAGTACGTTGGCATACAAACATTGGTCGGATGGCCTTGAAGCTACAGTAAATACCCCTCACATAATGTTGCCTAATTTCTCTGGACTTCCTTGTAATCACAGTGCCTCCTTCCTCCCTTTTCTTTCCATTCAGATGTTGTTCCTGCCCCCAAGAACCTGCGCTTCTCTGAGGTGACCCAGAACTCCTTCAGAGCCTCGTGGGAGCACGGCGCCCCAGACGTGGCACTTTACCGCATAGGCTGGACCAAAGTGGGAGAGAACAACTTCCAGTATGTAAGTGAACGAGTGTGCGAGAGCAGCTCCTTTGACTTCCTTTAAAAACAAACTACTCAACCGCTCAACATCAAATGCGTAAGTAATTTGGTCTCTCTTAAACAAAATAGCTTCTTTTTCAATAGAGTACATGCCATTTATTCCAAATCCTATAAACCACATATCACTGATGTTTCTCAAAGCAGACAGAGTTTCTTTGGACCATTTATTTTCATTTTAGGGTGCTATAAAAAATCTAATTGCAGGAACTAGAACATTGAAGAAAATCCAGAGGCTTTTCTGCAATAAATATCAAAATGGTAAAAAAAAATTAGAAAATAAACAAATTTCAATATATTTTATGTTGGAAAACTCTTTTGATGAGATCTTAAAGATCCATTATATTTTCACAGACACCTTAAAGTGTTTTGCTTCACAAAATTCATTTAGCCTGTAAGCCAGAGGGAAAGTCAAAACATCCAGCCTGATTCAGGAAACAATAAGGCTCTCTTTGTTAGTTTCTGTTTATCCTCTGGCCCTGTCTGGCTGTTTTTCATTCCCACCAACACACACCTTAGCACAAAAATCTGTGAAGGAAATCCGGTCCTGCTTGTTTGTTGTAGCCTTATTTTTTCAGAGTTAGCATATCTTTTCTGAACCAGGAAAGCAGAAAACGGATACATACCTCAGGTGTTGGGTTTTAGTTAGGTTTAGGAAAATGTTTTAAATCAGCAATTATTATTTGCGTAGTATTTTGTATTTCTATGCTCCACATTATCAGTATTAATTGTGAGCCGTGAGTCATGTGAGCTTTGGAATTGTGAAATTGAAATTAAGTCGCTTGTGCCCGATAGTGTTAACAAATGTAGCAGAAGAAGAATTTAGGTTTTTTAACAGAATGGATGATGACTCTCTGTCCTTCTCCAGAACATCCTGAACAATGATGAAACCTCCTACGTTCCGGATAAGTTGGACCCAGACACTGACTATATGGTCACTGTTACAGCCATCTACCCCGATGAGTCTGAGAGCGAAGACTTGCTAGGAACCCAGCGCACTCGTAAGTCAGCAGCACACCGGACCTCCACATAACTCCCAAACCACGGCAAAAATCATATTTTACACTCAACCGTATGTTACACATTGAATTAACGGTTTTGTTTTCTCAACGTCTCTTTCTAGTGTTAAAGGCTCCGGATGGTATGTCGTAAGAGGAGGGAATTGTTGTTGTTTGGTTGGAATAGCAATGTGGACGATCAGGACAGTGTGAATGGGTCACGCTTTTGTTTTCCTGCATGTTTGCGCATTTCTCACTTTATGTTCACACCACAAGAAATTTAAGGCCGCATAGTTGAGCCTTGTTTGGATCCATTTCTTAATTGGCCATGGAAGACAGATATTGTTTACGTAAGTTAATGAAGCTTTATTGATTCAGGAAGTCTCTTTGAAATCGAGATCTGTTTTGCCGATGATAAACAAGAAATCAATCAGATGTGCAAAACAATCGTCACACACATGGGCGCGCTGAGACAATCAGAAACACTGAAAGATATAATAACGTCAAGTCTTCCTGTTCCCCAAAGGAATTATCTTAAATGCTAATGGAGCGTAAGAGAAGTGCTACTGTCTCCAATACATTCTCAGAAATTCTGTCCGCTAATTAAAATATCTGTAGTCTCCCGGATGGATGTTATTCAAGTGCAGCCATTGAATATCTTGGCAAATTGCAATTATACACAGTGACTAAAACTAGCTGGCGAGATACCTCATAATCACGTGAGGAGAAGCTGCCCAAAGAATAGGTTGATACTCACATTGGGGATTAAAGCCCTCTGCTGTAAAAAAAAAAAAATACCATATTTACATTTAATTGTGGCGTGAACACAGATTCAGCACGTGACAACTGAATCAAGTGTGAAAACCAGACCAGGAACACATGGTCCTCCACAGACGTTATGAATGAATGTGTTTTAATTCCATCACCTGCCATTTTTGTTTTTTTCCCCATCCTCAATCATTTTGTCTTTGTCACCGTGCCATTCATCTCACAGTGTAACATCATTTTATCATGTCATCCTTCATTCAGCCGGTCATTAAATGAATGGTGTCGCATGTTGGACATTCCTATACAGTGGGGTTGATGTCAGTGAACTTGTTATTCTGCTGATTTGTTTATTTTTAAAACAAGGAAAATAGCAACAAACAACAAACCTATTTTTCTCAGTCAGATTATTGAACAATGATTGAACTCTTTTCCGGCAGTGAACTGATCTGAGTGTGACTGTGTTTAATTTCTTCCAAATTCATGTTTCAAATTACAAAGTCTGGCTTGAAAATTTTTGAAGTAATTGACTTCAGCCCTGCTTTGAAAAGCCTCATCCCTCATGTTCCTCATTCGAACTGTGAACCTCCTCACTGCTGCTTTCATCCTCCCACTGACCACCCAGCTTCATCACATGCCGGACTGTGGGAGTTAGTGTACTGCTGCTCCAGACCCCGGTGCCTTTGTGTTGCCAAACCTTATCACCTCATTGTCATTCCCATCATCACTACCATTCACTTTCATCGACGTCATACCAAACACAGGATGCGATTGTATTCCCTGACTGACTGCATGTATGTCTATGCTCCCAGTGCCCGCCGAGCCTCCCCGAAACTTGAGGGTGTTCAACGCCACCACCACCACACTGGCGGTGAAGTGGGACGCCGCCCCCGGCCCCGTCCAGAAGTACAAGATCACGTACCTACGGGAAGGAGGCGACCCTATCATAGTGAGTTTTCATATCCCGGTATTTACTTTCCACTTAGTTTGAGAAGCTTTGGTATTCCATGAGCATAACTTCCATCACCACTACATGACCTCATTTATTGTAAACTGCTCCTCTCCCCCTGCTGTTAAATCACCCTTTGTATCATTTACTCAAAAAAACATCTAAATTCCTTCCCGGGGTGTACTTTCCATATATCCATGCTGTCCATTTTCACTGAGCTTTTGTTCGGCTGTAGTCAGGGTGTGTCGCTAGACTTGGAACATCTATTAGGGTTTAGTCAGTCAGTAATGAACTGGTGTATATCTCAAAATGATGGAAAGCTTCAAGTTCAAGCCAAAATAGTTCAGAGGGTTTTTTTCTCTTCCCTGTGTGCACATGCAGAGACAAATCAATTATTGGTTCTTGGTCATGATGTGAAGACGTTTCCCTCATGAGAAACATAAAGATGCCATAGCAAAGAGTGGATTAAACGACCCCAGGGAAAGTAAAGAACAATAAAACAAAGGCAATAAATAATCCTTATTAGCCTTGAATTGAATCGGGACTCGAAATCAAAACCAGAAACAACATTTTGATTTCAGTTACAATGATTTGAGTGTTAGCAGCATACTCCATACATAGATTTAAATGAAATTTGATTGAAAGTTTAGCGGTCCAGGAGCAAGTCACTAGTTTTCAATGCAAATCCAGATCTAAAAAAAGACACTTCTTGTGTCTGTCAGAAAAGCAACCCAAATTTACTCTATCTGCAAATATGATGTAGTACGATATTTGAAGCAGCACAGCTTTCAGCACCAGGGACAGAGCATTTGTTTCAACGTGAACCCAGCGATCCCGGCTGATGTAGCGACAGTGTGCTGGAATAAGCCAGGAGCTAGGAAAGGCAGCGTGGAAGATGTTTTGTAGTTATGCAGGGCAGGGCTGCAAACTCATTCAGTACCTGGAGTATGGCATGACTTGGAAGCCTGTAGCTTCATCTCACATTCTCTTCTGACATGCCTAAAAGGGATATTCGATTCAGAAACACTCCTGACACAGGTACTCTACCACGCTGATGATGTCACCTCTTAACAATGACAATAGCTGCCATTCCATACTATCTACGGCTGCTTGTCAAAGACAGTAAATCAAAGAGGCATTTACGGGGACCAATTCTCGTTTTACCAGCTCAAAGCCCTGCTGCGTCACGTTGGTAAAAATACGGACAAATGGTATCTATCTTGTTTCCGTTTGTAAAAGTCCCACAAAACCCTCAGTAAATCTGGCCCTTTGTCTAAAGAGGAAGGAGGGCAATGAGATTCATGAATAGAAACTGACAGAAATAAGACCTTAGACCTAAAAGCATCTCTGTGGTTTTCATTGACTGTGGCTTTGCACGCTTTCCTGAAGAAGGAATGAAAGAAAATACAATGCGACCACTGCTTTCGTAGGGAATTCTGTGTCCCGTCATCATATTCTGACATGTGGTGTGTGAGTGTCCTACAGTGGGATTGTGCACTAAGTGGAGTCCTGCGTTTGTCTTTCAAGCCCACATTCCTGCACGAATATTCGATAATGATTAGCAATAGAAATAACTTGGACCTACATAAAGGAAACGGCAGATTGCATCAAAGAATTCCTGCAATTTACAAATTTTATTGTGTGGCTGAGATGTTATGACAGTGTTACTGCAAACAGTGAGTCAGGCTGGAGTTGTGATGTCAGTGGTACAGATCTGTTTAATGGATCTTTGATCCCCTCGTAACATCAGATGTATATACCAGCGCACTGAGAGCATCCAGGGACAGATGCTGTCATACTGTCATCTGTACTGTAGACTTGTTGTTGTTAACATCACTCATATGATCTCAGATGGGGTATTTGTTTGCGCAAGATGAGCTCATAGTTCCTACACAGCTCTGTGGAGACAAAGGGAAAATGTGTCGGTATGGAATAGTTTTGAGCCGACGTAGATGTTATTGGATTAGCCTTGAAAACTACTGGTTCTTAAAACAATCCAACAATCATCATCACCATCCAAGCCCTGTTGCTCATATGTCCCTCTCACAAGCCACATCCTCCCCCAGGTGTTCATGGGATACGTCCCATCTGAGCAGGCTGGTATTTACGTGGAGTACTTTTGACTCTCCATCAGAGATAACCGTCACATTCAGCATATTGGAGAGCTCTGTTTAGATAATCGACTCATATTTGCTTCCCCCTGAAGGATGAAGCTTAAGTACGTCCTGTGATATAAAGTGTCTCTCTGAACAACATTTGACCTCAAAACATCCCAGTACTAAAAATACGGCCATAATATAAAGTAATTCTCATAGTAATCTTTCTTTTAGTTTCCATGCCTACTGTTTATGAGCTTTATGAATGTGTTTACATTAGGGTTAGGGTTGCTTAGGATTTCCCTTGGATTCCTTTCCAGAGCAACACTGAATCATACATTAATAAATTGTGGTCTGACATTGTTCTGGGAAAAAAGAAGAGAATAAAAGAGTTCAGTATGAATTATTGTTGTGTAAATAAATTACCGGTACTAAAAGATGTGAGCCAGCGAAAGTTGGTTGTTAATGGAGTCAGTAAATGTTACAACTCTACTACTTTCTTTTGGAGTCACATGGACACTCAACAAAACCCGAGCTTATACAGTGTTTTATTAGTTACTGCCTATTTATTTACGGCAGCTACACAAACACAATTGGACTCGTGATGTTTGGTTAATGCGGAGTCTGACTGTGGGTGTATTTGCTACGAACAGACGCAGGTTGGAGGGAAGAAGACGAACATCATCCTGCAGAAACTGAATCCTGACACTCCATATTCTGTCAGTGTTGCTGCGGAGTATGAAACCGCTGTCAGCAAAGACATTTCTGGACAAGGGAGGACCAGTAAGTATCCAGAAACACAAACAAACATTCAGCCATCAGCGTCCTTGTTGTTTTGGTCAGGACAACAAATTGAATAATACCATCATTAATTCATTCATTGAGGTTTCGAAACTTCAGCAAAATTGCCTTCACTTGCATTTTAAACTTAACTAGTTTGTGTTGTAGAGTGAAAAACTCAAACTTCTCCTTTACTAATTGAAACCTTATATATTCTGTGGTCGCAGAGCCTCTGGGTGGAGTGAAGAACCTGCAGGTTTTGAATCCCACCATGACCTCCCTGAACGTCCGTTGGGAGCCTGCCGAGGGTCGAGTCAGAGAGTACAAAGTCCTTTATGTTCCTGCTTCTGGAGGACCAGAGAGCGTGGTAGGTTTGAACAATCAACTTCACTAAACCTCTTCTGCACGGATTGCCTTTATAATCCTATAGAGTGGTGAGCTGGAATCACTTATTTTCAGTGGTCAGGCTACAGTAAAACTTGTTGATGTCAGCTGGAGCACTTCCAAACTCAGATGAACATAAAACGCTTCTGTTTGAATCATCAGTACAAACACAAATTGCGGAGAGAAATTTTTTCTTTACTAGTAAAATACTAAAAGAGTAGTCAACAAAGACTTCCATTGTGTCTGCAACTGTTGCTCAGTCATTCAGGTCATTGGATATCTGGCAGTAGTAGTTAAAGGCAGCTGGATGTGCAGTTTAGTCTTCAAGCTGTTTTCCTACCTAGCCAAGTGGCTGATTCAGTTCTTAGTCAATGATGCCTAGTAAAGCTGTATTTGCCCCTTGAGAGCTGTTCACACCTTGGCCTATATGACTCACTGGTACTCCACTATAACATATTACTTACTTACTCTGCTGTCCTAGCATCTCTCCCTTAACTCTTAAGTTTCATCTGTTTGTTCATTTATGTGGCTTTGAAGGCTCCAGTGGCCGTATGAGTAACCTTGTCTAAGGCGTGAACAATTCTCAGAGCTGAGTTTATGAAACCCACCAAAAATCACAGCCAGGGATTTTAGATTTTTTGTTGCTGCAATTCTTCAGCTTTCCTTGCTATTTTTTTCAATTTCATGGTGTTAGGAAGCAGCTATCTGTCAGGGAAAACGTTTCTGCAGGAACAACCAACACCTCTCATCTAATTCGGAACTGAAAATCCAGCGCAATGCATTGGAAAGACATTTTCCCCACATTGCTTGAGAATGTTTACAGTACACCAACCAACCGGCTTGTCATAATATTTGCTCATATGTTTCAGTTCTTTAGTTACACAGCAGCAAATGTTTGTATCCTTTTTCTGTAACTCAGGAAACGGTCTCAGGAGGAACAACCAACACCGTCCTGCAAGGTCTCCAACCTGACACCGTCTATACAGTGTCCCTTGTGCCGGTTTACCCAGATGGAGATGGCAAAACCATGTCTGAGAACGGAAAGACAAGTAAGTTGTGCTGCTGCTTTCTGTTATTACTTCTCTGTTTCTGTTGTTGTTTTTCCTAATTTTACTAATCACTTTACTAATGGAAACCCTGTATATTCTTTGTTCCTAGGACCCATGGGTGGAGTGAGGACCCTGCAGGTTTTGAATCCTACCATGACCTCCCTGAACGTCCGCTGGGAGCCCGCCGAGGGTCGAGTCACGGAGTACAAAGTCGTTTATGCTCCTGCTTCCGGAGGGCCTGAGAGCGTGGTAGGACTGCAAGGACAATTAGAGCTCACCTGAGAAGAGGGCTTAGCTCCATGCCAAATTTACTTAATTTACTTTGTGCTGGAACTATCAACTTTACCAGACCTCTTTTGCACAGATTACCTTTTGTATTCCTATAGAGAGGTGAACTGTGAGCAGTTATTTTGAGTGGCTAGTGGCAACAGTAACACTTGTTGATGTCAGCTGGAGCACTTCCAAACTTGGATGAATATAAAACCCGCCTGGTTGAATCATCAGCGCAATCAGAAATTGTGCCGAGAGAGATTTTTCTATATTAATAAAGCATGAAAAGAGAAATCAACAATGACTTCCATTTTGTCTACAATGGTCTTCTGTCATCCAGGTCATTGGATATCTGGCAGTAGTAGTTCAGAGCAGCTGGACCTGCCATTTAGTCTTCAAGATGTTTTCTCACTCATCCAAAGGGCTGCTTCAGTTCTTAGTCAATGAGGCCTAGTAAAGCAACATTTGTCTCCTGAGAGTTATTCACACCTTGGGCTAATGATTCATTTGTTTTTGTAATTTTTCTGTAACTCAGGAAACCGTGTCAGGAGGAACAACCAACACCATCCTGCAAGGTCTCATTCCTGACACTGTCTACTCAGTGGCCCTTGTGCCAGTTTACGCAGATGGAGATGGCAAAAGCACCACTGAGAACGGAAAGACAAGTAAGTTGTGCTGCCGCTTTATGTTGTCACTTCTCTTTTTCTGTTCTATTGATTTTACTAATTTACTAATCACTTAGTCGCTAAATGAAACCCTGTCTCCTCTGTGGTCTTAGAGCCTCTGGGTGGAGTGAAGAGCCTGCATGTTGTGAATCCTACTATGACCACCCTGAATGTCCGCTGGGAGCCCGCTGAAGGCAATGTCAAAGAATACAAAGTCAAATATGTTCCTGCTTCTGGAGGACCTGAGAGCATGGTAGGACTGGTAGGACAACCAGAGTTTCACTGTGGGGTGCTCAGGCTATCCTTTTAAATTATTCAACTGTGGGTTTGAACACATGCTTGATTGCTCACAGCAATGACTTGGCATGTTTGTTTCAGTTTTTGCTCAATAAATCTGAAAATAAGTATATGTATGACAGGAAACCGTACCAAGTGCATCAACCACCACCGTCCTACGAGCCCTCCAACCTGACACCGTATACACAGTGTCCCTAGTGCCGGTTTATGCTGAGGGAGATGGCAAAACCATGTCTGAGAACGGAAAGACAAGTAAGACTCGTGTTACTGTTACACATTATTTGTTGTTAGTTACCAGTTGTCAGGTTTATTATTTATTATTTTAAACCAGAATTAATTCATCACTCAGACAAATTGCTAATTATGGGAGCATTTTTTGCTGACAGGTTCGACCCCTGGAAAACTTAACAATGCAAATTCTTGACCCATCTGCCTCTGTAGGGCCACTGGGAGGCGTCAAGAACATGCAGGTGACTGATCCCACCATGACCTCTCTCAGTGTGAACTGGGAACCTGCTGACGGTGCCGTTCGCCTCTACAAAGTCTTCTTTGTCCCTACTGCCGGTGGCCGAGAGGAGATGGTGAGACCCTCTGAGACCTGTCTATCCTCTCAAGACAGAAATGTCAACTATGGGTTGTATTTGGACATAAACATTCCGCTGTTATTGCAAAATTATTACTGGGATGGCATTTAAACAAAGTGTCCAAAAATGCAATCAGGGACACTGCATCAATAAAAGTATTTTGTGCATAGATATTGATTGTAATTTTCACCTTCAACAATCATTCCTTATAGTTCTTATATGTCCTTGTAATTGTATTTGTCCTTGCAAAATTATAGATTTGCATAAAGTTGATAGAGTATCTAAAAAGTACTTCAAAATATTTGTCAACAGGAACAAGTTCCTGCTGGAACAACTTCCACCATCCTCAGGAACCTGTCGCCCAATACACAGTACACAGTGTCAGTGCTACCTGTGTACCCAGCAAGGGAGGGCAAACGGCAGTCAGAGAATGGAAAGACATGTAAGTTCTATGAGTCACTGAAGGCTATACATTTTTGGAATTCCTTGTGAAATGAACACAAGGATAGAAATGGATGTCAAGACAGTTTTTTTGGTTACCTTACTGTAACCTGACGTATAAAAAGATAGATACGCCAACGTTTTGGTCAGAGAAGTTTAAAATAAAAGCTGTTGTTTTCCCTCTTGCAGTGCCTTTGGGTGGAGTGGGCACCATGAGAGTGACCAACCCGACCATCACCACTCTGACTGTAAACTGGGATCCAGCTGACGGCAACGTTCAGGGCTACAAAGTGATTTATACTCCTGTAGATGGAGGACTGGAGATTGTGGTGAGCGTCTCTCGCTTTTGTACTTTGCTGTTGTTTCAATCGATCTGTAAAGCGTAGTGAAAGGAAGGCTTTGTTTTGCATGAAAAGTAGACATTTGGTGTAAATCCTGTATTGCATGAGATCCCCAGGTAATATTTGTTTCCTGTGACCTAGTTTTATTTCCAACTAAAACACACTATGACATTACCCTTTAAAATCTCATACTTTCCTTTGTGTAAAACCCTCACAGGTTGTGCAGTTGAAAAAAGGAAATAACAGTTTGGCGCACCTCAAAAGAAGTGTGTGATCAAAGCCCTCAGCAGGGATTTGGTGATGTCATGGTTGTTGACACGATAAGCCCAGCATGCATTGTCCACACAACAACAACTAAATCCTTTTAGCAGAATGGATCATTGCGTGCTGTGTTTGTGGGGTTCATATTTGTAGAGAATAAGTATGTGTAAATCCTGCTAATCAGAGGTGTGCCGTCAGCGCCGTAGGAGTTCAGGCTGCTTAGAAGCCGTGTAATAATAGCTCTTTAACACACTGACTCACAATTTGGCTTTATGTTTGCTTAGGAATGGTTTATCCTCCAAAGCACATGCCATGGATTCTACCCTAATCCGACACTGTCAAATTACTTTTAACAAATCTTTAACTTGTGCCCTTTTTTTGTGATTTGATATTTTGTTTTGACAGTGAGAAAGGGAAACAAAAAAGGTGTTTATCCAGGATTCATTGGTAGAGTAAATCTTGCTTAAAGCGCTTTACAGGGCACATCTACAATAGCATTACAATGATTTTCGCCTCAGTAATATTAGTTATCAAGCTTTGTTTTCTTTGCATATTAATTTTTGGATTTATTCACTCACTGGAAAAGTTATTTTACCCTAACATGTGGAATTCTTTTCTTTCCTGGGACTTAGAAATGGTCACATGACGACACTGGAAACAAATGGTTCTGTGTCAGCTGAACAATGATAACATTTTAACAAGAGAGCCTCATCTCACTTTTACAAATCTCTGCCTAAGGGGAATGTTTGTCTTTTCTTCTGGGGGTCAAAAGTCAGAATTTTTTCGAAGAATGCAAGTCCTCAGGGCTGCGGCTTCACCTCTTTGTGTGCTTGTAGGAGCAAGTGTCAGAGAGCACCACCAAAACTGTCCTGGATAAGCTTTTACCAGATACCCGATACTCCATCACCGTGGTCCCCGTGTATGCAGAAGGTGACGGACCCAGCCTGGCAGACATCGGCAAGACCAGTAAGTAACCTGGGCCACAGAGAATAACGAATACTGGACGTTCAGTGTTTCCTTCTGCCTGTGTCACAAAGGAGTACAAGAAAAAAGAGAGAAAGAAAATAAAGAGCAGTTGCTTGAGGCTGCTGAGTTCACAGCGTTGCAGCAATTTATACAGTTTGAAAGTGTTCAACTGAATGAACACTATACTCATGATTCAGCTATATTTAGAGTTTTACCACTAGCAGAGCTGAAAATATGACCTGAGGGTAGAGTGTCCAAATCCAAACAAATCATCATCTGGTGAGCATGAATTTGCTCTGCATTTTTAATGGCTGTCCACCTTTGACACTTTGTCATGGTGGTGGTGATGCTGGAGGAAAGGTGTTGGTAATCATCCCATAAATATCCATAAGAGGTTTCATGGAAAACTGGCTTCTAGGTTTGACTGAAAATCACTTGGATTCATCCTCTTTGGCATCATGAATACAACTACCAAAGTCCATTATAATATGACCATCACTACACCACTGAAGAAAAACCCTTTATCCCCCAATCAATCAATTGACCAAAAGGACAAACCAGAACTAGTTGGAAAAGTCTGAAGAACCCTCCCACTAGAGAGCAGCTGTTTGATAGATACCCTGATCCAAGCATGAGAAAACCTTCCTATTTCATTTGTTTTCCCAGGGCCACTTGGTTTTGTGAGGAACCTGCAGGTTACTGATCCCACCACCAGCACTCTGAACGTACGCTGGGAGCCAGCTGAGGGGAACGTACGGGAATACATTGTGATCTGGGTCCCAGCTGCAGGAGGAGATCAGGATGTGGTAAGACTGAATCATTGTTTGCTTTGGTGCTTTTCATCAACAGTTGCGTTATGAACAACATGACTCTTTGGAACATCTCTTCAGTGTGAATGATGGAAACTTGTTTGTGTTGAGGGGAGAACTTTTCTTCAAACCACTTCATCTTTGCCTTGTCATTGGTCAGATCTCATTTTCTGGGAGAACAGTGAATGATGAGCTGCTGACCTGTTATGCATCAGACCCATATGATCAGACCAATTGAAAAAGTTGATCTTCACATCGTTGACACACACTTGTCAGGAACCTCTGCTTTTAGTTGTTTTAGCCCGTATTTATAAGGCAAAGTAGAACGATGGTGTTGAGCATTGTCAACGTTGCAAAACTTGAAGATGGCTATACAAATTCATCCAGTAAGACAAACCCTAAACCACAGTGAAAGCCTCCTTTTTGATTGCCTCTGAGACATGGTGACATCAACAGCTGGACAATCATATAAGGGCAGACGTTTTGGGAAGGGAACAATACACAGATGACTTCTTAACTGAAGTAAAAAATAAATAAATATGTAGAGCTCCATACAGAGCCAAAGAAAGTGGACAAGAGAAATGATACCGAAGCTTACATTATTAATTGATTCAAGATTTGAAACAGAAATGCAGATGGTTGCTGTCTTTCACACAGACATCTTGGCAGGCAGACAGGCATCTCCTTCTGGCGTATTGTCTTGTCACTTCAAAAAAGTTACATTATAAGCCCAAATTGACTTAATATTCACAGTGCAAATGCAGAAAAACAAATGCAGCAAAGGGATGGGAAGTTCCAGTGAAAGCTCCTGGCTTTCAACTGCTGGTGCTTAAATTCCCTGGGACCATTTGTTTGAAAAGCCTTGAAGGCTCCAAAAGGTTTTCAGAAACAAGTCATTCTGCATTAAACATAAAGAGAAACTAGATGGCACTCAGAATCAGCAGAATTCATAACTTTGCCAACACTATGTAATACTATAATATGCCAAATCCAGAGGTTGGAATCTCCCCAGAAGTTAATAATTTCCTCCATGCACCATTTATAACACAGTTCTCGTGAATGGCTGCAATGGAACATTAGATATGATGGGATTTTTTTATTCAGGCCCTTTAAGGAATACAGCTTCCATGTGGTCAATCAGCAAACCAATTAGGTGCCATTTAGAAGTACAGTTGGGCTATTGTTTGCATAATATAGATCCTGTTTCCATTTCAACAATCTGTTTTTTATCAGACTCCAGCTCTTTTTCTTGTCATGTTGTTTGTGTGCAAAAAATAAGTCGATCAAATTGAAATTGAAAATCGGTTTCATCTGCCAAAAAATTTTAAAACTTAAATTAATCTCAGTTTTAAGTTGAATGTTAAATTCTCCTTTTCTCCTGGAGTGGGACATGGGAGCATTAACTGTTTCTAGGGCTTCACAACTACATCTGTGTGACACAAGAAATGCTGAATTCTTATACCTAATACAGGAAACCTCATAATCTTCAGGCTGCATGGGGTAATTTTTGACCTTTCTACCAGATTTGCTGAGGATTTATGGACATTTTAGGTCCAAGTGGGTCACATATCATTCAAAAATTCATGGCCGCTGAAACTGAGAATAGCTCAGCGCTCTTTGCACATGTTTGAACTTGGCTCCCTTGTAGGCAATAGATTGTGGTATTGGAATTAGGTAAGTTGTACCTGGCAGTGTACGTAGCATGAAGCTACCTCATCCTGGAAAAAGTGGCATGGGGGTTTATGAGTACGGGTTTTAAGAGTGTTTACATCTCCTTGTGGCTATTAATTTGTGCACAAAGTTTGTTATGTAAAACGTTTCAGAAGTTATATTGGTTTTAATGAGAAGCTGTTTGCCTTGCAGGCATGATTTCATTTCAAAGCAACTATGAGCAAGTATCTTAATGTTGGTTTTGGCCCGAAATATAACCTTTTTTTTAAGAAAAGTGGAAAAATGCAAATGGTGGGAGATGATTGAGACTGTTTCCATGACAATGTAATAAGTTGCATTCATACATTTGTTGGCACAGGTGCAATATCAAGAGTAGAAAAATGATAATAAGATCTTCTCGCTTCTCTTTTTCTCTCGGATCTGTTTTGGTTCAAAAACCCACATTTTCTTAGAACTAATGGAAAACATGTGACAATAACGTGAGGTGGGATAATTAACTTGTTTCCAATTCAGTTCAATATGCCTCAAGAATTTATTGAAATCAGTGAAAATATCTCAAGGCAGTGAATTTGTTCCAGAAATACCCAGACACAACTTGATTTGCTTTGGACAGAAATGATCTTGAACCACTGCCAGATTTTAGAACTCCATATTAGATTAAAGGGAGAAAAAAGAAATTTAGGGAACAAATGCAGACAAAACGTACCCCTTCAATTTAATGTGTTGCTCAAAAGCTCTTAAGAGTAAAATAAAGTACTTTTGAAAGGGTTAGTAGGGTGATAGCCATGAATGATACCCATGAATGCCCTAGGATGGTTTTTGAAGTGGCAGCTCTCTGCTCAAATTCTTCTTTATCATATTCTTCTGCTGTTTCTGAAACAGTTACTGTCTTATGATGCATCCACATGTACTGGGCTTGGAGTAATTAGTCTGTGACGTCTTCCAGTCTGAGTCTGTCTGCTTCTGCCAACGCTGGAAAGTCTTTTTCCAGTGTTCCCCAAATCTGAGAGTTCACACAGTCTGACCTTGTTTCGTCTTTCCTCTACTAGGACCAGGTGTCTGGAACCACCACTTCCACCGTCTTGAAGAGCCTGGAGCCTAACACAGAGTACACCGTCACCGTGGTGCCTGTTTACCATGAGATGGAGGGGAAGTCCCAGTCTGCAAACGGGAAAACAAGTGGGTTCAAATGGGTTTGTTCATTAACTCGAAGGAAAATGTTGTTTTATTTACAACCTGGCCCTTATTTCCCTAGTCCCTGCCATCATTCCAATGTCCACACTGATTTGGATAACAGGGCTTTTATGTTAGCTGCTCTGTACACATATAATTCCATGTGAAGAGTCCAAATATTACAAACATTGGTCTGTTTGGGGGACATAAAAAATCATTGCTGAACGACGTTCTCTCATGCCAATACTGGTTTCAGTTGTAACTACTAATGAATCTTTGAAAACACATTAGGCAATGTGTAACTCATAAAGGGAATTCAAAATGAACATCTGCGCTAACTCTCCCTCTTCCTCAGATCCTTTGGGTGGAGTTAAGAACTTGCAAGTCATTGACCCGACCATCAGCACTCTGAACGTGCGCTGGGATCCCGCAGTAGGCAACGTCCGAAGCTACAAGGTCTTCTACACAGCTGAACCAGGAGGAGAGGAACGAATGGTACGACTTTTTGTTTTAATCGATGTGCTGGCAAAATAAGACGTGTGTGTTTCTGTGTTAGTATGGCTGCATCATGGTCATTCTTAACATAACCTGAGCGAATTATCATTGAACAGGAGACGGTCTCAGGAGGAACCACGAACACTGTGCTGAGGAACCTGAACTCCGACACGGTCTACAATGTGGCTGTGGTCCCCGTTTACCCAGATGTGGATGGCATCCGTCAGGCTGAGAAGGGAAGGACAAGTGAGTGAGCTATTCCCAAGGTGAAACTATGCAGACAGTTCTTTTCAGGTGTTGCAATACACAGTGGAAACATACTCCATTGTCCATTATGGGGGGTATTACATGGTGACAAAGCCTTTAATGCGAGTCCTCCATTCAAAATCTCTCAAATGAGACCAACGACTGCTGGTGAAATCGTTCAGTCAGTTCTTTTGACATCAATTTGTAATGTCTAAAATACATACCCAAGAGAATCAAATGGCAGCTGAATGGGATGAGGGATTTTCAGTCACTCCTTAAAACTTTGGAAAAAGATCAACAGTTATGTTCAGTGTAGTTAGTTTGTATTTAATGGGTTAAGACATGCAAACCATGATTTTAGGAGACTGAAAATGGAAAGAAAGACTTTGTTTGTGAGCATGAAAATTGTGATCATCGCCAGAACGTTCAATCAACCTCCCAGACACTGATACATCTGGACTGTCTTAATGTGGAAAACCCACCCATCTGGTGAAGCCTGCAGGATAAAACAAATGCTATGGGTTATTTGCAACAGTTATTGGGAATAACATTACATTACAAAATATGGAACAATCCTTTGAGTGACGTTGAGGTCATAAAATACCAGAATGTTCGTCTATCATTGTGGAAACTATCATGTCCGTTATTTTCCTGCGTCTTTGTCTTTGAGACATCTGGACTGTCCCAGTGTGGCGGTCCCAGCCATGTGGTGCACACTGCAGGTTAAAGCAAATAGTCGGGATCATTTGCCGCAAATTATACGACCACAGCCCCACCTCTGGTCCAAGATGTGATTGGTGTTTGGTGTCTCTCAGAGCCGCTAGGCGGGGTGAAGAATCTCCAGGTGATTGACCCCACCATCAACTCCCTGAGGGTCCGCTGGGAGCCAGCAGAAGGTGACGTGAGGCAGTACCAGGTCATCTACGTCCCCGCGACTGGAGGAAGCGAGCTCCAGGTAGCTTTTATAAACACATTTGTTATTTGCACAAATGAAGCAACCACACTACTCTACATATTATTAAAATACACACATACGCATACACACACAAAGTAAGAAACAGACAGTCATATTTCCGTATTGATGCTTTCATTGATGTTATTTTGGTGTATATTTTTCAGACTCAGGTGTCTGGAATGACAACCAACACGGTGCTGCGAGACCTGAAGCCAGACACACCGTACAAAGTGACTCTGGTTCCCATCTACGCAGACGTAGAGGGAAAACGAACGTCTGAGAACGGAAAGACAAGTGAGTTTGACCAAAGCACAAAGTCATCTGGCTCAGGCGTTTGGCTGAAGTTACATTCACACGTATCTCTTTCTGAGTAGAGCAAGTGCTGCTGAGAGTGCTCTGTGTTGAGCCGGGCACATGGCATCCTCCATGGGAGAAAGCAACCAGGCGTTTAAGCTCTTCCAGGTGCTTCAGGTTGACAGGCATCTGGACGACATAGCAATATTCCGATACAGTCAGCACCGTGCTGTCAACATGGATGTTCATGTTGCTGTGTGGTTCCCAGTGCAGTTGTGATTGCTCAGCTGGCCGCTGTGCATTTCAAAGCACTGACAGAACATGTTGAATTCCTCCCATCGGGTTACATGTCAAAGATTTGCTGCCAGTGGAGAGAAAGGTGCTATGTGTGGTGTGAACACAGCTTCTGGATTGTTTTACTTAGTTTTGACCTATAAAGCCCATTTTAGAAACACATTAGTAATGCATCATAAAATCAAACATTTCTTGCACTGCAAAAAAACTCCTTTGCCAAATTTACCAGAAAGAGGTGAAAACAAGGGCAGTGAAAAACGGTTTTCAACTTCAATAATGGACTTGTCCGTCAGTGATGTGCCTCATTCTGTCACAAATTTGCCACAAAGCTCCCAAAATAGTTTGTTGTGATTCATATTTGGAAAAATGTTGGAGTGCCAGAGTTCGTCTTCCACCACCAAGACAGAAATTGCGTTCAAGTTAGAATGTAGTGTTCCAATACTCTGACCCGCCCCGAAGCTGTAAGAACTTCACATCTGCTGCACCAGAAGGGTCAAAGTGTGAAGCATTTCTGGTTATAACTCACACAGGAAATTGACAATCAACTAATAGCTTCCTGTTTGTGTTTTGCTGTGTTGTCAGAGGCTTTGGGAGGCGTGAAAAACCTGAAGGTCAGCGATCCAACAACCAGCTCCCTGAAGGTGCGCTGGGAGCCGGCAGAAGGAAACGTCCGACAGTACCGACTCTTCTACGTCCCGGCAGCCGGCGGTGCTGAGGACATGGTGAGACAAGTTCCTTTTTTTCATTGCATACCGTTCATCCATTTTGTCATGTCTGCCAAAGAAAAGATGTAGAAAATTATGGAATAGGTCTGATATATCCCATATTGAAGCAACAAGCTGGAATTGGGTCACTTGTATTTGGTGTAAATCCAGCAAAATCGTCTCATCCCCATCCCCAATTTTTTTTAAATATGCCAGAGGCTGTTTTTCATCTGGAACTTCAGTCAGAAATCATTCCACATTCTCACATGTCAAATTCCTCCCTTTCATGACTCTTCATTCTTCCATATTCACATGTCGAGGCCATTTCTCTTTGACCTACATTGGATTTGTCCTTTTGTTCACCCATCCTAAACAGTTTTGTTTGTCAGTGCTTTGTTTTGTCTTCAGAAGTCATTTAACTGTTTGTCTGTTTAATTATCTTCATGCTCAAACTTCTTTTTTGGTTTAGTCTACAGTCAGAAGTATGTTTGTTTCTAACTCAAACCCTAGAGGTAGCAGCGATGTTTCCACTTAGACCAGTCAGTGGAGCTGAGAAACGGGGCTGAGAAATTGGAATGAAACTGGTTTATAGTTAAAGTGGAAAGCAGGATGTTGGCCAATCACTACAGTAACTACAGGACTCTCACCTTGGCAGTGATACACGTCACCGTTGGTCACTTCAGTTGATTTTGGGATACAACAAACAGTTCATGCAGATTTCATTGAACTGATAAAATGCTTTTTTTGTGTGTGTGAGCAGGAGCAGGTGTCTGGTGGAACCACCAACACTGTTCTGAGGAACCTGCTGTCAGACACAGAATACACCGTGACTGTGGTTCCAGTCTACCCAGAAGGAGAAGGGCTGCGCCAGACTGACATTGGACAGACACGTAAGTCACCGATCTTTATCAGACAAATGTGGCCCTGTTTTTTTTCCGCCATGAGCTTATCATGGAGATACTGCAGTAGTAATATTGTAATAGTGGCACAGTGATGACTCTTTGGCTGAGCAGCGACAGTGTGCACATAGTTCCGCACAGAGGACTTCTTGGTGTCTGTGTCTGTGTCTCAGACATTCACAAACTCCAGGATGTATGGGGCCATTCACACACACAGATGTCGATGTGAGTGGCTGATGAGATTCATGTGAATCCTCGGGGCTATGTCGACTTGGGAAGTATATTTGGACCAGAGTAGATCCAAATCTTCAGTGTGTTTAAACTAGTTTTATTCAAATAAATGTTGAATATTTGACAAATATTGCGTTTTGTAAGCTGAGAGTGAGACAATATGAGATCCAAAACCACTTTTTTTTCCTCTGAAATTGCCTGTGTTCTCCATTTCACAGCCAGTTCATTTTGGATGTATGAATGGACTTCAGAAAGAAATAAACCCTCTTCCAAAAAAATGAACACAAGATTTTAACAACAGCAGCTTGGAATTGAGTGCGAACATAAATGGAGCCTCCGGTTTTTAGATGGTGGAGAGGGGCATGTTGGATGCACTTTCGAGACTTGGAAGAGAAATGATGGCTGTTGAACTTCCCTTAAGCAAGACATTTAACTGTCTCTTCCAGTGGGGAAAGGTCAAAGGGCAGAGTTTAACTGAACACCTGCCTGTGACCAGCAGAAGAAGACAGAGCCTGCATACCTTTAATGCAATATATTATATAGTTTATATGTTTGCGTAACAAGATCAATGGGTCGAGTGTTATTGTCCTAAAGTGAATCTGAATGTGCTTCTCCGGGATTCAAGTCAGTGCCCATTTTCAAACAAACCTTTTGAGAGAATACTTGCTGCTTTTGGATGAAGAAAGAGGAAAAACTACTAACAACTGCTCTGAAAGTGCTTATTGTGTGTGCGTCTGTGTGGTTTGATGTCCCGTTGCGCGCGTTAGTTTTAGTTTCTGCCTGTCTGGCTTGTTGTGCTCACTCAGCAAAGAAAAGACCCAGAGGTATTGTGGGCAAATAGGATGCCAGGCATTCCTCTTCTGGTGTTTTATGTTTCTTTGCTGATTCCTTGTTTGCTTTTAGTCCTGATGCTTGATGTTAACTGAAGGGTTATCCAGATGTGGAGGATATGATTGAGGACATTTAGGTCGCTCATCGGTCCGACTGCAACTGAGTTATACTGGTGGTTACTTCCATTATTTAATAAATGAAAGCGATTCAACAAAGCTATGTGGGTTTTCCCATCACTCCAGAGATAAAACAACACATTCTCTTGTTAACATTTAGAATAACATGGCTCCGGCGATGTTGAGTTTGTGTAGGCAGCTGTCGACGCCTGTGCACAGAGGTTGATGTAATGTAGCTCCTAATTCCTCTTGCATACATGCTGTTACACTCTTACACTTATGTCACTCAGGCTGCGTAGTGTCACTGATGGAGCGCTGCTGCTATGGCATCTGAGAGAAGCTGTTAGCACTTAGCACACACTCTTCAGGTCTAATGGTCGCAGTAAATGGAGGAGGCAGTAAATCACCACCAAGCAGTCGGTGTCTCCCTGTTCTACCCCCACCTGATTAACTTAATCGACTAAGTTTCCTGGAACTTTACTACCTAAAGTACTAGCACTAGTACTAGCAGGTCATTTTATTCTTATAACAAATAACATGCGGTTCTTTGTATTATTTTACTGCATTTGTGCAGTAATTACACTCAGCGGGCTTTTTCCTTATCTCACTTGCGGTTCAGCCTACATACTCTATCTATCTTTTATTGGGCTAAAGCTCCAAATAGCGGGGGAATGTGCACATCTGGTTTGCTTTAAAGAGAAGTTAAATGCTTTTTCATAAACCAAAAACTGTGCTACTTCTCTACTATAAAAACATTTTTATCAGGAGGATTCTGCTGCATTCAGCATTTAAATCCCCACTGTAGTGAGGCAACGTTATAAACGCAGCCTCACCAAGAATCTCTCTCTACCTGCAATCAGGAAAATGTGGTAATTTCCAAAAAATGTTTTTGCTTTTTACTCTTTACTCAAGTATCCTGAGCAGGTGCCATGTGATTCTTTCACAGGGTTCGGAGCCTGTATTCCCACACTTACTCAAACATACACACACTCTCAATATTACGGAAACGATGGTATCTTTAGTGTGACAGCCACTGTGAACCCTGAGTAGAGCTGTGTTCCACTAAATTTTAGGGAGATCTTTTCAAATACTTCCTCGCTCCTCCTCCCCAGTCCACAGTTTTGTGTATTTTTCCATATTTTTCTAAGGTCTTGCAACCTCCCTGTCGCTGTTTGTGGAATGTGAATATGTAATAGGCTGTCTGCCATTTGGGAAGCTTCCTCAAGGTCCATGCAGCAGTCCGTAAACCATCAGAGAGAACTCCGGAATTTGAGTTCCCGTAAATGTTCCTACAGTGCATCTGAACCTTCATTCTATTAAGAGAAAAGGTTATTAGTGCTCCCTGCCAGATGAAATGACGTGTTCACATTGTGATTTTGTTTTTGCAATCTAAGTAAACAGGGCTTCTGGACTTCCCTCCTTGTCTCATTTCACTTTCTTTTGACCTCTGTGACCCTGTAGTCCCACGCAAGCCACCCAGGAACATCCAGGTGTACAACCCCACCCCCAACAGCCTGAACGTGCGCTGGGAGCCCGCCTCAGGCCAGGTCCAGCAGTACAAAGTGGCTTACTCCTCCCTGAGCGCAGTCAGAAGCACTGGATCGGTGAGTCAAACACTCGAGCTGTCATTACAGAATTCACCCCAGGGAGGCGAGTGCAAAGTGAGAGATCATCTTGCTTAGATACGTAATAATCCAAGTTTGTCCTGACAACAACCGCTTCATGTTTTTGAACCCTCTTCACTCTGTGCTGCTGCTGTATAATGGCTGTGTACATTTACTCACATTGGTCACGTGAAGGCTTGACTCCCTCCTCCCCCCGACCATGATCGAATCAGGGTTCATTGCTTTCACCGGGTCAGTGTATTTCATGGAAACAACAGGTGGTTGCTTTGCGTTTGTGTTCAAAGTAGATGTTGCACAGATGTTTGTACAGCGATAATTATTTTAATGCTCTTAAATACGGAAATCATGGCCTGTCAGCTTTCTTTATCTCCCCATCAGCATTGATTTCACGCACCGATGCAGTCCTTTTGGATCGTAGCAAGAAACGGGTTTTACTTCCCCCACAGTTTGAACTCCGTGACTGAAGTTTGCAAATGTTACACTGCAAACATCTGTGACCGACATCAGTGTTCTGTTCAAGTTTTTATGTTTGAAGTCCGAAGTCTGTCTGGCTGTAATCTAATGAGCCGGCTTTAATGGATGGAATTGTATTGAATGCTGCTATGAATCTATATTATTCCCCATATCCTTCATCTGTTTTCGCTGTTGCCCCCTCCCACTAAACTTCATGCAGCCCTTACATGTCAGGATCTAATGTGTTATTCTGTGTCCCACTTTTTTCTATTATTTTGTTTCAATAGGTTCTGAAAACAAGAGTTGGCCTTTCTGTGTGGACTTTGTTTAGAGATTTCAGGAATGTCTTTTAAGTAGATAAGTGTTGTTTTTTCAAGGTCTAGCATTTCACTTTGAAGACTTTGAAGAGGACAGTGCCACATTTCTGTTAGTGGAATCATCGATAGTGGATCAGAGGGTAGCACTGTTGACTCACAGCAGGGACATCCTGGGTTCTTTCGGTGAGGAATTTGCTCGTTTTCCCTTGTCCCTTCCCCAGAGCAAATACATGCAAGTTGGGCAAATTGGAAACTCTTAATTACCCATATGTGTAAAGGAGGTGATACAAGTTCACAATATGAACTTCCTCATCTATTTCACTGGGCTTTAGTCTGTTGTTCCTTAGCCAAAACAGTTGTGGTCTGTGGCTCTGCTTACTTTGGTCTTACAACAATGAGCTCAACTGAACCATTGAGATTATTGCTCCCTGAAGAGGTTCTCTGCCTTCCAGAAATGACTTGTACAAAGTTATTCATCGTGTTTTGAAAGGACAGCAGCCAATCCGCCGGCCTCACTGTAGAGAGTGGTGGAGATATTTGACCCCAGGCCAGCAGGGGTGAACGTGCTTCCAGTTGTGGGATCTCAACCACTGCACAGTCTCGTAGGCCTTTTCTTCTTCCTTTTTTTTTGTAAAGCTGCAATGTGCCAGAAGCTTTGGAGTCGAGTCCCGTATGAGATATTGGACATTTTCTTCAACCCAAACAAGAGCACGACATGATGGTGGACTGGAGTTCACCCAGTGGATGTAGTTCCCATGATGTAATGCCACCGACTGTACAGCTCAGAAACTGGCTGGAAAGCAGAGAGTAGGTGGTGTGGTAATCCTGGTGACAGGAGACAGCCCGCAATCATCACTTGTTGTTAGAAACCAATGCCGAGCTACGTGTCAAAACTTGCTGTCCTAGAGACAAACCCCTCACTCACCAGTCGCTTCCTCACACTAACTGTTTACCAGTCAATCCACTTACTGAATGAATTATTTGTTTGGTGTCTTAGCTCCCAGGGCTTTGTTAGTGTTTCGGGGACATCTTTGGCAGCAGAATGCCTGGGAAAAAACTCGATGTGGAATGAGCAGTGAGGTCACTATGTACATTATCACTGCCAATTCTGTATCTAATTCATGAAGAAGCTCATTTGAATAGTCCGAGGCCACCTTGCCGCTATGATTTCTTTATCTTGACCCCCTTGGATTCTTCTCTCAAAAGGTCATGGTTCCAGGGAATTCTCACAGCGCCTTCCTGGACAATCTGATCCCAGAAAATCCATATGCTATCGATGTCACGGCAATATACGCTGACGGCGACGGCGCGGCTGTCAAGGGCAACGGCAAAACACGTAAGACCAAGAGTGATCCGCCATGCTGAAAACAAACAAATGACTCACTCATAACCATGTTTACATCTCCACTGGGTCAGGCATGTGTGTGTATAGAGCAATAATGCAGACAGCTAGAGTTAATCAGCTGTGAACGTGACCCGTATGTACAGTATATATTGTATGCTGTATATATATTCTCCACATTCTTTTAAAGGTCATGGTTTTACTCAATTTATCCCATGAAAACTTTGAGTATTTGTTTTTTAAGACATACTAAACAGTCTGAGAAATGTTCCCTCACGTCCTGAAGCTTCGGTGTGTGGTTGTTAATGTAATTTGTGTGTGTTTGTGTGTTGCAGTGCCACGTCTTGGTCCCAGGAACATGCGTGTTTTCGATTCCACCACCAGCTCTCTGACCATTGGCTGGGTTCACGCTGAGGGACCTGTGATGCAGTACAAGATCACTTATGCACCCCTGACCGGAGACCCCATCACGGAGTTTGTGAGTACATAAAGACATACGCAAACAAAACCTGCAGTCCCATTTTAATTTCATATTAGACGTGGCAAGGAGGAGGAAGCGCTTTTTAGCTTGAGCTTGAGCTTTAACTTTAACCTTTGAGGCATCCAGGAGCTTTGAACAGCAGCTCCACCCAAGTCCACGTAGAAAGGGGCAGTCATGTGTACAGTGCAAGGGTTTTGGCCAATATTCACGTTTTGCACTTCACTGTTGTTGCCAGCTGTTGTCAGTAAGCCAGTAATAGATAATTTGACCACAGTTACAGCAACACGTGACCGGGCTTCAGAGCCTCAACAGGGAAATGATTGAGTGAACATCGAAGTCTGCAAGAGATCAACATTTGGAAAGGATTTACCGAAAATTGCTTCTCCTAATTGATTGATGATATAATATCAGAACCAATTGTTTTTAAATTTTAAAGTTACGATAATAGGAATTTTGCAAAAATGAACTTTCCCGATGACTGATCAACTGTGTGGGGAAAAATAATTGTAATTCCCCACATGCGGTGATGTTGCGTTCAAACTATGCGTTGAAGTCATATTTGAGAATTAGTTTGGCTTATTTGGGATATGGATTACTGATTAGTGAGACTTAATTACAGGCTCAGTTAAACAAACACTGCAATTGGGCGCATAATAACATTATTAATAGTCCTAAATAATGCCTTGGACCAGTCGTAGAGGGTGGCGGCGGTGGTCCAGCTGTGCTCCCCCTGATGCTTGTTAGCAAAGCACCTGCTACAGTATGAGTCAGCTAACAACACCGGAGGGACACCATGAAAGGATTTCTCAACCCTGATGGAACTGACTGGAGAACCAATAACCATTTATAAATACATGCTATTATTTACAATTTAGCATCTGTGAATAATGGAGGAATGGAGACATTTTGTATCTCTGCACAGCGTTCACAGAGACATGTTTCCTTTCACGCAATCTGATCCTAAAGCCAGCTTTTTTTGTTTTGCTTGAAACTTTTAAAAACACTTCTTTGTCAAATAGAATTTAATTTTATACATGTAAGCTATTCATACAGATTTTCTTTTGCATAGAATTCATTATCCTATTTTTAAGTACAACCTTTATTTTGCCAGAAGATCTGAGCAATGATTTGTTCCTAAACCTCTCGGTGATCCGCTCCTCAGACTTCGGTTCCTGGGAACAGAAACAATGCCATGCTAACGAATCTGAGCCCTGACACCCCATACAACATCACTGTGGAGGCCGTCTACGCCGAGGGCCCCGCAGGCTCCCTGAATGGAAATGGACGTACAGGTAAAAAACAGAAGCCATTGATGAATCCTGAATTTTCACGCATGAATCCCAACTTTGGAGCCACAGCCTTGCAGGAATCCTGGTGAGACACAACCACCAAGTACAAGGCCGGCAAGCAAATGTTTGGTCGAGCATCCGCCATCACACAGCTGACCAATCAAAATACAGCAGAGCAAAGAATTGTCTTGCACTTGGTGTGCACAGCGGTGAATAGGTTCAAGCCTGTACGGGTTTCAAATGGACCCTACATGGAAGTAACTGATATAATATGTCATTTAATCCGTCATTTCATTATTGAGCACTTGAGCTGGGCTTCTTATATGAAAGGTGCTATTAAAATAGAGTGCTGTCTGCAGGATACAAAGATTTATGTAAACATGAAAGTCTCGTACATAAAAGGTGGCCTCTGTCTGACAGTATTCCGGCCTCAGTATAAGGATCTGAGGCATGTTGCTTTGAGTGTTTACACTTCGAGTGTCAGTATTTTTCTCCAGGGCTTTAAGATCCAAGGCCCGGTGAACTCTTGAGTTATGATTTGTTCTCGCTCTAAGCAGCCTGTTGCTGAGTTAAACAGCTTGTCGGCTCGCAGGCCTGCGGAGCTGCAGAAACGAAACTCTCACAGTGAAAATAAATCCAGTAGACATACATTAGTCAACAGTGCCAACATGTATTAGCCTGACGAGTTTGGACTTTGGGGATTTCACAGTAGATGAGCTGTGAGAGGGCTTGACTGGTGAGCGTTAGCATTGCTTATACAAACAATAAAAAAGTTGGAGTAAGTGTCAGTGTGCCAGGCGCTCTCGGGCCAGGCACTTCAAGAGAAAATCATACCAGTGAGAACACGAAAAAGACCCACAGTTATTATGTGACGAAATTCATGATCAGATCCAGAGATCAGAGAGCGTGAGCCACAATGATTCAAAACTTGGAATTTTTAACCCTCTGATGCCACAGCTAAGGAATAAAAATGTCACATTATTGTAGACCGTCTTCACAGGGAAGTTGTTTTCATTTTTAACTCATAGTTCAGACACAGCTACAATTCCCCGCATCAAAACATGCAAACAGAGAACCTTTGGACATGATCAGACTAATTTCTGAAGCAACCACAGGGCGAGAAAAACGAGGCTACAGCTATGAAAATGAAACCTTGGTGACATGCGTGTCCTCTCTGATCACAGTGGGCCTCCTGAGTCCCAGGAACCTTCGTGTCTCTGATGAGTGGTACACCCGTTTCCGAGTTGCCTGGGATGCCGTGCCAGCTCCCGTCCAGGGTTACAGAATCATCTACACACCTGCAGGTAAGCTGAATGACTGCACTCACGCTGCTCACGCCTGCTGAAATCCTCACATTTTCATGATGGTGAACTGCTTTGAACTTCAACAAATGAATCCCCGTTGATATTATTCAAATGTTTTAGATTTCATAGCATGGTCACGCATTTTTCCTAAGAACTAGAATATGGAAAAACTTTCAGAGCAGACATTTTTTTATTAAAGATAGGTCAATGAAATGGGCTGAAGGGAGGAACAGCTGCAGGCCGAGTCATTTTTGAGTCTTAGAGGTCTTATTATCATCAAGTGGAAAAATCTGGCCGGGCGGTACATTTATATCAGCCTGTTTCCAACAGAAATCAACTTTGCTTCAAGAATGTTGAAACTGTGATTGCCACCAAGACGCAATAAGTGAGAAATATGACACTCGGGACAAGCTGATCTGTAGTACACACAGGTTGAAATAACCTCGGTGCACTGCCAGATTCTTTCACAAATAGGATACAATAGGGGACAAGACCAAGATGAAGTTGTTTGTTTGTATAAAGGACTTAAGGTACCTGCGTTGTTTAATGAAATCCAGATCTCTTCACAGTCTGAATAGGAAGATGCAGTGACAGTGATCTATGTGCTTTTGAAATGAGCCAGCTTGTTCTGTGTTTGTGTAACAGTCAAGGTAATTAGAAAGGGATTTTGTCACGCACGTTTCCTGGCCCTTATTTTTCGGTGTGTTCGCAGGCAAGGACGAGCCCGTCGATTTCTTTGTGGGCGACGTGACCTCTTCCACTCTGCATAACCTGCAGCCGGGAACCACATATGACGTCAAAGTGGTGGCTCAGTACACCGGCGGCATGAGCGGGCCCCTCAACGGGCAGGGAACCACACGTATGTAACATACACTGTCAAATCTCAATCTCAATATATGTAGTAAAGTCAAATTTTGTTTTATCATCTCCTTAGTGTAAAAACGGGAAAAAGCAACTTCTGTTTCTCTTCTATTTCTAAATGTTCTTTCCTCAGCTATTTTTTTTTCTTTATTTGTTTTGAAAAATGTAGCAATATAAATAACCTTTTTGCCAGGAACATTCATTGTTCAGTTCATTAATTCCAGAATAGAAGCAATGCTCGGAATGGGTTCGTTTAATTTGTGAAACACTTTTAACTCTCGTTTAAAACCCATCTCAGAATTCTACAGTCGAACAAACATTTGTGATCCGCTGCCTGAAAACTTCAAGATGTTCTGTTCTCATAGCCAAGAACAGTCATGTTAAGGAACAGATAATCAAGATGGATTTGTCATTTAGAGCTGAACTTCATCTCCTTTTTTTTTTCCATGCTGTCAAATAGAATAGCTGTAATTTGCAATATTGTTCATTCTGTCAGAAATGCATGAAAAGTAGCGTTTGAACATTCTGACAGATGTTGGATATGGAGTTTGTGGGGAAAAATGGGAAGAGTATCACAAGCTGTTGTTTTTCCCACAGTCTACCTGAACGTGACCAACATTGAGACGTACAACACTGGCCACGACAAGTTCTGCATCAAATGGGCTCCGCACAGAGCCGCGACCTCCTACCGCATCAAACTCAACCCTCTGGACCGTAAGTCTTGATCCTCTCACTGTGTTCCTATACATCACTTTAACCCCTGCATAGCTATCATTCAACTGCAATGCATTGTGGTGGAAACAAGGCTTCACAATCAGGCTGCACAATAATACAAAAAGGTTCCTTGCTTATTTATAGAAATATATAACGTGACGACCTAATAAAACACCAAAATGGCTTGAGAAGAAAGATTTAAGTAAAGAGAATGTGTTTTTACAGTGTACTTCTTGAGAGCTAAGTGAAAATGCTGCAATGAGAAGAAAAACTCAATTCCTGGACCTGTACCAAGAACCTTTCACATATGCTTCCCCCCATTGTAACTTTACACCACATTTCACAAAACTCCTTTTAACAAATGTTTGTAATCTGCATCAACAAAGAAACGGAACTCAACATAAGCACACAAAAGCTGCGCACTTATTTCACTTATAACAATTATTTCCGCAGAACAAAAGTGCTTTTCTCTTGCAAATACAGTGTGTGGCGGCGTGTGTGCACCTGAAGACAGTCGTGTGCTCCATTCTCACGGTTGAATCTTGATCAGAGATGACTGGTTGGAGGTGATGCATGTGGTAAAATGTGCAATAAGACTCTGAGCAGATGTTTGTAGGCACATATCCAGATGAGATCATCCGCGGGGTCCTGGATCCTGCTGATCCTCTGCCGGCTTCAGCCTTCACAGCTTTCACCAGACATGAACAGTTCAGCTTTGGCTGTTGGGATCATGTCTAGACTTTTTTTCTCCCCCTCAGACTGCTTATGTTCAATCCCTCCTCCTAGTGATTATTACTTCAGAGCAGGATGCAACTTTTGGCCCGGATTGAAAGCATCCGACCACCAAAGCTTTAATTGTGTGTCTGTCCGTAAAGATTACATCCTTTTTAATTACTACGAGGGCCTTTGAATCCCATCTGCTTCATATTCTCACATGGATGCGGGTTTGTGGTTAAAGAACACGGAAACCAGGAAGGACCATCAATATCTGAATATCTATATGGTAGTCATTAGCTATTCGGACCCTGTGACAGCTCGCCAGAACAAATATAAATCTGCCTGCGTGACACAGATGGCGTGTTAACCACTCACAGAGGATGAGAAACCCTCAGCCTGAGAATCCTGAGACATTCTTGATAAAAAGCAGCAGACAGTGCTCTCAAGTCAACAAATCAGTCAACTGTTTGTTCTCAAGTTGAAATGCAAACAGTGGTGGCGCTGAGATGAGTAAGTGGGGGAAAAACGGTGACGAGGGACCCGCCGGCTGAGTTTGTGATGCGGCCTAAAAAGGCCATCTCTCGAACGCCATCGATATTTCCTGCATGTTTGAAATGTTAGAAAGCCTGAGCAGTGCTGTGACTCAGCGTTCGCTGGAAGCTGAACACATGGATGCCAGTTTCTTTATACTCATGTACTCCAATGTCCAGCTGGAATGTTTTAGGGATTACATTTTTATCAACATGACTCTCTGTGAAAAATGAGGGCCACTGTTTTGATTAAGTAGGTCCCAGCAAAAGGTTACTGGTATTCCTCAGAACATTTCAAATGAAGTGAGTTCGGTCAAAGCTTGTTGACGTTACCCAGCTCGTTCTGAAACCATTACATCACTGGAGCTGGGATTCTGTCATCGGACACAAAAACGATTAGATGAGATCGTGAGCACGTAGTCCCTCAAGCGAAGAACCCTGAAAAACAGTGATAGTTGTCTATGGCAGCTGTCTCGGCAATAAACATGCCTTGTTTGTTTGTACATACTAGAGCAGCCAGTATAAATAGGAAACTTACACTTCACAATCTATCACCCTCCAGTCATGCCAGTGATGTAAACATTTCAGTTAAAGGGTCAGCGTGCAGGATCACAGATAATCAGAGACATTTCTACATGGATGGTTGGTTTTGTGGTATTTATACAGCAGTTATTAATCTAGGATGTAACATTCCTCCATCAGCAACACAACATTTGAATTATTGCTAATTTAACCTCTTTGTCCGGTGATGGCATGTGACTGAGATAACACTTCTGAAGGAGCTCTATGTGTGCTAGCCTTGAGAAGTTCAATTCAAGTAATGTGGATCAATCCAGCTGAAAAGCAGGGGAAACTCCCACAGAGTAGGAATTTTATCAGGTTGTAAACTACTGTAAAAATAATGAGCTTCGTCATCACCAAATTGTTGTGAGGTCTCCAACACTAGATGCCGACGGGGCGTGTTGTTAGTTTTTAATAGCAGTTGGAGGAGTTGTTGGTAATAATCACTAATGCTGTCAAAACCCTGGAGATTAAAAAGCTTAAAAATAGATATAAATCTTAGTTTTCACTCTTTGTTCAACATTTTCTGTCATAAAGATCCAGAACTACAAAGCTTCAAACATCCATTAGAATTAGTTTGGGTGCAGATCTGAGTTTGGATCACAGGTTTCAGTGTTTTGGAGGATTTCAATCACAATCCTGCAGCCACCCAGAACTGAACTTTGAAGCTGGAGTGTCTGACTTAGTTGTGTCCCCTCCTTTCCTTCCTGTGTAGCCTCCAGTAAAGGACAACATGAGATCACCATACCTGCCGGCCTGCCACAGTACTGCTTCGACGGACTTTCCCCGGATGCTCTCTACGCCGCTACCGTCTTTGTTCAGACGCCAAACCTGGAAGGCCCAGGGGTCAGCACCCAGGAGAGAACATGTAAGCCAAACCGCTTGTGATCCTCTGTAATCCTCTGACATTTATGTATTTGTCTATTTTGAGGCCTATAAAGCTTTATTTCTTAACACTGACTCCTAGGAAATCCTGTTATCTGTTATTTAGGAAGGGAATATGTGTGTAGTATATTACTGGAATGGATTTTTCTTTTTTATGGCTAATATGCTCACAACTAACAACTCATATCTTTATTTTCCATTTTCTCCAAGTGGTGAAGCCTACTGCAGCTCCGACAATGCCACCAACTCCATCCCCACTACCTACCATCCCCCCAGCATGGGCAGGTAAGCGTTAGATGGCACCCAGCACGCATCAAAGCTCCAATCTACATGCTGATTCGGATAGTTTAAGGCTCATGAAATTGTGTTGAAATGGTGAAAAAACGAAAATGTTGGAATATCGCTTTGAGTTTGTTCAACAGATTGCGATTTCCTTTCGAAGAGACCGGCTTACAAACAGAATGTTCTTGTCTTGTCTTGGACACCGAGTTCCAGCAAAAACCACTGCTCCCAACAGTATTGTACCTGTCATCGTCTGAGAGAACAGATCAACCCAGAATTGAACGTGTTGAGTCTTTCCACTGAAGTTCAGCTCTGAGCGGAAATTGCTCAACTCCGCACTATTGCAGAGACTATAAGCGAACTGGAAGTCCCTGTTGAACGGAATAAGCGAACTGGAAGTCCCTGTTGAACGGACCGGTGCCAGTGGCGAATAACGGCCGCCACATGTTCTGTGGCCGTTAGAAGTCAGTTTAGGTGTTGAAAATGGAAGGAGGATTAATCCAAGGAATCTTTTTGTGTGGTCAGGTGTCGTCTGAAAGTTGTTTTGAAATCAGACCCGATGAAGGACTAGGGAGGATTACAAAGCGTGCTACATCACATAAGGCAAAGATTATTCATTTTGCCCATTACGCTCTTGTCTGTGAGAAACCCATTAAAGACAGATTCACTTTCAAAACCCCTCTGGTGACCAAATGTTCTTTGTTTTATCAGTGCTTTCACCGAATCAGTGAAACCCATAATTACCATACATGGGCTTCATCACACTTTTTCCTCAAGTGTTTTGTTTTTGTTTTCAACAGGTTTTTATGCTTTCTAGAGCACAAACAGTCATTAAACCGTGCGATGATTGCATGTTTCTCCGCCGGTGTTTATGACGCTGCCCCAGGTCTGGTCAGTAGACTTGAAAGCTCTTCGTCGGCTTGTTTTTCTTTTCTCAGTGTGCAAAGGTGCCAAAGCAGATGTGGTGTTCCTCATCGACGGCTCCTGGAGTATCGGCGAGGACAGCTTCACCAAAGTGGTGCACTTTGTCGCTGGCATGATTGGAGCGTTTGATGTCATCGGACCCTCAGGAATGCAGGTACAGATCCAGTAGCAACACGGTGCTTAAGCCCAGTTAGTTCTTCTTCTATACTTATGAGAGATAATACAAAGATAATTACAAGCCATAGTTCAAATTCCCATGTAGTCATTTGATAACACTTTCCACAGTTTCAAAGACATTTCTCAAAGTCTTAAAAGTATTCATTCATTCATTCATTCAGCCAAGTCCTCTGCATCCTTTCTGAGTGGAATCATCACAGCAAAAGCAAAGATCACATGAGAGGATCCACATGTTTTGTCTTTGGGAATCATGTTACAATTTGTTTTGCTAACGTCAGTGTGACTTTGGAAACAGGTGTCATTCGTGCAGTTCAGTGATGACGCACACACAGAGTTCCAGCTGAACGCTTACCAAGACAAAGGCATCGCCATGGCTGCTCTTTATCACATTCGCTACCGAGGAGGAAACACCAAGACGGGTACGACCACAACCCGTACACATCAAGAGAAGAACTATTGTGCAAAAGTGAGCCGGGTTGTACTCTTAAGCGTCTCATTTTTATCTGAATCATCTATTTCTCTGAGCAGGAGTGGCACTGAAGCATACTTACGAGAAAGCCTTTTCTGTCGAGTACGGAATGAGGAGGAACGTCCCCAAGGTTCTCGTAGCGATCACCGACGGACGCTCTCAGGATGAGGTGAAGAAAGATGCGGCTAAACTGCAGCACGCCGGTAAGGGGCTTTGGATTAACACATATCTCAAACTGTCCAACCTGGTCTGGCCTGGACTTTCATGGAAATCTCAACAGTGGCATTATTTCTTTCCTGTGCGTGTGTCATCTTCCTCCTCTCGTCCTCTTCAGGTTACAGTGTATTTGCCATCGGAGTGGCCGACATCGACTTCGCCGAGTTGCAGGAGATCGGCAGTAAACCCACCGACAGACACGTGTTTGTCGTGGACGACTTCGATGCCTTCGACACAATCAAAGAAAACCTCATTACCTTCATTTGTGAAACGGCATCATCAAGTAAGCGCTCTTACCAAAGACACACATCCATGAACACCACTCAGGTTCTGTGCTGTTATATCATGAATCTCCATTCTTGCTCCACAGGTTGTCCCTTGATCTTCCTGAACGGATTCACCTCTCCCGGTGAGTATAAGTAATAAGTAAGTGTGTTGAGTTTGATGTTGTTTGATTAGCTCACAACGTATTGATTGTCTGATCCACATCGCCCCGTTCTGCTACAGGCTTCAGGATGCTCGAGGCTTTCAACCTGACGGAGAAAACCTACAGTTACACCAAAGGAGTCTCAATGGAGCCCGGTTCCTTCAACAGCCACACGGCATACAGACTCCACAAAGATGCCTACCTGACACAGCCCACTACGTGAGTCTGCCTCTACATATATAGAGTTGCTCTCCGAGGAATGGGCAGGTGTAGACTAGGTCGGTGGATTCATGAAGGCGTGTGACATCGGCTCTGATTGGCTGACCTGCAGGCCTTGACATTCAGCAGTCATCGTTTTTCAGTCCATTGTGAAGTGGTTTCACAAAGCAAAAGCCTCTATTACCCCAAAGCCAAACACATGCTAAAGTGTCCTAATTGTAACCATATCTCAGTGCAGATGTCTCATATCTACAATACCAAACACAACAGCAGATTGGTTGAGAACAGATTGAGTTTTGAGAGCGGAATAACAGATTGTTTACTAAGTTTGACATTCCACAATGTGTAGTGGCATGATGGGGACATGGGGTAGAAATGAGGGCGGCCTGTTGTCCTCATCATGTCAGTGCAGTGTAGTGCTCAGATCCCTTTGAGAAACAGAACACGTCAAAAGACTCTTATACAAGTTATTAAAGATGAACTGATCAATGCTAAATGGAGTTGTTACAAATGAATGAGCTAACCCATGATACCTGATAAATTTAATGGTGCATTTTAGTCTGACCATGATCGTCACACTCTTGATTGGACTCCTGATTCCTCCGTTCTAAGAATTGAAGTAGTCTTACATGTTGTGTCTGTATGAGACTGAGGCCCTTGGATTAAGAAGTCTAACGTGTCATTTTCTTTTGCGAACAGAGAGATTCACCCTGACGGTCTGCCTCACGCCTACACCATCATCCTGATGTTCCGTCTCCTGCCCGACACGCCCAACGAGCCCTTCGACATCTGGCAGGTGTCGACCAAGGACCACAAACCAGAAACCGGTGTCACTATCGATCGTAAATATCATCTCCTTCTTTTCTACCATTTGATGTGTATGTCGGGAAGGGGTGTGTGAGTCGATGTGCGAAGAGGGAACTGGCATGGAAACGGCCGAGGAGATGTGTGAGGAGCTGTGGAGCAGCTGTTGCCTTGTTGTGGCATGGAAACAGCTCAATGGGGTGTAAATGCAGAGCCCTCAGGCGGCTTCAGCTTCATTTGATAACCGAGCCGACTCCTTCACTGCAGGAATCCTGTATCGTTGGCCGGGCTCAGATGGCTCTGGTAAAAGCCTGCGTTTCAAGCTTTCAACAGGACTTCATCTTGGCCTTGAGGATCAATTCCTTAGTGAGGGTTTCACATTGGTTTCTGGAATATTAGTCCTTTGATGACAGAGAGATTCAGATCCACTACAGAAGACCAGACGAATGAGTTTTAAATTGTCATCCATGAGTAAGACTTTCACAGTTGTTACTAAGTCCCAAATGTCTTCCATGGATCAGTGCAGACTCGGTGAACTTCAGACAGTCCAATCACAAAGCAGCGTTTACAGGGAATGAAATTGTCCAATCATGCGCCAAATGGTTCTGGTGGCTGCTTATGCTCTCTTTGACTTCCTCATTCCATAGTGCAATGAATCCATCCATCCGTGCTCCACTGCTTATGGGGTTTGTGGTGGCTGCAGGCCAAGCACAACAGCCCAGATGTCCCTCTTCCTAGCTCCATGCTCTTTGCCGCTCCTAGGGATACATAAACAGAATTGATAAATAACCCCGGCCAGTGTATTCTGGGACCGGGCTCATGGTCTCCTCCCAGTTGGACGTGCCCAGAGTGCATCCCCATGGAGGTGTCCGGCACGCCCCCATCTCTCTCTGATGTCCAAGCTCCCCACCCTGTCCGTAAGGATGAGTCCCTTCACGCTCCGATGCAAACCACCCTGTGTGTTGTCACAGCCTGATGATGTACTTGTACTGGGGAAGAAGCTGATATTCTGTACGGTCCTGAGGTCACCAGAATTTTGCAGAACTCTCCGCTGTTGCCAATGAGTCATAACTAATCCTTATCCATGGTTGTGAGCCTGGACCTGAGCATTCTTAGCGATAAGGAGCTCTAATTGTAACATCTATCTTCATCTGTTTTCAGCTTCCAGCCAGACGGTGTCATTCTTTAACAAAGACGAGCGGGGTGAGATCCAGAGGGTCACATTCGACAATGATCAAGTGAAGAGAATCTTCCATGGGAGCTTCCACAAGGTAAACACGGGCACGAGCGATGGAGAGACACACAAAACCTGCACTTCAAAATGAATAACAGAGTGGAGGCGATCGCAAAGACACCTCATCGTTCATGTGCGCTGGATGAACACCGGGACATTGTGAGACAGAAGAAGAAACATAACCCCAAACCTGATACACTGCGGAAAAATCTGCATCTTATCAACTCTGTGTTGTCTAAACTGTAATTCCATCCCAAACGTATCATTACAGATCAACCTCTTCAAGCCTTTAAGCGAGCAATACTGAATAATTTCATCCGGGAATTTCTTCCAGGATTCCAGCTGCGTTCATTTCTGTTCAGTGAGGTTGTGAGAGTTGTGCGGCCAACATGCAGTGATTGTGTACTTGATGGCTGCTTTCCACGTTTCTATTCACAGTATACAATTATGGTTTTAAGCTTAACGGGTAATGTTTGTAAGATATTTAAAGACAAGGAGTAGAGGATAAAGTGAAGATTACGCAATGAGAATATCTCGTACAGCAAAAGCCAAAGGTATTTTCCGATAGTTGTTTTTTAGAGTTGTCTCAGGTCTCCGGTCTGTCTCGGCTCTCAATCATATTTACGTTGAATTGGAAAAAAGACCGAATGTCAACTTCTGACATTAACAGCTGTATTGTATAACGTATCTCTGCGCCGGCAGCCGGGGGCGGGACACATCAATCGTACGACTCCGGCTTTGCTCTCGGTGTACATCCCGAGGTCATACAGATATTGGGAATGCCTGACATTCCACATGTGTTGTATATTACCGGCGGTGCGCCCTCACATGCAACTACAGACGTGTCGGTCCAGAGTTATGCGGACCCGGGCGAACAGATGGGCCTGCGCAGGGTTTGTACAGGCAGAACTGTAACAGAACTGCGGCAGAGCAGAGACAAGGGTGTGTGTGTGTGTGTTTTTATTGATTAGACACAGGTCAGGCCCTCCAATCAACTAACGGAGACAAGTCATCAGTCAGGAACTTCAACAATCAGATCTGCCTTAAGATCTAATCGACTGTTCCGTGAACCAAGTCCCACCCATCAAACAAACGTTAACAGGAAACCGTCCGCTGACTGGGAAAGTTTTTGTGGAGGCGGCGATGCTGGCGTCTGGACATTTAATTACAGCGATTAAGCTAAAAGAGTCTGAGGTCATGATTGCATACATTCTTGCGAGAATAGAATGTCTAATATTTTACCACAAGAGACCTTTAAACTTCGATTATTTACTTATTGAGTGACTTTGGTATTTGAGCAAAGGAAAGCCTTAATGTTGCTCATGCTACTTTATACTTTCATGTGAACAAAACTGCTCCGGCACCCGATTTGACAGCCAGGCCACATAGTTTGATTCCATTCAGGTTTAAGGTTGAGAGCCAGTAGAGACGGCTTACGGACTTCCCTACAGTCCATATACATCATTATATATCATCGCACACAACTCTCTGCAGGCGGCATTTGGAGAGAGAGAGGGAAGAGGAGTGAGGAGTGTTTTAGCCAGAGTAACACTTTTTAAAGGAAAGTTGCCCAACAGAGGGAATGTGTTATATCCCGGCGGAGAGGAGCTGCTGATAGCGCAGACGTGTGGACAGCTCTTGCAACCCAATCGCAAACCAAGCTCCACAAGCTGGTGTTTTGGGGGGGGGGAGACCATTCAAATCCGGCTCAGTCCCTGCTGGCGCGCTCGTCTGGAAAGTATTGGGTCACTGCTATTCCTATTAAACAATTACATCAGAGAGGCAGAGGAGGGCCAGGAGGTGGGAGGCGCTCCTCTCACATCCAGCTCTCCCTCCGTTTTCCCCTCTCTCGGCTCAGGGGGGGCGGGGGGGTTGGAAGGCAGGCGCAGCTCTCGCCTCAGGTAGCCAGACACAGGGGAGTTCTCGCTCGTGCTCTGTGGTTTCTGCCTTCCAAGTGTTCTCGTATACGCTGTATGCTGCGTATGAGGCCTCCTATTTTCTCTTCCTTTCACTCCTTAAAGCCTTTCTCTCCTCTTCCTTCTTTTCTTCTCTCTTCCCTTCCAGTTCTTTTCCACATTCCTCTTATTCTCTGTTAGTTGTCATTCCTTCAAATTTCCTTTTTTTTTCTTCTCTTTTCTTTTTCAATAGTCTTAAATTCTTCCTTCCCTTAATTTCCCCCAATTTTGGCCTTATTTTTCAGCCTTTTCAGTCCTTTTTTCAGTCGTCTTTCCTTCTGCCCTTCCTTCCTACCTTTCCTCTCCTTTCCTTCCTACCTTTTTGCCTTTCCTTGTTCTTCTCACACATGTTTGATGAAAGTCACTTGTCCAGGACTCCGTGTCGGATGAAATAACTTGTTAAGATTCAGATTTCTGAAGGGGGAAGGTCTGAGGGTTTGTAGTGTTGTTGTAAAATCCAGATGGATTAAAAATTCCTCGCTCAGCGGAAAGTGGAGAGACATTTTTTTTTTCTTCCAGGTGGAATTTTTACTAGAGTCGTTGGGGAAAACAGCCTGACATGTTTGATACAGATGATAGGATTCCTGATCACAGCACTGTTGACCTGGTTGAGTCTTTATGTTGCCCTGAAATGCCCTGAAACTCTCACTGCATTTAGAAAAGACAGACATTTTGTTTTGTTCACATTTTCCTGAAATTCCTCTCTTCCTTCCACCACTGCTTCTTTACTGCCTTCTCTTTCCTTCACTTGTCATCTCTCTTTGTCTTCATCCTTGCTTTTTGCCGTTGTTGTTCCTCCCTTCCTGTTATTTCCCTTCTTTCCTTCCATCACTACTTCTGTCAGTTCCCCCATCTGCTTGTCTCTTCACATGTACTGTATATTCTTCCATATTTGGACTTTTGGGGGGAATTCTTGGTGTAAACTCCCGTTGGTTGGGTTAAGAGGTTCATCCTCATAAATAGAGTGTGATTCTGGAGTGATCCTTAGGGTGAAATACCTCCCTCCACACAGAGTTTAGAGGTCGGAGGTCAGGGTCGGCCTCAAGCCCATGTGGTGCTCAAAAGACTCTGCTACAGCATTTACACATGAAAGTGATGCGGAATTGAACCTGTGACCCGGTAACTGGAGCTGTTATACTTCACTCAGAAACAATACAGGAAGAGAGGAAGACTCTGGTACTGTGATGAAGGAAACATCTGAGGGTTCTGATCCCTGACTGAAATTGTGTTACCTAACAGAATATAAGAAGCTGAACACAGAGCCAGAGATCAGATAATAATGAATTAGCTTCTATATTCATCTCTTTGAGGACAATGTTTCTTATCTTGAGCCATTACCATGATCCATTTAATCCCTGCATTAACCGACGAATCCACAAGGATCAAACCAGGCTATTGTCTGATTACTTCTTCTCTTCTGTTCCAGCATAAAACTCAAAAAGGAAAACTGAGTACTTGAACCTTTTTTGGCAGCTGAACATATTGGCAGCTTCACTATAACACTTTCACAGTTGTTATTGGGCTTAAAGGCTGATATCTCAGAATCTCCATTGTCCGCAGACATGTGTACCATGTCGACATGTCGAAGATCAAGAAACTGAAACTGCGCCTACAAGCCTACACGGAAAACAAATCTGCATTTAACAGGGAGTTTAACTTCATAAATGAGTTCTAAAACTTAGAATTTAATCAGATGTTCTTGATTACAGTGTCAACCATTATTATTTTTTGGTTTTATAACATATTTTTGAGGAATCTTCTAAGCATGAGTCAGTTTCTTGAAAGAGGGGAGACAATGGAGCTAAAATGAAGGATAATTATATATATAATTGTTTGAGATTCCTCTAAAAAGTTTATTTGTCTTGGAAACATAGAAATAGAAAACATTTAAGTTCACTAGTTCTAAAATAAGATCTTTAAAACACAACAACCGACACAATGACTCAAAGTTAATATGATGATTAGTAAAGTCCTGAAGTGTAGATTCAAACTTAACTGTGCTTCACTCCCAAAATACACACACACACACACACGCACACAATTTCAGCGCTCTATTAAACATGTTGCTGCATTTCCATGGACACCGACCACAACTTCTGTTCTGTGTACAAGCTGTGGCTGCCAGAGCTGCCAGCGACCGGCTGGGTCCTGATCCTGTGTGATGATTCAGGCCACAGGCCTCAGAGAAGCCTGCTCTGGATAGAATTAGGTGTAAAGCAGGCTGTCTTGGTTTAGCCCTTAATGAGTGGAATAAAGAAAGTTTTGGTAAAGGAACAAACACTGTGGTCAGAAGAGGAGAGTAACTAAGTACTTCTGAAGATGAAAAGTATTGTCACTATTTTCCTGATAGCTGTAGTTTCCAGTTATTTTGTTTCTAGTTATTTTGCTTACCTAGGTGATTGAATTGTTTGGCTCGAGCTGGAGGTCTGAAATTTGGCACAGTGCCGTAATTGGCGCCCGGAATGTTAGGTGAGTTGGTTTGGACTCTTTATCTCACTTCCTTCAGGGTGCTCCCATAGACTCCAATTTAAAAACAACAGCAAAATGTGACCAAGTTTCTCCAGAAAGTGTTTAGGAGGAGTGTGTTTCGGACCATCTTCAGTTGATTGTTGTTTTTTTCCCACCTAACATAGTGGTGAAACATCAAAATTCACAAAACTATCGAGCTCAAAATGGATCCACAGCCCCACTGGTGGTCATAAACCAATAGTAGATGAAATGTGGTTGTTGACAGATGTTTGGAAGGGATTCTATACATGAGCCATGAAGTTACTCCTGTAAAACACACGGCTGCTCTGGAAAATCAAACTGAGGGCATTTGGCATCGTTAAACATCCGTACATTATGACATGGAAAATGACTTTACAAGTTAAGGAAGTGATTTTTCAGGTTATATTACATGTTATATCAGCAGTCTGCTCATATTCAACCAGCTGCAAGGAGCGCAGACCAGAAACCACAATGTACATTCACAAATTTGAACACTTCACCCTCTCCGTACCTGTGCTTTCTTTCCCACTCATATTGGACCAGGATGTTGCCAGGTTCAGGGCTGAATACTTTGACTGGTCCAGCCGAACTTCATTCAACTTTAGAGATATTGCCAAAATCAAACCCTTTCTTCAACTCATCATCAGAGATCCAGATACAACGATCCCCACATCGCCTACCTGCTTGTCTCCTCTGCTCTATGAATCTCCGTTCCCTCCTCACTAACATGGAACTCTTTGCAATGAATGGAGAGGAAACAGTGGTTTTTCTCTTTAACATTCCTTGCAGAATTTCAACAAACAGAACTACAGCAGAGAGGATTGAGCTTTAGGTTCTGATGCCAGCTTCAGCAATTTCACAGGCCATCGGGAGATAAAGCAGACACAAGACTTGGTCAAAGAACAAAGAATGTGCCAATAAAATCTCCTCTCCTTTTTCTCCCTCTCTTCTTCTTGGCCTTCTCTCTCTCTCTCTCTCTCTCTGTCTCTCTCTGTAGCTCCATATTCTAGTTTCGTCCACCGACGTCAAACTGAACATTGACTGCCAAGCAGTGGCTGAAAAGGAGATCAAGGCGGCTGGAAACACATCCTCCGATGGTTACCAGGTTCTGGGAAAGATGTCTAAGTCCCTTGGCTCTGCAGGAAAATCAGCAACTGTAAGTCTGCTCTTATCCTTGACCATTCATGCAAACTGAGGGAAAACCATGGATCTATTTCAATTGTATGTGAACTTTAGAGTTTAGATTTAGATTCTGATCATCAATCAGAATGCTACGTATGTCGATTCCCTCAGGAGAATTATGTTTGGACAAATGCAACAACAACAAAACCCTAACTGTTGCAAGGAAGAAATCATTTTTAAGAGATTCATCAGCATTTTGTCACAAGATATAGCTAGTTGACATTGCATACTGGCGATGTGAAGAGGTGTCCGCCAGTGGATCTCTCTCTTTAGGGGGATTTCCACTTTTCATCCCAATTCTGGAATTAGCAGTTCCCTGTACTGCTCACCGGATTTGGCCCCTCTGACTTTCATCCCTTCCCAAACTTCCCAAACGATTTAGCTTGAACCTGTTTAGTCTCAGATCACGAGGCGGCTCAGCTGTGGAGGATTGTTTGGGAGTTGTGTGAAACGGGGATAAGTCTGTCCGCCATCATTCGCAGATGCAGATTGAGTTGAAAAATGACTGCAACAATTTGAGTCGGAGCTTTCATCTCAAGTTAAAGTTTATTTGAATCAGCCGGTATCACATTCATACTCTGTCTGCATTCTCCTCTGTGTCCTGTGTGTGTGTGTGTGTGTGTTTGAGGCTGTGAGGAGCGGATCAGAGACACATGTATCACAACACGTTCCCCTGTTCTTTCTCTTTTTTTTCTCCCCCCCCCCCCTCCACAGTTCCAGCTCCAGATGTTTGATATTGTCTGCAGCTTGGCCTGGACCAGCAGGGACAGATGTTGCGACCTCCCATCTATGGTAAGACAACTCCCACCTAGAGACCACCAGCTTAACAAACCTGCAAACCAGCTGACCTGAACATCTAACTCCATTACTGTTCATGTCTTACTTTAGATTAAGATTAAGATTAAAATACTTTATTCTGGTCATTCGTGCCACATGCCAGTAACACAAAGTCACGATTGTGTTACTTGTACCTGGCAATGTAAGATTCAGTTGTAGATGGACGTAATTACAGACTTGCGACTGTGTTTGCACTCTGAGGAGGAGCGGCTGCAGGTCCAAACAGCTCTCAGCAGAACGTGCGTCCTTGATTTTGCCGCGATCATCCACACTCAAAGACCTCGGCAGCGGATCAAAGAGCGGAACTCCGCGCGTAATCACATTCAGAACCCAAGAGCCGGAATCCCAGAGAAACATAAACAGCGTATATATGATGTACAGAGTCCCTGCCAGATGATCCATCTGCTCGCAACAAGGACAGCAGGGAATGAATTACACACGTCACACACTGATGCGCATATGGCAATGAATACACAATACTGTATAAAGTAGGTCCACTCAGTGTTATTTAACTATGTGTGTTTAAGTGACAGTATGTAGAGATACTGTAGCTGTAAACAACATAATGTAAAGCATAGTTAGTAGGTTAGTATTTTGGTGACATCCTCTGTGCCGCGGTGGGATCAGATGCACAGTAGAGGAGTGTTACATGTTTACGTTTGTCCTTTAAGCGTCAGGATAGATATATTTCACGCCGTCCATCCTCTACCAGCTCAACCACATGTCTCACATTGAGGCACAAACCCCTTCTTTTTTATCACACCGACTCGCTTTATCCTCATCTTGAACTCCATCACTACATTCTTCAACCAGCAGCCCCATCTACACACACACCGTGGGAGAACAGTTTTATTCAGACGCTTGCAGGAATGACAGGAAGGCAAAGATTATGATCTGACTCTGAACAGAATCTCAGCATTCTGTTTTTCATCAGCGGTCAGTGATGCACGCAGGCTGCTAGACACACACACACACACACACACACACACACACACACACACACACACACACATACACACACACACACACCCGCCATGATCCGCTCATTTACTTAATGAAATATTCCACAAGCAGTGAAATTGTCTTTTTACAAGTTCCACTTAGCAAATAGTGTTATGTGTTGCTCGGAGGGATATTTCCACATGCTAATTGCCTTGACTTGGATCATTGCATTATTTTCAGTAAAAACAGAGCAATTAAGCAGCTGTCACTGCTCTGCAGCGATGGAGATAATAATCCACCAGCTGAATCCTGTTCACAACCTTATGGACGTCCAACTGCAGTTGTGCTGCTCTCAGACAAAGCTGCCTTTATTTGTTAAAGTAGAGCAGGGGCGTCCCTGGGGAGCTCTACTGGGCCTGAGCAACCTTCACATTGACAAAGACCAGAGTCCAGCCTCTAAACAACACAGTGTTAACCAAACATGGCCAACTTTGGAACCTCTTAAAAACCTGGTATTCCCCTCAAATGTCTTAAGATAAATTTGGATAGCTCTGGATATAATACACACTTATTCTACAGTATGTTCATGTGAGTGTTTTTAATCTGACCTGCTCACATTACCATGGAGAGGGAGTTTAACCAATTCCTTATGGGAATGGAAGCATGGCTAAGCAGTCTGGGCACCTCTGACAAAATAATTATCTGTTCAACGTCACATGGTGTCCACCTCCTCTTGCTAACAGATCTCCAGTTTGGACCTCACTCTTGCTTAAGGTTTTACTTTCAAAAGAGCTTCATTTTTATTGTATTTGCTCAGAGCTCTCAACCAGAAAATATGCCCACCTTTTGCCAGATAATCACCCCGCCTTTGGTGGCCGCAAATTCATTCTGGAGCTGTGAAGCACCTCCAGAAAATGTGGCTTCAAGGCATCGTGATCAGCATCTTGGCACTGCCGTTTTTGTCTTGCGTAAGAGCGGAAACCTGAGGAAGAACACGCAGAGGTCCTCTGTCCAGTGTTCTAACCGTTTAAACGCTATTAGAGGAAACAGTTTGGTCCACGAAAGCTCTTAAAGATGTTGAAGTACTTTCAGCTCGTTACAGACACCATGTTAGCACGCTCACACTCATACTTACAGTTTATTCCTCAGTCACAGTGTTAATGTTGAGCTGCTAATGAAGTGACATGGACGCTGTCAGATGGTGCGGAGCTAGAAGCCACACAGGATGAGCCCAGTTGAAGTCGGCTACTTAGGCCCCGTAACTTCAAACAGAGCTTGGATAACAATTACTGTTCCAAATGATTAAACCCTGAAGACAATATATAGCGTTCACAAAAAGTAAAAAATGTAGTAAATACAAGGATAAATAAAGGAGCAAATCCAGTCTTTCTGGACTTTGTAAAGTATGACAGATATTTGCCCTTTGGCTCATCTCCAGTATTCATATTTACTGCCTTTGCTCAGTTTCGCTTCTCCGTCCATTAAACTTTGGAGTTTTTTCAACTTTAAAAAAAAAGAACAAGAAGAAACGATTGGTCTTCCCCAGTTTCACCCCGAGGAAGATCAAAGTGTGTTTTTTAAGGAAGTTCTGCTCCAGGTCCTGTTTGGTCTTTTATTAACCAATGATATGCCAGATCAGATTACATAAAGCGAATGTTCTGAATGTAGGAACAGCGGTTAAATGATATTTGAATCTTTCGCAACCGACACAAACTCAACTGCATGCCTTGTTGTTATTCATATCCATTTTCAAAAGAGAACATTGAAACAGGTCATTATAGTGACGGAAATGAAGAGAAAGACACCCAACCCTTTATTTCCTCCAAACAAGATGAGAGAAAGAAGGCTGGCAGAGTAAACACGACTGACACGACCAGCTTTGAATTGACTTGTGTCTGTTCCCTTTTTTTTCTGCAGAGAGACGAGTTGAAGTGTCCCTCTCTGCCAAACTCCTGCACTTGTATCTCTCAGTCATCAGGAATCCCGGGCCACCAGGGACCAGTGGTAAGGACCACCTGTATAAATCTTATTTTCTTTCTGGCACTCAACTGTCTGCCTGGCCCCCGAAACCAGGTTCAAATCTATGGGCTGTTATTTATGTTCTGTATGTTGTACAAGGCGAATATTGCACCCTGAAGCACACTCACCATGGGAAACTTTGTAATGCCTCATAAAACCTGGCCTATTTTCTTTTAAGAGCATGCTAAAGTAAACGGTATGCTGAGGGTCCGGCCCAACAGTTTGATGGATACACATCCAGTCTCCACTCTTATAGATTTATAACCTCATATGATTATGATTTGTTATGTATCAATCACAAGATGCAAACCTGCAAACATTGCGGGGCGGTAATGGCTAAGTGATGTCACCAGTGGAGTGAGCTACAACCAGGAAAATGTTTTGAGAAAAAGCTCAGCCAAGCATCTCCTCCAAACTCGACACACAGACGAATCCTTTAGTTTTGAACAAAATAAGACATAATGGATACAAATGACTTGTTTTGATGAAGATTTTCACCAAAAAGCTTGAGAAGCCAAATGAAAAGGAGTGTATTTGTTAAATCCAGAAGGGATTAAAATTCCTCAGTCACCTGAAAATACATAACTGTCAGTTGGAATATTTTTGCTATTATAGCTTGATTAAATTCCTGATCCCAGTTCAGTTTAAACATTACAACTTTGACATTATTCAAGTTGAATAGTTAAGAGAAGAATCTTTAGTTTTGTTGAAGATAAATGGGAAAGATCTTCAGGTATAAATCATTCAGATTATGTGTTAAGATGTTAAAATGATTAGATTTGTTTTATGAAGTTGTCAGATGAATCTTGAATCTTGATGAAGATCTTCTTTTCTCCTCAGGGGGCTCCTGGCAGCAAAGGACCCCGAGGTGAAAGAGGAGAGGCCGGTTCTACTGTAAGTACCTTTTCAGTTTGCTCATCTCTGAAGGGCTGCAGGGTTTAAACGACAAGTCAAGAATAGAAAATGGATTCTAGAATGTCCTTAAACAGTTTATCCTATAATGTGTTTTTCAAAAGACACCACTGGGGCCTTGAATAGGACTTTATAAGATAGGTAGAAAAATGAATAATATGAGTGCAGATCTGCCATATTCTCTTCTAGAACATTCCTTCCATGGCTTGACATATAGATATTTGATAAATGTTTGACTTGTAAGAATGGAATACTTTTAGGCCTGAGTAATCACAAGATCTCTTTCCAGTGTTATTTAACAAAGTCTGTCCTCCATCAGTAACACAGATCTGTTTTGAGTATGAGATCTTTGAAGAGAAGAAGAACATCTGATTCCACTTATTGAATTGTTTCTCCTTGATATAAAGGGAGGTTTGATTCCATTGTTCCACCATCTGGGACAGTAGCCCCCTGTCAAACCAGCGTGACAGATATTGGGAAATAATCTGTAATAACAAATGATTTTCTCTTCAAATCATTGTTATCTGTTCCTCTCGTCTTTATTTGTAGGGACCAATGGGCCCACGTGGAGATAACGGACCACCTGGCCCTATGGGTCTGCCCGGCCCTCAAGGACCCAGTGGGATGTCTATTCCAGGAGAAGCTGTGAGTCTAGAAACCCACACACGCACAGACACATGCACACACACTCCCTACTCCAAACATAAATCCCAGGAAACCTCAGCAAACCCGGATCACTTGGCGGTTTATTACACAGGGAATTTACAAGCAGGGGAGTAAACTGTGGCATTGACTCACATTTCTTCAGGTCTGCGGATTAGACCTGATACCGTAACCATGTCAGACCTCAGTATCAGTGTTTTCCATTTCCATTTATGAGACGTGTTCAGACAGAAGTGTTCCCACGTGTCCTGACCACTACCAGATTGGACAATAGATACTTAAGTGTTTCAGGCCAAAACTATAAAGTACTGGTATTAAATTAGTATTAATGTAACGTATTATAAAAGGGGTTCTCAGGTTTTCATGAGGTTAAAGTCTGTGAAGTCAACTTAAACTGAACATAAGTATTAACAAAGAGCAGTAAATGTATTGGTTTCCCCTGGCTTGCACAGACAACAATACAAAATATTACTAATAATACTTAAGATTAAAGGCTGGAAAGGTGGATCTGATACAGATATTTGTAGATAAGCTAAATTTGATAGATCAGCCTGTATAAGTTACAGTAATACAACATTCACAGTTATTAGTGCAAAAATAAAAATGAAGACAAAAATAAGACGTAAAACTGAAATTTAACAAATGGAAATGATGCACACACTGAAACTTCTCTTAGCCTGTCTGCTAGCATATACAGCACCACGATAATGATGTATCTGGATATCCGCCATCATTGTTGGCCGACCGATACATCAGTCTGGCTCTGCACACCTCACAGTACATTTCACAGCTTTTATCCCAAAGTGTTTATATTGGACCAATCGGCGGCGCTGGCAGGACACGTTTCCCTAAACTGCCGTCCTAATGAGAGCTGAGTGATGAAGAAATGTTCTCGCCTTTCATGGTCTACTCGGCCTACATGGTTTTCTCCTTGTTTGTCCTCCTCAGGGCCGCCCTGGACCAAAGGGAGATTCCGGTGACTCAGGCCTACCTGGGCAGAAAGTAAGTGCTGTCTTGGCATGAGGTTTGTGGTTGTGGATTTTAAACAGGAAACGGGGGTAATTCACAGTTAGACTACTACTCTGGCGTCGGGCCTCGTGGTTGGATTCCAGCTGAGGAGGATTCAGAACGAGGGAGTGGAGCTCTTAGCAGCAGGTTGAGAGACCTATTGATTTCAGATTAAATTTATTCACAAAGCGTTTGAACCAAGAAGGAGTCAGTGTGATGAGCAGTGCCGGTTAAGCTTGCGGTCAACAATCGGTGTCCTCCTCTCAACGTCCAATGTTTTATCTGCAAATATACGAGCTGCGTCATTCCAACATGGGGGTATCAAGGATTGGAAAGGATTGGAAAGGAAAAGACGACACCTAAGCCTATAACACAGTTGCTGGCACGAAAAGCAGAGGAGATGATTGGTTACCGCCGAAGCTGTGAGTCATCCACAGCCCTTTGCTCAGGACCAACCTGTCCGTCTGTGAATATCCAGTGACAGATTTCAGGTAGCGGGAGATGAACAGCTCTATGGAATGTTAGTCCCTTAAATGCAATCTTTATGGGGTGCTGAGAGATGGAACTCAAAGCTCCACTTATTTACTTCAAAGCAAACCTTTCTTCACTTTCCACAGACTGACATACAGACAGACAGATATACAGCAGGTAGATCGGCTCAAAACAGAATGAAAACATTACTTGACACAAGGGCTAACCAAACTAAAGGGGCTAACCAATTCTCCATTCAAATACACTTATTGATTATTATTCTAACTTTTATAACTATTCTTATTGATATTCAAAACTAACTGATTGACACTTTTTAAATAGACTTCAAAGTTGACAAACCAAAGCTATAGCATAATTGTCACTTAATGATATGAAGACTGCAGGAAACCAGGAAAGTCCATTCCCCACTACAATCCTCTGACCAACCATGTACAGATTTCTCAAACATCAAGACAGCTTCTATGGTCAATATGGGAATTAAGTTCAAATGTATGTGGAAAAACAATCAACCTGATTCCAATAAATATCTAGAAACAACAGAATAACACAGATTACCGTGTTTCTCTTGGCTACAGGATACATACAATAAAACCGCACGTATCAAAGGCCACATTGTGTTTCATTTGATTCCTCCTGAGTTATGCTCAGTCTGCTTACATCTCATGTCCTGGAATAAACTCTCAGTCTGCAGATAGGATCCATAAAATCTGTTAACAGGCTCAACCGCAAGCAAACACACAGACGCCCCGGGGTCTCTTTAACCTGCGAACGGCCATTTGTTTACATCTCCAGAATCTTACTTTGAAGGTTTACTCGGGATAATTTTACAGGCACTTCCACTTTTAAAGCTTTAAAGCTCCTTTTTTTTTTAAATCCTTACATGGATGTAGGAGAAACCTTAATCCTGTTTTCAGACACTTACGGCCAGCAGATCGCAGGTTTGATCCTCTGCAGGCTTTTATTTGTCGCCTAAAAACGTGAAAAATGATTTACGAGGCAGGACAACAACGTTTAGCTTGTGAAATGGTGTCCATATATATGTACCAAGGTGTTTTTGGTATCTAGGTGCTGTTCTATAAAACATGCACTCTTCAGCTTGGAGAACTAGTAAAGGAAGTCGTACGAGAGACGCACTTTGTCCCGTGTCTTTGAAACATCAGTTACACCTGTGATTTTCTTCTCCTGTTTGCTGAAACTTGGTTCTTTCTTATGAATACGTCCCTGCGCAATCAAGCGATGTGCTTTCTTCTAACTCAAAGGGTTCGGCTGCAATGAACATCCAATGTAACAAGTGTCAAAACTGAGAAGGTGCCTGGCAAAGGAAGCCCAACTGCAGGATCAAATCTAGATACACAGTCTCATTATCTAAAAACATGGATAATTCTACTCCTTAAAAGTGAGCGTAACCTTCATCACCGCTCTGCACACCCCTCTCTTCAGGTTTATATGGAGGCACAGTCCAGCGCTCTGTACTGTAGATTCTGGAGACTGAAGTACTCAGGAGTTGGTGATTAATTGGCTCTTTATTCAAACCATACAACCGGAGCGAGTGTATCTCCAAATGGACTGCAGTGTTCATGGTTTGTTGAGGCTGCAGGTGACCGTGTTGGAGCAGATGCTATAGCAACATGCATTTAATGACTTGCAGACTATGCAGGCCCTGGTTTATAATGGCCAATAAAATGGATCTGGAATATATTATGTTCCCTGTAAATCTTATGCCAAGGCATCAAAGACGAGAGAGAGGGCCGACAATAAAAAATAGTGAGCAGGGATCGCGCGCAAATGAGCGCCGAAAGGAGATTTACTGTTGGACAGGCAGAGAGGCGGCGGTGAGACAAACTGGTTTGAGTTTGTTTTTCAGAGCAAAGGTGACCTTTATATTTCATGAAAAAGAAGGTAAAAAGAGGTAAAACTTGCAAGCAAATGTGAGTGGGTTTGTTTTCATGTGTTTCCAGGGAGCACCTGGGGCGTCTGGTACCCTCGGACCCATTGGACCAGCTGGACCTAGGGTGAGTACAGTCAGACGCCTTTCCAGTGTGGAAGTGTAGTGAGATTTGATTGATGAATAAGATAACGATTCAATCACAAGCACCGCAATCACTCAGACAGATGAAGATGAATATTATTATTAAGGTTTTGAGAGTCTTCCTCGTGTATTTCCAGGGACCCCATGGAAAGGATGGACCCACTGGACCCAGAGGCCCCGCAGGTCCAATGGTGAGGAGCATTTTCATGGATTTATTTGTGTCCTGTTGATGCTGGGAAAAACATCCGTAAACAGAGCACTTTTCACCTTAAAACGCTAAAATCTCCTACCCAGCCCAAAGGAGGAATTGGCAAGATTTAAGATTGCAGACTTTGCTTGTTGTTGTACAATTTTTTTGTACTTTTGTTCTACTCTTACTAAAAGCCTTCTTTGCCTCCGGAGTTGCCAACATGAAGAAATTCAAGAAGCCGCAAAAACAGAACAAACAACCTTTGATTCCCTCAGTTGCCTGTGTTGTTATGATTGTTGTGTGTGATGCTGGAACATTTGGCACATGTGGAAATGCTGCATTTGTCACACTTCAAGTCCCGACTTGCCCTAATCTTCACGGCCGCCTCCTGTTGTGCAGGGATCTCCGGGATCTCCTGGAAACCCCGGGAATGCCGGACAGTCAGGGAAACCCGGTGACTCTGGTCCTCCTGTAAGTGCCCAAGTCTGTGAGTAGATACAAATCTGTAAATGTTCTGCTTTTGGCGACACTGAGCAGCAGATTTTCTCTCTACTTTCAGGGTGCTACTGGTTCTAAGGGAGACAAGGGAGAGAGAGTGAGTAAAGTGTTTTCCTAACTTTTGAATCTTCACTAAAGGTCAGACAGTGCAAAGAATGAGCTCAACAATCAGTGTTTCTGCTAAATGCATGTTATTCGTTTTTTATTGGCCAGATAAACCAATGATATTCAAATAAAACTTTGTAAAGGAAAGGTTTTTCCGGAATGACTTTGTGCAGTTTGGCAGGAAGTTCTTCACATAAATTCATTCCGATTCCTAATCTTCTTCTCACAGGGTGACTTCGCTCCTCAGAACATGATGCGTTCAATTGCCAGACAAGTTTGCGAGCACCTTGTAAGCGGTGAGTGGGCCGTATTAATTTCCCCCCATTTGGACGCGGTTCTGGCACCGTTCCGACTCATAATCAAGATAAGGTCCAGTCTGTCTGACACAGCGTTTTTAACGGGCCTTTCTTATGCTCTGGTGTTGCAGCACAAATGACCCGAGTCAACACTTTACTGAACCAGATCCCCAACGGCGTTCAGCAGAGCAACAACCCGGGTCCTGCTGGACCTCCCGGGCCCACGGGAAGGCAGGGTCCCCGTGGAGAGCCTGGCACGGCTGGAAGGAATGGTTTCCCTGGAACTCCTGGGCAGCCTGGCCTGCAGGGAGAAAGAGGTACGAGTCCACCTCTAGAGAAAATGTAGCCATATGTCATATAGTCTGTAAAGTTGATCAAAATGAGGAAAGTTTGCTTTTATTAGTATTCTAAAAGCCATCCTCCTCTTTCCCTCAGGTCCTGGAGGAGAGAAAGGAGATCGAGGAACATCTGGAATAGGACAGAAGGGACAGAGGGGCCCAGCTGGTAAGTCTAAAATAATTTCACACTTACCTTAATACCTGCAGCGTCGTTGTTGTTCCTGCAGATGCGCCCAACCTTTTAGACAGTGATTCTAACCCTAACCTTAACCCACTGGTCCTTAAGTACCACAGCACTGCATCTAGTCGACCTCCTGCTGTGACGCCCACTGGATGAGCTAAAGCAGGTGTGTTCACTTGATCAAGAGTGTGGGTGCCCCTCCCCCACGTCTGGAGTGGCTGAGCACACCTGAGCAGAGAGAGATGGAGAGTAATGCAGCGTGGTTGCACTCGAGGAACACGGTTGAGAACCAATGGCTCAGATGCGACTACAGGTCACAGACAACTTCCAGTAATAGCAAATGAAGTGAAGATGCTGCCAGTTATACACTAGACATCCTTAAAGCTCATAAAACAAACTATTGCATTTCTGAGCCTCTTCATCACATGTGCAGTTTTTATGATCGGTCGTCAACACGTTTTTTCAATATTCTAAATAAACAGGGCAATCGACAAGGTTTTACAAGAAAGAAAACCCAAAATAATGAGCCGTACTCATCACATAGCTAATGGGTAACATGCAGAGAAGAAGCAACTGGGCTCCGACAGCTGCGCTCGCTAAATGATTTTGTTTTAGTTTGATTGTGAGAAGCTGTTTGGTGTCGCTCACTTTGCTTCCACACTCTGTAATAATCCATCAAAGCAAACATGAAGCAACTTTTCATTTTGTTTGGCCGCGCCCAGTGTTTTTATTACAGGGCCGAGTCCCATGACGCTCTGCCTCCTGTCAGTCACAAACACACAGACAGGAACCATCCCACATCTGCAGGAAATCATGAAAAACTTCCATTAATGTTAGAACCATCAAACGTAGAGGCGCAGTCGATACAGGACATGCAACTCATTCATTTTTGGATTGAATTCAGTTCCCTAACCTTGTTTCAGTTCATTTAGTGACGTCATTGCAACGTAATGAAGCTCCTCTGTGATTTGTTGAAGGATTGGCAAATGTCTGCGAATTTCACAACTGACAAGAATCATAAACTGATGCTGTCAGAAATCAGACTCATAAGCACACATGGATGTCACGAATAGGTTCATGTGATTGTACTTGATTTCTTAGGATCCAAAGTACTCTAACACCTTAACACATTATGAGAGGAGCACAATTACATTTGCCTCGTAATTACAAACTGAAAACTTGGATTTCATTGTCATTCAGACAAAAATGTGACATTCTGAGAATCTTCCAAGCGCCTGTGAGGTAGAGGAGCGGGGAAAATGATGATGCCATTTGCTGAAGCAGACAAGGTCAGGTTGTGGAAAATGTGGAAGTCAAATTTCTTTAGAGGGGGGGGAGGAAGTTTTTCCTTCATTCCCAGCACATGCTGGTGAGGGAAAGTTTCCAAAGTGGCTTTCTGAACGTCTAGACATAACGCAGACAGGGAAAAAGGATCAGCAAATCCCTGCCTTTTCCCTTTTCCCCTTCATATCTTTATTTATTTAATTATTCTGTTCCAAATGTTGTGCCTCAGACTGTCTGAGGGTTATTTTGTGTGATTCCAGCTGGACTCAAGCGGTCAGGATGACACCGTGAGGCTTTTTCAAAGCTTTAAACTTTGTTTTGGAGACCAAGGACACCTGGACCTCTTTACTCTATCAGATAGGCGGACGGTGTGACAATAGAATCCACGTGCGTTTGACAGTGAAGCATGGAACAAGGCGGAAGCTTGGTTTTCCACTGCGGCCACGGAGCCGCGTCGCATTTTGTATTTGGGCTGTTTTCAGCAGTAAGTAAAGTAGATTACAGCTGGAGTGAACGAGCCGGATCTGCTGCTGTGGTCCGTCAGTGTGGCTGCAGATACACAGGGAGGACAGATACAACAGGGACGGGGGTCAGCAGACAGACGGGGGAGATCGTAAATTTGTTAGATTAAGAAACTTCCAGCCATTCCAGTTTGCATGGGAGGAAGCACTAGTATGTATGATTCTCCGTCTCAGTCTCTTACATTGGGACACATTTTTGATAACCACTGTTAAAGCTCCTTTACCATCATCCTTCCATCTTCATCTGCTGGAACCACCTCCATCCTAAACACACTCACGTTCTGATGAAGAGCTTGCCGTTTCTTTTTCCTGCCAGGCCCACCAGGTGAAAGTAGGACAGGACCTCCAGGGCCCTCAGGCTCTGCCGGAGCTCGTGGACCCCCCGGACGTCCAGGCCACTCTGGTGTCCGCGGGCCCCCCGGACCCCCTGGCTATTGCGACTCCTCTCAGTGTGTTGGTATTCCTTACAATGGACACGGATATGGTAAGTAACCAGAAGCATGAAGGAAGAACCAGACTGGGGTCAAGGGTCATGAAAGGAGTAGAAACTCTAGAAATGCAAGAACACGATTTATTTACTCTGGAAAAACTGGGTTTTATTCTGAAATTATCCTAAATTCATTCTCAAGACTCCAGAGGCTCAACCCAGGATTTTGCAGGTGGAAATTTGGCCAAATTGTATTAAGGAGGATAAAAAAAATCATCTCATTTGCATTTCAGAGTTTCTGCTCATTGCAAGAGATTTTGATGAGAAAAGTCTTTGAATTGTCTGACAAATATACATTATGATATTCCTGAAGAGTTTCATTCCAAGCAACATTTGAGGAATCATAGAAAGATGATAGAAGTGATACAGACGAAGGTGGAAGAAGCACAGAACTCCTTGAGGGTAAACGTAAAATATCACAATACGGAAAACAAGCGGATCAAATCCAGCAGCGCTTCCTGCTGTGTGCTCAGTTTGGAACTAAACTCTTCAGCTCATAGTTTGAATCTGTCAGGAGGATGTGTTTAATGCATGTGTGAAACGAATCAGCCCACAGTTTGCAGTGACTAATCATCAGAGTAACGTGAGTTTTTGATTGGCTGTCATCTGCTCTGACATCACTGACTCTCTCTTGCGTCCTCTTTGGCCCGTTTCAGGTTCACGATAGTAACTTTCTCTGCCGCCTGTTCTGCTTTCACTGACTTCCTGAAACCTCCCCACCCAAAAAAAACACCCTCAGCCCTGTTACTCACACGCTCTAGAGCTGTTTAAAGGATAACCGCCAAAGGGAACATTAACAAACTCTGCTGACAACAACAACAACACCAACAACAACAAAGACGGAACTGGTACTAACAACGACTCACAGCCAGTAGAACACAAACAGCAGCAGTGATGAAGCTGAGTCCAAACAAAGACCTTGTGCTGATGGAGGAGCATGTAAACAAACAACAGCAACCAACCGCCACAAACGCATACTAACAAAGGTGGATTCATAACCAGCAAACAACCGCAACTCCAGCCGCAGCCATGTTAACACCAGGTGACATGTGTAAATAAACTAATGTGTGCCTGTTAAATGATGTTTGAACCCAACATCCACTTAATTTGACTTTTTAACATCTGTACTTTTTAAAGCTTGTGCCTTGCAAAAACAACCTGCTGCTTGCTGAATGCTAAACAACAACAACAACAACAACAACAACAAAGTGTTTCTTTAGTTCCCAGCCTCACTGTGGCTAGACGGCTCAGGCCCATGCCTCATGCTACGTTTGCACTTCTGCTCTGGATACCTACTTCTGATTTTGTTTTTGATAACCTATTTACACGATGGCTCACATCTGATGTCTGTTTACAAAGTTTAGACCTGAATGAACCCACATCTGCCAACAAGGGTTAAGTTATAGAGATGGGGAGGGAGGCGAAACACAATAGACTCAAAGGAAGCATCTTTGAGTGTCCGCAACGACTCAGTTTTCACACCCACGCCTAGATTCCTTGGGTCTATCCAAACACACACACATATAGGCCACGCCCATTTGTGCCTTACTGGATTTGCCAGCGTTTTGATTTTCCCCAAATGGGTTTACGTGTAGGTGGACGTAGACAAAAGCTTTCCCTTTGTTTTCTGATAGATATTCCTTACTGGTTTGTCACAATTTTAGTCTTTTAAACCCAAACGATGTGAACGTTTTAAAGTTGTGCCTCGTATTAAAAGGATCAGAACACTTGTACCACTTCAATCTGTACTTACATGTGAATCACGATCACACATGAATTCAATCAGACACTATCAGATATGCGACACGTGTGAGTGTAAACATCAGGATGAGGTCGCCTGTACCTGGAGTGTAAATGTAGTATAAATCTGTCAATGCAGTGAGATTATTTCCACCCGTTTCCTATAACGCTCTAAACAAATTCTATAAATGAGAAAGAACTCCAAACACCAGCATATAAAGGGAAATGCCACTTGATTTTAAGGAATTGTTGAAACTATCTGATCGGAAACGGGTTTCTAATCTAACTGCGCTGGTGAAGTATTGGTTTATAACAAACAAGGCCTTTCTGTGTTTGCAGTGTACTGAATGGTTTCTGTGTGTCACCATGGAGGTTTAGACTTCAGTTTGTTTGCGACTTCATTTGTAGAATCTTGTTTTTGTTTTCATTTGGAGGGGCTTTGTTGTTTCAGTTTCTGAAGGAGTGAGCTACCACTAAAACAAACACAGGGAAAAGAAGCGTGTCGTCCATGGAGGAACACAAATTTTAGTTCTCACTACGACTACTTCCTCTAGTGATATTACAGTATGATCCATCATTTATGATTGTACAAATTAGAGCTAGATCGCCTTAATAATAGTTATAACTCTGACAGATTTTAAGTGTCTGTCTGAGTAAGCTGGAGCTAACAGCCCATCAATTTAGGAGCGGTTGAAGTTTAATTGTTGTCTTCCCGATTATGCCTTTTGATTCAAAGAAATTCCTGGTTAAATTTAGGAAACTTCATTTAACAAGTTCTACAGGTTCCCTCATGAAATTCTAGATCCCATCAGTGTGAAGTTAGCTGACATTCACAAACTGGAATGTCGAGAAAAACTCCCACTTTTTGGGGCAAAGAAATGAAAGTGGACAAAACAACCCCCGACCGTCAATTGAACCTTTCCTACTTGTGCATGCTGACATAAACCCATGTTAAAATCAGCCCAAACACTATCTCCAAGCAGGCCCATACCAACCTGAACCCGACACCCCAGAAGTCAACGTGCCCGAGGAGGAAGAGGTGTCGTTTAACCGCCGCGGAAAGAGATCACTAGCAAGAAAAGCCTCCGACAGGCTAGCGTCATAAGAACCAGTTTCCTGTTTTCACTTTGTTCAACCTGTGTTTGTTGTCGCAAGGAATATGCAAAAATATATACGTTTAAAAAACGGAGGTTTGACACCTCGACTTTCTTGGGAAAATACCTTTAAAATGCCTTAAATCGTATGTGAATATTCATCTTCTGTGGCAGGTGAGGGTTTGGTGAGAGGGAGGGAGGGAGAAATGTAAAGAAATCACAAAAACCTGTGAGCGTTCTATCTTTTCCCACGTGTGCCTTTTTGCTTGTATCATATTTGCATCGAGTTTGATTTAGTCGGTATGGTAACGGAGGTACAAGAATGTTCAGTGGAGGAACGTTTTGTCTGTCACAGTTCATCCAATACGTTCAGTTATAAATGCAATACATTTCCTCGTTCTTAAGCATTATTTTCTTTCTAAATTAAATATTAGCCTTTTACTGTTCGTCGTCTTCCAAGGAGGTTCAGCTTCAATATGGCAGTTAAACACAGCTTTCATTTTGTATCTCTAGACCTTATATTTATCAGTTCTTTTACTCCGTCACAGCCAATTTTACCAAAGGTGGAATTGCATGTCTGTGGTGTTTATTTAGTACCATTTGTTGTTTTTTTTGTGTTAAATTTCATTTTGTTTTAACCAGAATATAGTTGTTGTCATTCATGTTGTTTTCTCAGTATCGAATGTAGTTGGAGTCTGCATGCAAGACTATGGATCATGGTGTTGCTGCTTCATGTTTTAACTGCAGATTGTGAATTCCACAGCCTTATTTTCTTATTTATTTCTGAAAACAGACGAGGCATTTTTCAATAAAACTACTGAAAAATTAAAGCGTTCCGTCTCTTTTGTCAATCTTAGTTGCTCACGTCAATGGACAAAGACTCTAAGGGGGACGCGGGTGGAGAAGGAAAGAAACTTGGATCTTCCCGGAGACGCAATTCGTTAGAGGGGCACTTAGGGCAGAGAGGACACTTAGGGGCTAGGAAAGGAGTCATTTGAGGTACATTGCCTAACTTGAGTAGAGTATCAAAAAGCAGAGGGGTAGCTGGAGGCAAATGGGCTGATTGGAGAGATGTGGACTGGACAGAGGGGCGTGTAGGCAACTAGAGGGGCTGACATGGCAGCACTTTCTTACTTAAGAGGCATTAGAGTCATCTGAGCCCATTAGAGGGACACAGAGCCACCTAGAGGGACACGTGAGCATTTAATCCAATGCAGTTTGGGGTACTGGGGCCAACTAGAGGGACATTTGGGAGGCAGTGGCTCAGTGGGTAGTGTTTCCGCCCGGGAACCGGAGGGTTGCCGGTTCAAGCCCCTGCCAAGGTGCCCCTGAGCAAGGCACCGAACCCTCAATTGCTCCCCCCTCTGCGAAGGGTAGTAATGTAATGTAAGTCGCTTTGGATAAAAGCGTCTGCCAAATGATCGTAATAATAATTTGGACTGACCAGATGGACACAATGGCATTTGAGCTAACTAGGGGGGGCGCCCTGGGGGGCTTATCACAGGGGTACCAGAGCAAAGAGTGTCTCCACATGCTGAGTAACCACAGGGGCATTTGATCAACTACAGGGACATTTAAAAGGCCTTTAGATCAACCAGAGGACCGGTGAGCCACAGGGGTCTGATCAGAGTCACATAGGTGTAAAAATATGTCCCAGTTAACTTTACTTTTCTTTTCTTATTTAACACATTGGCACTCTAAGAAAAAAGTTCGAGGGCAGTTGGACGCTCCTGTCCCACCCCTATGCTCACCACGGGACGTTTGCTCTGTTTTATGTCTCTTAAGGAAAGACCTCTGTCCGAGGACGGAAACTTGGAACGGCAGGGATAAATAAGGCCGTCAGGAAATTGGGGAAAGTGTGTTGAAGTGCTGTTTGACTCAGCTGGAGTCTCACTTTTTACAATCCTTGCAGCCCTGAGCCATCCAGAGTGAGTTAACGTCAGCGGCCTCTTTGGCTCGCTGCGCCGTTTCTTCAGATATTTTCCCACTGAATCATTGCCTGAACATAAAGCTTAATAGCCAAGCGCACGGTTAGACACACTAATCATCTATAAGCTGTAAACATCAGGTCCCCAACCATGGAAAGTCATCAGCAGCAGCATGCAGACGCTCAGATGAGTTCATCTCTGCTAGAGTGTGACTCACGCGTAGCTACCAGCTACAGGGACGTGACCCCATGAAGACAGTTTTGATTATCGGAGAGGAAAAATGAAAAACAACCATCGACCCTAACTGCATTACGTCTCCATGTTTTTCAACCTCTTCATCAGTAAAGAGTGAACACAGTCCTGCTTATGTTCTTAATCTCTCTCTAAACTCATTTCAACTGTGTGGGCACCGACTGATGTTGGATTAGCTGCGCTGTAACTGAGTGATGCTTTAATATGCTGCAAAGCCCCACTAGAGGCTGTATTTCCTGCCTTTCTGACTAAAAGGTTTCTTGATTCAAGGCGAAACTGATAACTTCAAGTAGAGGGGCTTTGAGAAGCTTTCCCACGTGTTCCACAGAGCAGCAGCATGACAAATATCTGCAAAAAAAAACAAATTTTAATATCTTCTATGATGATATGAACACCTTCAGTCTAAAGTAAGAAATGTGCTTTGTCTTAAAGTGTTATGGTTCACTTTAGGATACTGCAATGAATCCCTTCTTTTCAATTTAGACCAATCATGACTCGTTTCTCTCAAAGATTCTTTTCTGCATACTTGAGTAAAGTCATTACAGTATCACATGTCAACATACTCCTGCCAAAACAGCCATAATGGAGTTATGGAGGTGACTGGTAGCTTCCAGTTCTATTGTTTGTGTTTGTTTCTACAAATGAGGACCACGTTTTTCCTTAAACCACATTTCCTGTCTCTTCCCGATCAAATCTTATTAAGATGCTCTGTTATGTTTTCCATTAAGTGTGTATTGTTTTCTACACAGTTCCGTATGTATAGAGTGAAACACATTTGTGATAGAGTGTTAGCTCAGGTTGTCCTCAGATGACTTTAAGGCTGCGTTCAGACCCAGATCGGATTCCTCCCTCAAATGTGACTTGTATCTGGGATCTGATCTTTTCATATTTCGTGCAACTTTGCCCGTCATTATTTAGTGCTTCTGAAAAAGAGAGAGAAAACAAGAAGACGTGACAGAAAGTAATTTTTTGGTGTATAAGCAACAAATCAGAATTGAGCATGAAGGCAGTCTGGAAGTAGCCAAGATTATAGCCTGCTACCACAATGACAGGAGTTAAAATCCACACACACACACACACACCTCCACCCCAACAACTTATGGCTTAACTTCTATAATCAACTTTGCAATTACTGCTCAGAGCTACAAGTTTCTTCGATAAGAAGCTACAAACACCGCAAATCCAAACCTACACATAGTCCGGACTGTTCTCGCTTCTGTAGGTCGTAGTTTTGCTTACAGATACACAAAGGAGATGTAGATTTCAACCACAACAGGAAAATGTTCCGACTGCGTGATCGCACCAAACACTGTCGCCGCCGCGGGCTTTTGTAAACTGTGAGGTACAAACTAAATACCAAACGCAAATGTCAGAAAGGAAAATGCGGCTATTGGGAGAATGTGTTGTGGTTTGACATCCAGCATCTGTGTTTGATTCAGCACCAACCGCCTCCAAAACCATCGTGGGCCGGTGGTCCGAATTGCGTTGCGCTGTTTGCCCAAACATTTAGACAACCAAAATACAGAAAATACACCTTAAATGCAAATGCAAACACTTTCACCTTCACTGTCCACTTTCCGCACTTTCGCAACACCCTTGAGAATTGCCATCATGTTGGATCGTGTCCTGAATCGCACAACTACAGTTAGGATAACATGTCTGACAAAGAATTGATTGGATTTCATGCAGTGGTGGTGTTTGACTCCCAACTGGAGCGTAAATACGGGATACACAATGTTGCAGTGTTGAAATTGTGTAGAAATTCTGCAAGCTTCAAATCTCCACGAGGAAAAAACGTATCCCGGATCTTGTCGTTGGGATTTACGAGCACCATGACAATTCCCCAGCTAAGGAGGCTGCAGGATGCTTTTGGCGCAGGCACAGCAACGCATTTGGTGTTAGTCCCAAAACAACAAACCCTGAGATGACACGCCTTAAGACTTTACCCCAGGAAACATTATTTGACCGTCATACTAACGCAAAGCTGTACTGAAATAGGAGAGGGAGAGAAAATGAGTGTAACTGAACTTAGCTGCGACTCCATTAGAAAAGACTCCAGTTGAGAAAACAGGAAGTCGAACAGCCGTTACAAATATAAATATTTTTAGATGATTTGCATATGTCAAAGGAAAATGAAAAACCGCTTGTCAAATGCAACACGCATGTGAGGTCCAAATCAGGTTTCAGGGTCCAAATCGGGTAGTGACACTGCTCTACAGGCCTCGAACTCACAACCAATCAGCTTCACTCACTGAGCTCAGGAGGGGTGAAGTTCTACACTGTGTTCTCAAGAAGCCACCTACAGACAGGAGCGCATGAGGACCAAAGGGAATGCTGGTGAACTTCCCCCCTCTTTGGCTCAGCAAGTAAAGCTGAAGGTTGGTGATTGATTGAGTTGGAGGCACGTTGTTGTGTTCTTTGCCATTTGCCTCAACAGCATGAAAAGTGTGACTCTGTCTTTACTTGATGTTTGTAACTTCCGATATTTACCACAACAACGAGAAAATCAAATAAAGAAACCAGAAGAATCCAGACTGTTCTCCTGTTTACTGTCATTTCCATTTCAGATTTATGAGGGAAAATCCAAATAACTCCTTTTTATTTCTTTTTTGATAAATCAAAAGAACGGATACACGGATTTAGCTCAATAATTCTGTCTAGATATTGACTAATAGTTACTTTTACTTTTTCCAAATAGAAGGGATGATGTTTGTTTGTTGTATGACATCATCATCATCATTCAAAGAATCTGAATGTTCTTCCAAAGAAATTCCAGTGTGTTTGTTTCTTCCTGGCATTGGTTGAATTTAGAGTGAAGGAATACAAATAGAAATGTTTGGAGAAAAGCATTCGAGATGTTTATAACCTACAAACGTTTCAATTGTGCATGATAACTAAATTAGTTTAGGTTAAATAACACCCACAGTAAAACCATTAGATCAGTGTGTGTGTCTGTGCCTGTGTGTGTGTGAGGTTTGATACCTGCAGGTTTGAGTTCGCGTGCAAACTTTCACACTAAATAATCAAACCGTTTTGGAGTGAAGCCTCATTTGTCAGCGGGACACAATTTGATGAATGAGGCGCGGCTGCTTAACAAACAGAGCGAGCTGCTTTCACTGAGGCCAAATCAATCAATCAGTCCTCAATCAGAGCGGCTCACACAGATGCCGAGTTCAAGCTCTGTGGGATTTTTCATCACTGTCACTGGAACATCCTGAAAACCATCAAGCAGGCAGACGAGAGCGTTTCCATTAACGCACGTCTGCATCAATGTTTCCTTTTAAATGTTGCGCTCATACGACTCAGCGGCTTTTAATCATGACGCGTCTAGAGTTTAGAGTGAAAACTTGAATCTGGAGGGAGGGAGGGAGAGAGGAAGTGGAGACAAAAGTGAAAGAATAATGAAAAAAGAACGCAAATGCAGGTAAAGATAAAGCATGTTGGTCGGCTCTTGGCTCGGTCCCTGAACGCCTCATCAGATCAGAATTAAAGCAGAGTAAATAAAAGGCAGCTGAGCCAAACGAGCGAGAGAGAGAGAGAGAGAGTCTTCTTCATGAGTCACAGAGGAGTGAGAACATCTGACTGCAGATCTGAATCAAAAACAAACAACCAGACCGTCTCAGATCAAAGCCAGCAGAGAAACGTGAATCCAAGTTAATCAAGTTAGGAAGTTTTCAATCGGTTATTTCAAGTAGTTTATCTTTAATATTTTATGAAGTAATGTTAGTTTTTCTCATCTACAAGCAACAAAACTCATCAACTCAAGAAACTTTCCATCAGAAAATCTTTTAACTTTGAATTATTACCTCCAAATTTGTCGCATAAGGCAGAATTTTTGTACACTTTTTTATATTCCAATACGTGATTCCCTCAATGAATTCTTTGTATATTTCTATATTTATTAAAGTATATTTTAATCTTGTGTTTTAGATGGTCTAGATACTTTCCATTTTTTTTCCAGAAGCAAGAAGAAAACTGGCAGTGTTGCTAAAAATATGCAGATATCTAAAAGCCATTTTGTTCCCTTTAGGATTTTCTTACAGTGCAGCTTTTTATGTTGCACATGAAAGGCACATTGAATAAAGGGGGGATAATTGTAAAAACCACTTTAAACCTCTGATGTTTCAGTTATGGTTTCACATTTTTTGATTTGTTGTCACTGGAAAAAGTAGTAGAAATTAAATCAAAGCAGAAACTGCTGTGTTTCTCTGAATGTGAAATGTGGCTTTGCTGCGTCTCTGATTTGTTCCAAATTGTGTGGTAACAACACAGACTGGAGTTTATCAAGTGTCCCTTTGCTCTGCGTGATCTCCGTGGATACCAGGCCAGCCAAACTAGATTCAATTATAAAAATAAACCCAACTTGATCACTTAATTTGATTGAAACTGTCTGATTTGGACTTTGGAATCTGAATGACTCCTTCCTTCCTCCTTCCTGACACAGCTGGCCAATCGGAACAGGGCAAGTGTATCCGAGAGGGCCTTCAGTACCTAAGAGGCCTGTTTTCACTCAGTGTGCACTGGGAACTAGAACAAAACATCCTCCTCCAATTTAACATCCAACTTGGATCATTTTCTTTTTCTCTTTCTTTTGGTTTCATGCATTAACTGTGGAAAGACACAAAACTATAAAAACTTGTAATTGGGCATCACAACCCTGTAATCTAAGTTAAAGTGCTAAAGCATTAAGTGACAAATCAGTGAAATTTGCTTTGGAAACTTTGAGCTGCGGTGTGAATGAGCAGGACACTAAAACAAGGGGCAGGACTCTTTGTTCATGGGAACAGACGGGCGTCACATGTGGGAGCCATTAGATGACCCCAGCTTTGATTTCCTCCAATATACTCCTGGGAATGGAAAATCCTATCTGTTGTATGGGCGAGAGTCAAAAATTGAAGTTGAGGAACGTCACGTTGGAGAGGAAGATGCTTAATAAAGGAAGTTTTCAACACGGCTGTGTTCAAGTGCTTCTTCCTGTTTTGAGCCTAGGCTGGGCTGGAAACGTTTGTACTCATCAACCACAGGGACATTCTGCATCTAAGAACACAATCATACCTCCACCAAGGCCCAAGACAGAATTTTACTGTCATTACATTATTCATCATATCATCCATTGTACAGCAGGTGGCACAGTGGCTAAGTGTCGCCTCATAGCAAGAAGGACATTGGTTCAATCAAACCCAGCTTAGACCAACTTGGGAGGGGGACATTGCCTAGTCTCTCCGTGTCTGCGTGGGTTCTACTATAAATCACTTGTGGGATGTTGTCTGTCTCTGTGTGTGTTAGTCCTATGAGAGACTGCTGTCCTGGTTATGGTGCACCCTGCCTCGTGGCCGTTGGGAGAGGCTCCAGGCCCCCCTTCAGACCCTGACCGGGATATAAGTGGGTGCAGCAATATTGTGAAGGATCAAAAAGAAATTACGCCATTTTTTCTTAGTAAATGACTTTTTGACATTTCTACTTTAATGACGGCATTTCAGAGCGTGTGTCATGCATACACACACACACACAAATTATAATGTATTTAAATGGCAGGTTGGCTGACTTGAATCGTCCATGTGCAATTTGAATCTAATCATTTGTGCAGCACTAATCTCAACTCAGCCGTAAGACCAACATTCGTGTCCAAATCATAAAAGTTTCCAGCCTCAGACATTCATCAGACCTCACCAGTCATCCAGTCCAAGTCTGTTACACTGTGCTGCACTTCAATTACACACACCTCAGCCAACTGACTCACCAGATTACCACAGATAATAGATTTATTGAGGGCCATTTCTTCATTGAACAGTATCAGGGTGGCCATCAGGGTGGTGAGTTGTAACATGGAGGTTGCCAGCTATTGTGTGGTGTTCTTAAAAATGCTATAGTAGATTTGGAAAATTTGTGCTTTTCATGCAAAGCTACATTTTGGCTTCGCTTCTCTTCTTGCAGTTGTTGTTCATTCCTTTAAAAAAAAGGTATAATTAAGTTGTTTATGTTCCATACAGTCAAATTGCCTCTAATGCTTCGATCATTGGAAATATGGATTCACAGGGATGTTTGCTCATGCATCATGACAGAGGAAAGCGGGACTAACAAACCATGAAAATCAAAGGTCAACTCAAATGTGGTTTCACAAAAGTGCTCTCAGACAACTTACAGAAGCAAACACACAAAAATACTGAACGTGTTTTCACAGAGCTGTCAGCTCAGACAGCGGCGGTTCGGCCTGGTTCCACTTGATGAAACTTTCCCCTTTTCGCCGCTCTAAAGAGACTGGAGGAAAGCATTGACATCATCTCTGTCGTCGCTCAGACAAATTCGGCTTTGATTCATGTGATGCCGCTTCTCGAGACTGATTTGTCAATCAGCTCAGTCCTCATTTAAGTCCTAATTTTCCACTTGCCGACCATTTTGAGGACCCAGACAGAGGAGCAATGGGAGTGATACATACTGCAAACATACATATAATTTAGTTGTTTTGTATATTCATCAGTTATGCCTAAAACAATATACATTTTCTATTGTTTTTAGTAGTCTGGAAGCGTCTCTTCAGCTCTGGCCTGCAGGTTAAACCTCCTGATGTATCGCTGAATCAAGGTACTGTACATGTCAGACTGAATATGAAGACCAGATGAAAGTGGACTCCAGCTGTTTCATATATTTCTATAATCAATTGTTAGTGGCAGCCCTCTAGTCCGATGCGAACAATGCAGATTCCATCACCTTCAAAAGAATTGCAAAAACCTAGATACAAAATGGACTCGACTGATTGAGGTTGTCGATGTAGATGCTTGAACCACTTATTTAGAGAGGATAAGGTATAAGATCATTATCACGTTAACAGAAATGTGCTTGGAGTAAACAACAGGGTCAAAGGTCAACCAAAATCCAGCCGTCGGTATCCAGTTGTCCTGCCGCTGACGGTGCGAATGGGGGTGAATAATGGGCCGGACAGATGCCGAACTGTGACTAACTAACTGAGCCATTTCCCCTCCGAGTAATGAGCGTGGAAAACACTCTCCTTCGTCCAAACACCATTACTGAATCATCGCTCTGGTGATCAAGTTCACAGCTTGGCTTGTGATGTCACGCATGCTCTTTTTATTTTAGGGAAAACGCATCTTAGAAAGTGTGACCAGCACGAGTCAGACTCTTCGGACCCTGAGCCAGGGGCAGACGACCCCCTTCCCAAAATCAAATTTAATTAAAAAAAATTAAAAACCATAAAAGCTCAATATTCGACATATAGGATCATAAGAGCAACAGTCAATTCAATTTGGTTTCGGAGCTGTTGGCCCATGTGAACAAGTTAATTTGTTTGCGATCAACAGGTGGATTATGTCGTTAACATTTCACCCGTGTTCACTAATTAAATCATCATTTAATCAAGTAATGCTTCTATCCCGTCTTCTCAATATGAACACACAACAGATCAAACTGCTCTGCTAAAGATTTGAAATGGAACCTTTACACAGTGTTTCCGCCTCGTGCCAAATTTTCGTAAAAATGAAGATGAGTTTCAGATTAGACTTCTTAACAAATAGTTCTGAGCACATGCTGAAGTTTCCCCTCAGGGCTGAATGGAGTCACTGCTGCTGCCGCCTTGTACAAAAAAAATTGTTTTCCAGTCCAATTGTTATCTGACCCTGGCATCATGGATGGATGATATTCTAATTGAAATTCCCGTTGAGCACATTTCAGTTCTCAGTAAATAAGGAGTATCATGTCTGGCTGTCCAAAGTGCTTGAGATGCTCCACATACATTACTCTTTCTTCACGATTGAATTTGTGAGTTTTGAAAATACAGAACACATGGATTTGAATTGAACACACATCTCTCTGTTGAGCTGTGCTCCTTAATTTGATCCGATAGTTGTGATTTGTCCCAGGATGCCTCTGCTGTTCCTTTCTCATATCTGTTTCCATTTGAGCTGAGCACAAGTGCTGTGATTTGAGTCGATGCGGCGCGGCTGTCTGCACCTCTGCTTTCACTTATGTCACTATACTTTTACTATACTAAGCTATACTCTGTGGTCCTGTAAGTCTCCTCACACACTCGCACTCTTTCTGAGGAGCTTTATGAGTGATCAGTGCTCAACTGCAATTGGCAGGCCATTAATGATGAGTCACGCTCACTGATGACAAAGCTGGCTTGCGCTAGTTGGGGTGTTAGATTTATACTCTGTCACGTCGCCAGTGGAGCTCCAAATCTGAAGTTTCAATGGTGTAATGCAGAGAGTTTGAGTGTGCTTCGACTTTCCTTGGGCTCAGTCTCTCTGTGTTGTGCTTGTTGGGCTGCGATTCACAGTGTGAGGGAAAACAACAACAGTGTGGCTCCCTATGATCCCCATTTCCTCTGCTGAACTCACTGCCAAGGGAAAACATCCGACCTCCCTGCAAAGTCCTGCTCTCTGATCCTGCAGACTGAGGGGATCCAGACTACAATACCTCCTCACCTCCTCATCCCACAGCTGCACAAATGGACAATCGCATGATTTAACCACCCAGCAACCATTTACAAATGCTCTAGCACCCACCGAGTCACATGTTTGCAACCCCCCTTTCAAAACCCGAGCAGTTATGATAGAACACACTAGCACCCACCCAACAACTGTCCTACTAACCAATACGTAACATTTTACTAAGGCCCCAGCAACCTAACTAAAACATGGGTAACAAAGGGAAGCAATCAGATATTTTAACTGGCTTATCCTTGATATAGCCAAAGTTAACAGCTACCTTGGCTAGCATTGTCACAGAGAGTCAAGAAAAAGTCAAGAGAAAACCAGACCAGAGAAGTAGAAACAACATGGATAACCCCCCAAAATGGTGAAGAAACCACCAAGGAACATGTTAGAAACCCTCCAACAATCACCTACTACCCAAGCAACCACCTAATAAATTGTTAGCAACCTCTCAGTAATAAGTACAAGGCTGTAGAAACTACCTATCAATATTCTGGCTTTTTCCTCTCATGATCGTGTATTTAAGTTTATTTAAATATCTGTAAATCTCCTGACGCTGCATCCTTTTGTGTTTTACCCCTTATCACGCTAAAACGAGTGATTTTGTTGACTCTTTGTGCACTAATGCTCCATCTTTACCTTCTGTTTACCCTCAGCAGTGAGCGCACACCTGGAACCAGTCTGAGCCGTCCGTGTGATTCTGTCTAAATAAAGCCTGGAACCAAACTCCACTTTGATTAAAAGCTGCTCGCGTGCAGATATCAAACCTCCAGGGAATTTGGAGGTTTTTTCCCTGCGTTGCTCTTTGGTCTGACAGCCTTCATTCCGCTTCATAACAATACATTCATTTCCACTTCTTATACGAGTGGAAAAAAAACAAAAAGTCCCAGCTGTTTGAGAGCAGCACAGGATAGTAATTTAAAGCAATGCAGAAGTCACATTAAAAGCCAGATGTTTGAGCTCGGCAGAAAACATCTGTTAATTAGTGTCTTTATAAAAAAAAAGAAAAGGGCCACAGTCAGACGCTCCTGCTGTGTTTTTAATCCCGCAGAGGAAAACAAAACCTGCATTAGGCCCAACGTTAAAGACAAACGCATGTCATCATGCCAAGTAAGAAGTGAGACTGAAACAGGAAGTTTGACCCCTTCAGGGAATTATTCTCTACATAAGAAGGAACGTTAAATCTAAATTAACCCTGAAACGACAACAAAGGATCCCGATCAACATTTGGATATTTAAAGTAGTTTCAAGTTGTTCATTCAATTCAATGTACGGCTGCGTCACAGGAACACTTGCTTGCAGATCTCACTCCTCGCTGCATTTTCTCCATCGGGCAATAATCAAAAGTATCAATCAAAATATCTTCTGGGAATTGTTGGACTTGACTGACTCATAAGTAGCTCCAACAGGTTGAATCAAAGTTTTCACAAGCAAATTGATCCAAATGTCTGTGTGTGTCAGTTAATTCATCAGGATGTGTTTGTCTAAACCTGACATGTTAGTGTTTCCTTTACTCCCCGTGTGTGTGTGTGTGTGTGTGTGTGTGTGTGTGTGTGTGTGTGTGTGTGTGTGTGTCACTGTGTGCTGCATCGCAGGTGTCCACATGCTATGCTGAGCCAGATCAGATCAGACCTGAGCCAGCACTCGCATATGGTGCAGGGTGAACATGTTTACCCACCGTGTAAATAATGTGTGAACACACTGAAGTAATAAGTCCAGACGTGTGTGTGTGTGTGTGTGAGTGAGTGTGTTTGAGTGAACGTGTGTCTTAAAAGTATGTTCCTCCTGTGCCAACAAGGTGCAAGCAAGATATGGTACTATAGGAGAAATATGTCTATATGTCCATTATACAGCAATATGATAGCAGTATAGAATAGTTTAGCACATTTACTGTACATTTCCTACTGATGAAGTTCATGACAGAGTGTGAACAGTCCTGATCCAGATGGTGTTCTTGAATTAGTCTTAAAAATGGTTCCAGGTACTGGCTCCACTAACTGACTGTGTACACTACATTTACATCACACACACCAACTCATTCACACATTCAGACATTATCAATTCCTCCCACTGGAGAGACCAGCAGAGCGCAGATAACATTGTTTCCTGTTTTAATCCCAAAGACTGTACGGAGAACGCAAACACGCCACAATGTGTAGCAACTGTGCGAGCAAACTATGCTAAATTAGATTTGACTTAAAGTTGATCCTTAAAACTCAACTGTGATCTTTTGAGTTTAGAAAAATAAATATACTGCTAAAACACACACAGGCACACATACCTTGTTCATGAGAAGATTAACACCCCTCAGAAGGTATTACACACTAAGTAAAGGAGGAAGTGTAAACATCCTGTTGGCCTTTAAATAAACCTGTCTCGGGGTGACATTTGTGAGACCGCATGGTGTTTTATTGGCCGGTACCTGCTGAACTGTGACTTTTATAGGCCAAACATGGAGCAAAGACATTCCACTACTGGTTATTCACATAAGAACGTTAGTCAAGTGCATGTAGATGAGCAAAGGTACTTAATGAAGGTTTTTCTGTGGATTTTCAGGTCCAAATGACTCCGATTCAACAAGTAATACGTTTGTTTTAGTTTGCGGGGAGAACCAGTTGGGTGGAGTTTACAGTGGAGCTTTAATTGAAACCTGAGATAGAGCTTCAACAGGAAGTCTTTACCACTTGGATACTAAAGGAAGTCACGATCTGGACAAAAACGAGACAGATTCATTTGAAGGCCACAAACATTTGAACCTCCAACATACTCTATTTGACAATTTATAGTTTGGACCCTTATAATCCCAAAAAAAAAAGAATTTCAGTTGCTGCTGCAGATTGAGGACACACCAGTTTACTTACCTGCTCGTTGAGAGGTTGCTTGCAGCGTTCATGGCTGTGATTTCTGGAGTTACATCTCTCACCGTCACGTTGGAGATCAGTTCAAACTAAAACACAACAGAGTTTTCCATTTGAATAATCAGCACTTTACAATAAACCACATGGAGACTCTGGTAATATGCTGCCATAACCACCGTTTCACTTATTAGGCCACATTACACCATGAGATCAGATTGTCTGGATGTTGACTATTTTAATCACTTTGACATCTGTGTGCCGGGTCATTGGGGTTGTAAAAGCATCTATTAACACTTAAACCAGACTAATGCTTTTTAACAGCCGTGGTGCAAAAGCTACTTTTTATGTCTGATTGGGCTTTTGACTTCACAAATCCAGACTAATGTTATTACTTTGAAATCAGAAATGTAGAAAATAATTATCATGCGAGTCAATCTGATCTTCCTCTGGATCCATGATGGTGGTGGTACTGTATAGAATTCTTTCATTAATATTGATGGCCTAAGGAGAACAATGTTTAAAGAAATACAAAAGTCACTATCTGTACTTTTTGCAGTGTATTGCACCAAACAATTTCAATGTGATTTCAACAAAGGCCAGTTTGTTTATTTGTACGCACTGATTGCTATGTCTGAAATGAAAGGACAAAGGTTTCAACTAAACAAAAACAATTCCAAAGTTGTTACAAATTATTGGATTCATGGAAAATATTGTGCAAAGAAGCACAATTTCAACACCAAGGAATGTGATGAATGTGTTTCTTTGGATTACATTTCCCATAAGGCTTAGGGAGAAAACGGTAAGGGAGGTGATGCATCTTGGGATATGTTCAAAGGAGCACAGGTGCTGGTCAACATGTTTTCAGTCTGTTCAGGGTTCAGCAACTGATAACAGTACTCATTCTTGACAATGTAGCTTTAGTCAAGCTACACAGCTGCTTGTGGGGAAAAAAAGCAATAAGCCACCAAAAAAGCTACATTATTATGAAAGTAGCTAAGCCTCTGTCCAGCTACTGGTAACAGTAGTTAAGTTAGTTGGTTAGCTAATTACTGTCAACTAATCCCTAACACTGTTGAGCACGATGGAGGCCTTCCTCAGCTTCGTCATACTACATCTGGAGTTCTGCGATGCACCTAGTGCCCCTGCAAGATCAGGTAAAACAGATGTTTTCCTTATGCTGCCGTTTGGCTGATTGATAAGTACTGAGCCTAGCATAGACAGCTATAACTCCGGAGTTTCACTTATTTTCCAACCCACTTCACACACGTATGTCCATTTTATTCCCATAAAATGCATAAGGCAAGTAAAAAAACCAAACCTGCCAGTGTTAACCCAATTCAAAATACTAATAATAAGCACCCTGTTCATAATCTAATGCAGTGTTTTTCAACCTTTTTTGAGCCAAGGCACTTTTCTTCCATTTAAAAAATCCTGCGTCACAGCACCAACAAAAAGTGTTACAAAATGACACACTTACAATGACAATCAAACAGTCTCCTTTCATTCATACTCACTCAGTTACAATGTCTTTGCATGCAGGTAGAATTAATGTCTCTGCCACAGTGCGTGGCTTTTTTGATTTGGCTACGAGTTCAGCTACTAAGTAACTAGCTTTGAGAGTTAGCGCAGACACCGTGGAAGTTTTTCCTCATAAAAGTTGCCTGTTCCTCCGTGTTTTTTCGCAGGCGAATAAAATAGTCTGTGTTTTTGCTTTAAAGTGACGGGTGTATTGTTTGGAGATGGCGTTTAAGCTAGCTAGGGACCATGACACTGCTGTTTAGCTTTTCCCCACACACCAAGCATGACGCAGTAGGTACATAGTAAATCCAAAACAAAGATATACTTCGTTGTTTATGCTTGAGCTCACCGTTTTTGCTTTCTTTTGACTACCACTCATGTTACTCTCTTCATCTGGGTTAGAACTTTGTCCAGGGCCCAGTTTGGAGTCTTCATTTTTCCTTTTCAAATATTCATCCATCGCTGTACGTCGTGTCACCGACACCTCTTGCGCGCATCACTAATTCTTATTGCCTTAAATTAACAAGGTCATTATTGCGCTACTGCCACCTACTGGGCAGGTCAGTCAGTACACATGGAGGAGGATTGAATTATTTCGCCAGTCACTACATTGCAGGCACAGACGCACAACCATGGCAAATTATTTGCAGTAACTAAATAATATATTTTTTGGACTTATTAAGTGAAGTTAGATAATTTCCCACGGCACACCTGACGATCTCTCAGGGCACACAACAGTGGTTGAAAATCACTGAATTCTAATGCACCAACGTCACAGCTCTGCATACACACACCTTTGCACTGTCAGGCTCAGAACTTGTCAATCAGTTGAAGAGCGTTGCTGTAGCTGAAAGGCTAAAAGGTGAAACATGTGTAAGCAGCCAGGTGTTCTGCTGTACATTCTGATGGTTCTTGGCGTGATGATGTAGTTTGTTTTGTCAGTACTCACTGACTTTGTTGCACTTTGTTCCATTTTTCTAACCTTATGAAACAATTACTACTTGAAGTAGTTTCAATGCAAGTTCCTTATTCCCAAGATCTTGCAGAGTACTTAACTATTATTAAATAAAGTAACTTGGCTGCATCTTAACTTCCTTTAATCATAAGCAGTTTGTAGCCTGAGCTGCTGTTTCAAAGTAGCTTTCCCAACACTGTTATTCCAGACTGACTCTAGTTTATTTAATGAAGTAAAGATTCTTTCCTATTAAAGTGAATTGTTAAATCCACACCAGAGTGGTTTCCTATATCACTGTTTAATATTGTGGGTATGTTTTTTCCCCTCACTGTTAAGGAGAAATGGTGATTGACAGCTCGAGGGCAGTCCGCTGCCCTCACTGTATCAGTTTAGCATCTCTCACTGTGGCGATGGTGAAGTCAGAGCTCAGAGGTCAGTCTGTACGTTTTGAAGCTTTAGTGAAACGTATGGGATTGCTGTGATCTTTCATGCACACGCACACGCACACGCACACGTGCACACACACACACACAACCACACACACACACACACACACATATATGCATTAACTGAAGCCATCTCATGTGATCTTTCATGTTCCTGAGGTTTCCAAGGCCATGTGAGTTGAACAAACAAATTATTATTTACTTCAGCTATGATTAAAAATAAGATAAGACAAATCAAACCAAACAAAGCCAGACATTATAACACAAGATGTTTATGTTATGCTGTATTTGTCACAGTATCAAAATACGATATTGAAAAACCACGATTTCCCACCATTATGGATTTCATTGTATTGAATTGGAACCAGGAACAAAGCATCTGATCACCTTCTACAAAAACTGTTTTCACCTCCCGACATTACATTTTTTAAGTGTGAGTGTGTTTTGGGGGGAATGAAGTGATCATCCATGAATTTACTGGAAGAATTTGTCCATAATGGGCTAAGAAATAAACAGTTACTAATCAGAAAACCTATTGTCCTCAGAGGGCTATCATCGGTGGATGACTTCAAGTCTGTCTGGACGTCTTTCCAGATCACTAATATTGTCCACATGTGGCACAGGACTGGAAACACACCCAGCAAATAAGCAGCAGGGTCTCGTTTTACCACACCAGGCACGTTGCTTTTTCACAACTTTTTTTTCTTGGTCGGAATATGTTTGACATTAGATATTAGATACGAGAAACAAAGGCCGTGAAATCCACCGATAAGTTACATTTAATTAGAAAAGGAAATGGCGGCAAAATGTTCACTGATGTTTTCCCTCCGTGACATCTGCATGATCAAAGGGAAGATAAAAATGTCTGAGTCATAGTTTCTGATCTGATCACTTCATGTCTCCATTAGTCTTTGTGGTGTCAGTCTGTCGATGTTCAGCAACAGTTTACCAGATGGAACCTTGATGCCTCATACGTGACAAATGTTCTCAGCGTGCTCGGCAGCTGGCGATCCAGTGCAGCTAAGGTGATGACGAAGACAACGACTGCATCTCGATATAGAAAGTTAATTAGAGCTACTGCATATATAGTCTGTGTTTGTGCTGCACTGATTGAGTTCCCAGGTGCATTATGAAGTGCAGTTCAAGCTCTGATATTTGTCAATATTGTCATGTTAACAAATTAATAAGTAATACTCTATATTGTTATACTAAAGGTACTTCAGGCGACACAAAGACTGTATAAACAGATCAGGGTTCAGGGACCTTTTGTCTTCTTCAAGACATTATTGGTATGACTCTGACCACTGAATCCACTCTTCTTCCTTATACCCATGCAGACACACACACATATCCTGTTTTCACCGTGCATCTCCATTATGTGTTACCCAGATAAGGTCAAACGTGTGTAAACACATATGTGGTGTGCTGTGATGTTCAGGGCCTTCAAAGCTTCAGGAAATTTTCTAAAGTCTTAACCAGCTGGATGATGACATAATTCTACCTTGGAGGTCTACAAAGAATCCCTCTGACCTCAAGCTTTGCTCTTTGCTCTTCCACAAACTGCAAGCTATGGCGCCTGTGAATTCAATTTTGGGAGAGAATTTCCGGCTACATCCAGTCAAACTTGCCCGTGGACGTTACACCAGGTTTCTGACTCCGTACCGCCCGGGTCACGTGAGGGAGAGGTCAAGGGTTGAATTCCTTGGTGAGCCTTTAATAAAGACGTGCAGGGCACTCTGTGACCTGTTGGGAGTCTCCCCTCAGTTATCAATCTAGGTCATCTTAACAGGAAGACATAAGGAATGTTACACTGTTACACTCATTATGCAAGTTTCTCAGGGATTATGGGGCTGATGTCAACCAGTTAATCATACATTTTGAACAACTTGTGGAGTATTAAAATCAAAAGGTTATACTATAACAATGTATATTAATCAATGTATCCCAGGCAAATTAACATAGTTGACCTATAATGAAGTAATGACACATAATGAAGTAGATTAGATAGATAGGTTCTCTAAGCTAAATTTATCTCAATTAAATAAAACTAAAATTGGAAAGATGGGAAATTAAATTTAAAGTGTTATTTTCTTTTGTGAATTTTAAATAAAAGCACTGTTTTGACAGAGAGGCGCTCGACGAGTCTAAACTTTAAACACCAGTGAATTAATGGCAAATGAGCCTCTTCTTGTGTTAATGCAGTACATCAAACGTATACGGCATATAGTATAGTAAAAACACATTCTTGGCTGCTTATCAGGAATCCACCTTAAAGCTACTTAAAGCCAATGTGAATGTGCAAATTATAAATAAATACTGAATAAATTAAACAAATGCACAGATGTCATCCCTCTCCTTAATCTATATTTGTACAGCACTTTTAAAACAAAGTTACAAGATATTTAGCAGTGACCAAAACAAGACTATAGCATAACGTACATTACACAATAGTTTATTACAGCATTTAAAAGCGTATACACACTCTATATAAAGCCAGCGAAGCACTTCAGTGACCAACTATAAACACTCAATACATCTGCACTCAACAGACGACCAAGCTGTATTTACACCAGGAAGTCTGCTTTATATCAAAGCTTCAAGGAATCTGATATACCAGAGCTCTGATTGTAGCAGTGACAACATCGCATTACTGATAATAATAGGAGTTGACTGATAAGTACTGAGCCAAGCATAGAAAGTTTCAATTCAGGGGTGTTATTGTTTGTTTTCATGCCTACAGGTGTGTGAAGAAAGAGAAAAAGGTGCCGCTGACAGGAGGTTTTTGCCGTATGACGCATTTGTTTCTACAGCCTGCTGCTCTGTCATTGTGCTGTTATATGTTGAAAAGGTGCAGATAGGTGATGCTTTCCAGGAAGGTTTTGTGTCGTTTCTTTGCTGTATCTCAGCAGACACCTGGGGCAGCTGATCAGGTTCCACCCAAAGCTACTTTTGATTCATTTCAAATTGCAAAAAAGACTTTATTCCAGAGGTTGAGCCTCCACCGCCCCTCTCTTTCCCTGCAGTTTTTCCTCCATCTGTTCCTTTGTCATGTTTAACTTTCACCACAGCAGTGTTGCATAATCCTGCTTAAATCCTCATTAGCTGCGGTTGTGAACTTGACAGAACACTTGATCAGTATAATAGGTGTCAGAGGAAGGAGCATTTATGTGTATTTATGAAGCATTTGGTGTGGTAACGACCAGAGGAAGGGTAGAACATGGTGCATGCAGTGCTTTACTGGATGTATAACGTACATGTCAACACATCAGAGCACCAGTTAGCACCAGTTTACAACCAGATTGAGGTTAATTTTGGTTGTGTGTGGAAGTCTGTGAAATCCACCACGTTCACATAAGAGTAAAGGAAGTGTAAGTTTAAATTAGCTGTAAATAAAAGCCAAACTCCATAATAGTCTAAAAGAAAGGTTTCTACTGGCTTTTACAAAGGCAGGAACCTAATTAGCATCCTTACCGAGTAGGCTAGGTAGCGTTTAGTGTCAAACAATCCCACAGAAGCGGACAACAACAGCCAACAGCAACAGGGCATTTAAAGTTTGATATAGAGTTGTAATATTCTCTCAGCCATAACACCACCAAAATATAATACATTTTGCAGCTAATAATGTCCTTAAACTATATCCAGACGCATGCTAAGGTCCGGGACGCTTCAACAACTGACCAATCACTTTGTGTGAATGTTACTCTAGCCCGCCTACAATGACTTGATCGATGTTGATTTCATCCAATAGTAGGGCTTCTAAGCTTTCGATTGACATCTTATTAGCTCCCATTTGGGCCTTGTTTCACAAAGATATGACGTCAGCAAGATTGTTTGACCTCCTGACCTTTAATGGTTCAACAGTCATTCAACAAATGAGTGTTCCATCTTGAAAAGGAAGTTACCAATACAGGTTTTGCACATTGATTTGGTAAAAATGTGAATTCTAAAACACATTTAGCCTTCCTGAAGAGTATTCACCACAAACTCTCAGAAAATGACCACATGGTAGTAAAACAACATTTATTATAGCTTCCCATTGGGCTATATTGCTCAGATTTGGTACCAATGTAAAAGCAACCTGCATGTTTTTGCTCTAATTATTTGTTCATGCCTGTAGGCTTCTCATTCTTTCACCTCATGTGATGTAGAATTTTCGCTTTAAGCTGTTGGATGTGAAATGTGACACATTTATGCCAACGCTGCTCATAAGTGGCTTTTGATGTTATGTTGGCCAACAATTTTACTGAGCTGAAACGGGGCCCAGAATGACACATGGTGGGAAACCACTAGTTTACAAGCTTTTTGAAAACAAAAGCTGCTGGCTTTACAACATGAACAGCATCATGATTTCTATATGGGATGATTGAGTGAGTCTGTGTCTTTAGCAGTCTAAAAACAGACAAGAAATGAGTAGAATCCTTCAATCTCAGATGAAACAATACTTTCAAAGGAATTTGTAATGAGGTTATAAATACACGCATCTGGTAAGAAAATGGTACATTCTTTGAAACTCTGACAATGAGTCCATACCAAACCTGGATCCTACTGAGAGCAAAGAACAGCGGAGTGTGATGAGCAAAACATTATTTTAACCCCCTTACAGCCTGAAAACATCTCAAAATAAACCCAAGAATTCTTATATTATGTATTCATGCAATGTGTTTGGTGCTGAACACATAATTCAAAACATTTTACTCTTTGTTTTAATCTCCATACTTTTAATTTGCTGCCAAATGGTGAAATATCAATATTCTGTGTCAGATCTGCTTTCAGGTTTCAACTCTAGAATAATAAACACAGCCGGTGTTAAGCGATGGCTGTCAGGTTTGATCACTGAACAAAAGCTTTCTTTTTGCCAATGAAGTCATGTTATATATTATTCATGATGATGATGAGGTTTGAGTGTATGGCAGCTTGATTGATGAATCTAATTGTGTTTTCATGGAAGCAATGCTGAGGAGTAAACAGAGCACAGCCACAACCTCTACTGGTGAAGTTGGGATTGTGTGTGTGTGTGTGTGTGTGTGTGTGTGTGTGTGTGTGTGTGTGTGTGTGCGTGTGCGTGCACGCGCGCGTGTGTGGTTCAGAAGATGACTGCTCAGGAGCATTTGAAGAACACTGGCTCTGAGGAAAATTGGATCAAATACATAGTTAAAGCTAAATTAAATGCTTGTTTTGATTATCATGTTTGTATAATAAGCTTGGAGTTAGATATGATCATGAATACACGCACTGTTTTCTAGTCAACAAATCAGAGTCACATGCAAATGATCACTGATTGAATTGTTTCTGAAAAATATTGTTTCAATCCAGACTGAAGATGAAATTAGAAGAGATCCGGACCTGAAAGTGTCAGTCTGGGCAGCTAGCTTCACACATCCACATTATCTGATTCATAAACATCCGCTAATAACTTCTTTTATCCTTTGCATTGAGACTTTGGTATTTCCTCATAAGCATGCCTGTTAACGTCTTCATAAAACACAGAATGTGGCCCACGTTGGCCAAACATCTGATTTTCATGAGCTTTTTCTGTGTTTACATGTTCATAATGCAGGGGCCGATATTAGAAATAGGTCCCTTTGGTCACACCTGACAAATTTTGTTTTGGAAAGTGTGTGCGCACATTGGATGGGATGCCTTAAAACAGCAACATCAAGATTTCACAGTCCCTGAAGGATTTTACTGCTATTTTGTTGTTTTTAACACCGAACACGACTGTGTTGTAGTTAGAAAAACCTGGAACCTCCAGCTTGGTCTGATCATTAATAGATGAAGATGTAATTCCTTCAGCTTTATGCGTCCCTCGTGTACAGCCAAGGCATATGAGTTTTTATCATCTTGTTTTAATGGGTTATCACTTACGTAGAGGAAATAAATGGGGTAATTATTTGACAATGCAAACAATAAAAGAGGTAACATTCCAACGAAGCCCAACATTAACCAAGATTGTGTAAATCAAGCTGCGTGATGTGGTTTGAAGCTGCTGGCATCAAATGAAAGAGCCGATAAAAAAGAGAATTCTGTCTTTTATAGGATGTATTAGATTAGTCTGTTTGATTTCACAAGGGAACAATCAATACTGAATGAGACTCAATAAGTATTGATAACAGACTGAAAGGAAGAAACAAGTGGGAGGAGTTTCAGAGCGATGCACTTTATGTTCTTATCAAATTGTTTAATGCACAATGAAAGTAAACACACAGGATATGTTACAGGATCTACACATGATCGATTTTAAACTGTTAGGAGGTCCGTAGTTCCAAACCAATCACAATGCAGGCTATTGATCTTCTAACTGAATACTGAACCAGAGACGGCCAGCATATGGTTTAACATGAACCCCATTCAGGCATCCTCACGTGATGTGAAGCACTGAATGCTTTTCCATATGTTGTGTTAAAGACAGATTTAGCATTTTGATAATCACATATAAATACCACTGAAACATAGGTCAATTTATTTAGTGTATTTGCTCATTTTTTCTTCTCCAGTCCTGCATCTGTGCTTGCACGTCTTTGTTAGTGAGGCTGACGCATAAAGAAGGAAGTCTGTAAATGTTTCTGCGTGGCATTAATATAATTCATCACATGTTTGACCATAAATGTGGCTTTGAACTAGTTCAGCAGAAACACCTGATTTGGCCCACACAGACTTTCATCCATCAGCTGTAAACCAGGCACAGATGATGACGTCATAATGACTGTAGGTTTTTTTGGACAACAAATAAAAGGATATAGGTAGATAAAACTGGGGTAAAATCCCTGAGGCATCCCTGGCAAAGGTGGTGTTGAACTGGAGGACGTCGGAGTTAGAGTTATCTGTGTGTGGGGAACCACACACTTTAGCAGAAGACACCCCCCATATTTCTGGTGTTATTCATTATTCCATTTTAATATTGTTTCAAATTTCGCAAAACTTTCCTTTCCAGAGTAATTAAGATGATTGTTTACCGTTGCATACCTCATAAGAATATTAATAGCTTGGTCAAGACAGTGAACTGATGTAAACGAGTGAATGTGTGTTGCTGATTGTCTCCCCTGTATTTGATTTTACAGTAAACTTTCCCAACTCTACACACGTGTGAGTGGCATCATACATTAAGTGTGCAACATATGAAGACATACACGATGGTGTCCATTAAGAATAACTGCAGGTGCAACAAATGCATATTTCACATTCTTTTATTTGTTGAAATTGTGAGAAAATACCACATAAAGTGTAATGGTTCCCTCATGGTTCTGTCTTTGTTAGCCTGGTTGGTTTGTTCTCCAGCCCCCCTCCTGATATCAGCCTTGTTTCCATTACCTCTTCAGCCCACAAGGCAACACGTCGGCCCAGTTATACCAGCCGGATGCTGCTTACAGGCTATACAGGCATGGCTTTACCAAAGCCATGTGGACTCCCCAAACCTCAACACAAGGCTTCCTGAGGAACCTTACCCTTAAGATCCCCTAGCTCAAAGTGGAAGTCACATCTTGGAGTTAATCAAAGCAGTTTATAACCTTGAACAAACCCAAACTAACAGACGCAGCTCTAAACTTGTCTGAAGTTGAAGCGAAAACATGCTGTCAATCCCTTTCTCACATTAAGTACCAGGCCCACACCTCGCATGTCTGTCTATAATGTGAGACAGAGGCTGCACGTAGTATTCTTGCACGTATTCTTGCTATTTTCCTTGCTTTAATAAGCTTTGAGGCCAAAAATGGCAGCATCATGAATCATGTGGAGCTCATAAAAGTAGACTTTTTTCCTCGGCATGATTGGGCAGCGCAGACAGCAGCCTTAGGACCCTCAGAACACTTTGGTGTGTGTAATCTCATTAAAGGTATAATCCAATGGCAAACAAAAAGGATCACCCCACAAGCAAAATTCAGATTATTCCTGTGTTTCCGATGCGGTTCAATGTTCACTCACATCTGCCATGCAAAATTTTAAAAAGTGGCTATTTTACATGATAATTTACAATTTCTCATCATTGAGACAAACTCCTGGGAAACAAAACCTCAACCAATGTCAACCAAAATTATATTAAATATAAATGATTGCTATAAATAGAACAATAATAATGATAAGGGGACTTAAAGGTTCCTTAAAATAAGGACAATAACCCAGACTGTCCACTCTTTTAGACTGAGATATTTAATATCTAAGAGGTGAGCTTTGTTTTTAATGATTTTGTCTGCTATGTATTTTTTGCCGATGAGGATTCTCGCTGGATTGTCCTTGGATACGATGTAAAGGTTCAGATAAGAATTATTTTTTTTCCCCTCATGTTTCAAGTTATCCAACTCTTCTTGGGTCAACGCATTTATTCAGGGGTGGTGCCTGTGGGTGGGTCTCCCTTAAGATCTCCTATTTTTACTGTGTGCGAGACAAGCCTCATCGTCACATCTGTCTCACACATGGGCAGCTGCTTCAAAAACAGGATTTCCTCCAGAGCTTGAGGACAGACTGTTTGTCCCACAATAGAACAGGTCCATACTGCGGTAAAGGAACCTGACTCACGTGTAACAGGATGCTCTGTTATGCCCTGACTCTGGGCTGTCGTGTCATCTGTGCCAGTTACTTCGGTCATGTGATTAACGTTTCATTCCACATGGAAGGATCCACAGACTCATTTTCTGAATTCAGTCATAACAGAATTAAGTGAACTGGAGCAACATTCTGGATAGCAGACCTGAATCCTGTCCAGGTCGCATGAGGAGAAAAGAGCAAAGAAAGATGGGAGAGATGTGAATTGTAGCTTCTCTATTCGTCATCGTTCCAATATAACATATGAGTGTTCTGGCTAGTTGATCTGTGTTGTTTCCAAAGATATTTAAGGTTAGTAATTCTACACGTGTACCTAATTAAGTGGCCACTGAATGTATGATTATGGACTTACTGGAGCTAATGTTATTCTCTAATGTTAATCTCCTTGTTTATACTAACAGCATCTTCCAGCTTTTTTGCTTTTTTTTTTCAAATTCCCATGCCCAGATCAGGGAACACAAAATCCCAAATCATCAATCGTGGACGTTTCCTGTACATCAGGATACACTAACAAAGATCTTTTTCCATTGGATATCTTCCCCACACTTATTTGGAGAGGGGTGTTAACAAAGGCAGCACAGTGATTTCCACACATCTTCACTTTCATTTTGGTGGCAAGTTGCATGTCTGTGACGCTTTCCCACAGAGGAGAAAAGAAGAAACAAGCTTCCCTGATATCAGGTGGACCACCTTTATGCTGGAAGATAGGATGGATGAACCCTGAAAGTTATTGTAAACAAAGTTTTGCTTGCTTCTTTTTTAGTCAGGCTCAAAACTTATCAATCAAGCCCTTTAAAGCAACCACTACCTTCACTTAATTTGTATATTACTTTTAAACATTGAAAAGTAAACATAAGTAGTTTTCTTATTTGATCATTAATGTATTGACTAAATGCTGTATTAAAATAGGAACATAGTTACAGGCTGAGGTTATCCGTTTAAAAATTAATCACATTGAAGGGTTAAATTCTTTTTCTGCTTCGAAAACAATAAATTTTCCCTTAATGGATTTATAGTGTTTTGGAATCAAGTCTGTCAGTGAACACCTGCCACATTTGTTCTTCTTTATCTGAGCAGATGATGGTCAGATGGATCGCTGCGCTCAAAGCTCCTTTTCCATTTTATCTTTTATCTGGACAACATGATTTCTTTCCCTCGTGTTTCGTCAGCTCACAGGTGCTGGTTGTGTGTCCTCTGTGTTACCCTGCCTGAACCTGCTCTTCACACATCTGCGGAGGTAACAGCAGGATGTTTGTGACAACACGTCGGGCAGCAGCTTTACACAGGTCATCTTTCCTCACTTTAGTCTCATTTAGCCAGTTTGTAATGTGTAATAGTTTAAATGCTGACAGCTGACGTCCAAAGAGCTCTTTCATGGTGGATCCCTGCAGGGAGAAACTGCCTGCTGCACAGCTGCAGACAGAAACAACACTTGAAGCGATATTTCCATCTGGGATGTTATCATCTTTGCATTGAACTGCAAGAATACTTCAGGCTATGGTCAAGCAGTGCTGGATCTGGATCTGGTGAACATGTCATTATAAGAACCATAGCTGCAGCTCGAACATGTTGCAGGAAAGAAAGTTGATATTTTGGAGTGTAGCTATAATTTGTGGTGTGGGAGTGACATTAATGTGCAATGTCATGTACATTAATTGTGTTCCATTAGGTTCTGTCTTTACTAAAGTCTACTGTATATTCATGGTATTAATATCATCTGGTTTGCTATAAAAAAATCAAATCATCATCCTGCTTCCTGACAGCATCTCTCTGCTTGAACACAGCATCACCTCACTCAGCCTCCTTCCTCTCTGTAGCACTTGCACTTCTCAGCATTAATGAGAGCATCACAATAGCTGCACGGTCAAACTAACTAACTAACTAACTAACTAACTAACTAACTAACTAACTCACAGACTAAGTTGTAATATGAAATAGACGATAATTGTCATCAACCAAACCTTTGCCATGTGATATGATTGTATGACTTAACTTCGATGCATACGTGTTTCTAAAATGCAAACTGTTATTTTACCGGAATAACATTTTTGTTATTAGGTGTTTGGGTGAAAACATGGAGTTTTACAAATCGAGTAAATATGAAACTTAAATCGAGTTCCAGTTAAGGTTCGCGTACTCTCACAGGCTTCTATGATCAGAACATCATAGCACGTTTGAGGAGGAATAAATGCAGAAATCACAAAAATTTGACATTTTGCCTCTCATCACTGACACTGGAATAACTTTGCAGAATGCTTTGTAGCCAAGATTATTCAAAATATTCTTCCTCGGGGCAGATTTCTCAGAGGGAAACGACCAAAGTAAGATGAAGGACCGTCATTAATCTCAATTATCTCTCTGCTGACATGTTCCCAGACAACATGCAGACTTTGACCAGTGCTGATATGACAAAGTGCAACACCCAAATCATTTTGTTATCTCCCCCACTTCATGTATTAGATTTTTATGTTTATATTCCTTCACTGTGAAATTCCACCATAATTGTGAAATTTGGTTCTCTTTTGAGGTCGAACCATCCGTCAACTTCCAGCTCATTCCCATTCATTATCACTCAAATCTACACGCAAACACTTTATTTTAAAATTAATTATTGAATAATTGGTCATAAATAAACATGAGAGACACGGGCCAACCCTGGTTATAAACAGATACTATAAAGAAAACAGTGCAAACAAGCTGGAGTGGAAACTGGATGTGGAACATTCCTCAGCGCGTGCCGTGTTAAGTAGCTGTCCATCAAACAGACAGACTTAAATAAACAGAGACTATAAATTTAAGCCCTCAAAACCTTTTTATCTGATTTGTTGTCACTCACCAGCTCAGGATGTCACTGCTGTAGATCATTTTTTCAAATTAAAACTGCCGACAGGATCATGACAGACGTGCAACATTACAGTCGTTTGCCCTGTAGGTCATTCTTACTCTAATCCCCAAACGTCACTCTGGAAATGCTGCTAAACTGAAGTGAAAAGTCGTGGTGGGTGGCACAAATCCTGATTATTGAGACGATACAATGAAGAATACAATCACTTGCACATTAAGCTATTCGTTTTCAGATTTTGTTGATGGACTGCATACTGTTGCTACTGCTGCTTGGACAAATTAACTCCCTCGCAGTTTAAATCCAGCAACATGCAGTCATTATGTCCCTGCCTGCTGCTCTCTATGATTGTGGATTTCAATGAATTCACTGCTCCTGATTTGACGCCTCAGAGTTTAACCTCCTCCAAAATGTGAAAATATCCAAAATAATTTTTAAGAAATCTCTTTAATGGATTTGTAAAGGTGGGATAAAAAACATGCAGCATCGTTGGAAGAAGTGTCAAGGGCTCAATACTTATCAGTCAACTTTCATTCAGTGGCTGCAGCTCCTCACAGATAAATTACACATCCCAGTAACTGCAGCGCAGGAAGTTACTGTAAATTGCGACTTCCTCAGCCATGATGTAGCCATTATTCCAATTAACCTGTTTGGTGTGACAGACTTGGATGAGACACGGCTCATTTGGTTGATGAGGAAATGATTACGCCTGAAGCAGCTATCTTGCGTGAGCCTGGAGACACACACACACACACACACACACACACACACACACACACACACACACACACACATAACCATGCTACATTTATCTTCCCCTGAGCTGACTATACTGTATTATGGCTCTTGTTGTGGTTTCCCCACATTCATGATGATTGCAGTGTTTTCCATGTCAGCAGTGCACAGGTGTGAAAGATAGCGGGAATTGTTACCATCTTGAAGTCACAGAGTCATTCTGTCTGCAGCCTGAAGGATAATTAGGAAACCACATGTTCCTGTTTTCCTGTCAGACTTAAAGTTATTTGCATATTTCAAACACAGGCGTGTTGCTTGACGTTCTCCGTGATTGGAGAGGCAGACATGTAAGCAGTGACATCATGAGAGACAATGAGACAGAATCTGAGCTGTGTTTGTTCATCACATCTGTGTGTGTTTCCTGGAAAATCACAAAGTCATGTTTAATTTCTTTTGGGTTCTAGATCTCACGAATCATAGGAAGCCTGTTTGGTGTATTGGTCCATGTGGTTCTGCCCTTTAACCCTTTGGAATCATTGTTTATCAATTTAAAAGCTGCACCGTAAAAGACGACAAATGTCTTAAGAAACTTCTGACAAACCTCAGAATTGTCTACGTGTTTGGAGAAAAGCTATACATTCTACTTGTAAATGTCTTTTATATCTAATAAAAGTCAGTAAATATGTAAATATAAAGAGAAAAATGTACAGATTTAGATGTCATTTTTAAACAAACAATTACTGCTAAATTTCACAATAGAAATAATAAACTCATTGAGTTATGCGAGAGAAACTTTGGAAACAACAAAGTAAAATTGGTTTTGAATATTTCAATAATAACAAGAGATAAACTTTAAATCTTTGGTTGACTTTTCTGCTCAAAACTAATTTTTAAATTGGGAAATTTTGGGCGAATCCCTTGTTAATGTGCAAATGAACCATTTCAGATTTAAATGTCAGACAACAGTCAGACAACAGACAAACACTGACGCACTGAGTTCACCTTTCCTCTCTTTGTGATGTAACTGTGAGACGTGGCTGTTTGCAGTTACATCCAGACAGTGTATGTGTATGCAGTACAGTAGACACCACAACATTTGTTCCTGGCTCTTTGTAGTTGTTGTGGTTGTTGTTAATGTTGCATTGGTGATTTTCCAGCTGTCATGCTGTAAATCAAAGCACAGACTTGTCCAGGTCCCTTTATACAATATCTGAATTTGTTGTTTGTCTGTAAATAAATTGTCTCAGCAGTGCACTGAGACAACTTCTTGAAACAATTTGTCTCTTTCAAGTCATTCTGCTTGTGATTGTGCCACACTCTCCTCGTTGCCCCGGTGGACCAAGCCGAGGCCAGTTTTGTCATTCTAAACATCCTTTTCCCATTACACACATCACATCAAAGGTCCACTGACAGCAGAGTGGAACCAGCTGGAAATAAAGGTGGTGAAGAAGTAATCACAATGGAAATGAACTGTTGAAAAGAAAACTGTTAAGGAAAAGGAGAAGGTTCTCTGATGAGGTTGTGAGGACACCTTTGTTATCTTGGGGCTTAGGGGTAAATGTTGACCACAATTGGATCATAATTTGGAAATTTCTATAGTATTTAAGAAGAATATGTACATTCCTCAGCTGTTTGCACTTCTACAACAATTCAAAGAAGTAGTAAATGGGTTTAGCTATGTGGACCTTTTTTTTTAGCCACATGGAATGAGCTTTAAAGTCTCTAGACTCTCACAAACAAAATGGGATTTAGCTACAAAGGACAGAATGTTACAAGTGACTGTGGCCTTTTCACACAGTCACAATGACTGAGATCCAGTGACCTACTGGACCACATTAGACCACAGAAAGGTCTGGACTCAAGGTGGACTCCCATATGAGACAAAGAGTTACAGTATCTTTGACTGTCAAACAACGTATGACTGTCAAACAGTAATTAGCAGTGTAATAAAACAAGACTTTGCAGGTGCATGTAATCAGTGTGTTAACCCGAACAGATCACAATATGAGGAAGATTTTGTCATCAGCTTGTCAATGAATCCCCATATCCCCCCACCACACACACACACACACACACACACACACACACACACACACACACACACACACACACACACATTGAAGGTAAACTGTCTTGAGTTTAACTCTATCTATTTTGTTTGTATTGAGTATTTTGTTGCTGAGTTGCTTTTCCTGGCTGCACCAAACTCATTGAGTCTCAATTGTAAGAAAAGCAGATAAGTTGTATGTGGAAAAGACAAAGTGTGTCATTTCAGAGGAATGTTTAATCTACAGAGGGGGAACTCATTTATCTCTTGTCATGTCAAAAGGAGAGATAACATTATAAATGAACTGCCAATCATTAGTCTTTTAAGAAAACATTGCACAGAATAACAGGAGTTTAGACTTTCACAGGAGGGAATCACAACGATATTCCACTGAAATCAGACAAAGATCAATTAATATACTGAATCCATTTGGAAAGCACAGATGTAATCATAAGCATAATTACTTCCATTACCTTTAGATTGTGACTTTATCCGACTCCCTCAGGGGCCAAAGCCTCAATTAATCTCACTTGTGTTTTCCCTGCCATAATAGCACACGGTGATGCTAAACACACTTTTCCATGCTTCAATCTTAAGGGAGGAACCTGCTCATTCATTATGAGGGATAATATCGGTATGAACTTTTCCCCCCCATCAGCTATCAGCTGTTCCAGTGCCAAAATAGGGAAATTACCTTCAGTGGGTGCAGTTTGATGACATAATGTCTATTGAGAGCGGCTGGATTCCATTTTTTGTTTGCTTTTCCCTCATCCCTCAGGTGTTTGTCACTGCACACAGTTTATACACTGAGCATCAACATCATTCATTCATTTAGACACATGACTTGTATGTTAGTTTTACCTAACAGGAGGAAAAGGAGGTCAGCTTTGCTCTTCATCTTCCTCATTTTGAATTTCTCTGTGATTCATTATTTGGTTTGTTGAAACTTAAAAAAATTCAGAGGAAAAGATGAGAAGAGGAGAAAAAAATACTATATGAAACGTACAAATAAATACGATCAGCTGGTTCGCAGCCCCACATGTGGGACTTTCATGTGTTATTATGGATCCCAGTGCAGGTCAGGGTAGATGGACCCTCTCTGTCACAAGCCACATCAAAACTCAGCCCAAACACATGAAAATTACAATTGCAAAATTATTATTGAGTCCATATGTCAGCTCAAAGTATTTAAAGCATTGTTATTTTATAGGCCCTACTTGTATCTGTCTATGCTCTCAGGATCGTAATGTATTTCTTCTCTTCCAGTTCAGGAAGAAATAAATTGTGTCCAAATCCTCCACAAATCATTCTAAAACCGTAGTTCATTAATATGATATATCACATTCAGCTTTGACTCAACTCATGCTGGATTAATTCATTGCATCTGACAGATCGAGCTTCTCGCATCTCTCTGGTATTTTCCGTAAAGACTTTGTGTTGTTGAAACATTGCCGATCCCTGCAGCTTCATATAAGTTGTGTAACGTCTAATAAAAAGACATTGTGATGCAGGATATTTTCATAGACAGGAGTTTCATAGATTTTATTCCCCCAGATTGAGATGCAATTATCTGTTATTGGTTTTGGAGGAATTGATTTCATGTGTAGTTTATTTTAATATGTTTGGAATAAAACTTTAAAGTGAATGTTTATTACAGGATAATGTAATGTTATGGTACTGGATGGGCGTTATCTTCCATCTGCAGTTTTGTAACAAAGCAGCTATACTCAATGTGTCTCATGTATGATCTGGGCTGTGTCTGTCAGCTCTATACTCTAATTTGGGGAAAAATACCATAAAAGTACCATAAAAATGAAGAAGAAAGAAGGAATTTGATTTGTCTCCTCTTGCTGTATTCTGATCAGAATACAGGAAACATTTGGAAATCTATGACATTTCATGGGATGAAGAGGGAGGTGAGGATACCAGAGAGTCAAACCATCCTAAACCAAATGTTGAGTCGCGGTTTCAGATATCTGAGCTACGTTTTTATTTATTTCCACTGTTTATTTCCACGGTCGGTTTATTTTCTTACTGAGATTTGTATCATCTGTCTCCCAGTTGAGTTTTACATTTTATGTCTCTGCTATTCCCAGATCTACAACCTGAGCACACTAAAACCGCCTGTTGCCATTTTACGTTTACATTGTCGACTGATAAGTAGTGAGCCTTGCATAGATAGCTTCGATTCGAACAGTCGCCTAGTTTCTATCATTTTATCAGCTTTCTATTTCTATCAGTATTGATCAGCTTTACCAGTTCTAATGGCAGGTAGCGCTTTGCTGATGTAGGTGTCTGAAGAAATTTTATGAGGTCAGGTTGTTTATGTAAATTCTTTGTAGTCAATATCAGTTGTTGGAGAAAGACAAGCGGGACAAGTTGCTGAAATATGTGAAGCAAAGTGAGATGGCGTTAAAAGAAAACAGCCTGCGGGAACATTTAGTGAATCATCAGGTGGAGGCAGCGTGTGAGAAAGATACAGACGAATAAAGCCTCCGCCGTTTGAGACAACACAACCCTCGTGGAGGTCTCATAAAGCCTGATTACCTCAGGTCAGGGCTGCAGCACCAAGCCTACTAAGATTGTTTTACTTTTTTACAGAAGACTGAGGTTTCATGATTAGACTGATGTTAAATAAGCAGAAAACCCCAAAAAACAAGTTAAATATGAGATGTAAATGTGTTTCTATGTTGCTGAAGGCTCAAAAGATTGAGATCTTCACAGTTTCTGTACCACATGAGCTGCAGAATATTTTGAAAGGTTGTAATTCTGCTGTTTCACATTCATTGGAAAATTGCAACAACAACAACAAAAAAAACTCCTGGACGTTAAATCATACAAAGCATGTGGGATTTGACACATCACTAACTTTCCTCAGGGGGAACATGTGTTTTAGTTGTGATATAACAAAAAACATGTTTACACCAAAATCTCAAATTGTAGAACATTTCGTCAGAGAATATCAAAAGAAAAACATCTTTAATGAATCAGCCAACGACGAATCACAATGAAGCTGGTTAATTATAACACAGACAGAGGAAAGAGAGTAGACTTCATGTTTCATGAGTGGACATCAGTGGATCTGTGTATCCTCGGTGGAACAGCTAGTAGTCACATATAACAGGCGATTTTAAATGGCACTCCTGCCTGTAATTATCTGCTGATAATGTTCATTTCCACAGCTGAGTGAAGTCAGAGGAGAGCCGGGGCCGCCGTGTGAATCATAGGTTTTTTATGGTCACTAACGGAAAACATACAGCACATGACATCATTGTTGGATTTTGCCAAGAATCATTACCAATAATATTTCCCGATAGAGTATTTGTACTCCGTGAGGCGCAGGAAACGTGTGTGTAACTGTAAAAAATTGAAACGTGTGCAGTAAATTTAGGGGGGAACTGCTTCTGGTGACCTGTTGTACCGTGTCTTACCTCCCACACTTTTCCAGAAGTGCTTCATCATTCAGTTGTTATGAGGTAATGGTACAAAGAAGAACACTATCAAGATGGACAGCTAAACCACAAGCAAAACTTTTACACATGTGCACGCTGGTTTATGATACTTTTCAGCAGCTTTTGTCTTTGCCATTGATGCCAGATATGGTTTTTAACAACAAAGCATCATCCACGTCATGATAGACCCATAAGTCGCACTTATGGGTTTGTATATGGATAAATTGTTTGAAGTATAATGAAACAGATCTGATCCCAACATGGAGGCTTTCATTTTCTTTTCATTGGGCTATGATAGATGAATGTTTCTGCTTGAATCTGTACACACAAATACAGGTACAGGGGTGGGGAGTACTGTGCTGTGCTGTGCTGAGATGAGATAGGCACACCCACACACACACCACTCATACTGAAACCACACACAGATACACACAATTCGGAACATTCAGCTCTCCAACGTGACAGGAACAAGTCTGAGCTCAACACTCCGAGCCACCCTTGAACTATTTCTCTTTCCCCATCATCTCTCTGTCTCTCTCTCTGTCTCTCTCTTTCTCTCTCTCTCTCTCTCTCTCTCTCTCTCTCTCTCTGTGCCTAGGGTCACGGGTTGACTTCATACCTCTTGGTTCATTCCAGCAGTGTGCTCTGTGCCCCACAGCTGTGGAAAATAAAGATAACGAGTTTCATTTGTCAGTACAAGTTTAAACAGCAGTAGCCGACACCGATGGCGTGTTCGTCGACGTGCTCGCTCGCTTGCTCTGAGGGCTGCACCAGCCAATAATGTGATAATGGTATAAACTGTCCCATAGAACACACAGCTGCAGATGTTTGCCGAAGAGATGAAATAAGGTCAAAGACATTAAAAGACTTGAAAAATGTTTGTTTTGGTCGATCTGTATCAGCTGCTGCTCTCTGAAAAAATTATGCAAAGTTCTTAAATGGTTCTCACACACTCCTTATCAGATATAGTGGAGGGATTATTTCCCTTCATATTTGTTAGTTATTTTAGAAATGGATGACCTCATCCTCAGAGCAAAGTGACCCACAAACTGAGATCCAATCCCAATGCATGCAGTATCCAGAAGACGAGAACGCACCTCAAGGCGAAAGATGGGGCCTACATGTCTGGCTCAGAACTTTTCAATCAACCCCCTTTCACCTGTTAGCATAGTATATCTTTTCCAGGTGAACACTGTCTGAAGCAGAGTGATAAACAGATGCTCAACACATTGCGTTTCATCACTTCAGTGGTTTTATTCTCTTCTTGCTCACGTCCTGATGGGTTTGGGCTCAAAACTTATCAATCTACCCTGACAATGGAGCAAATACCAGTGTGGATGTCAGGCTAGAACAGGGCCCCTGTCACAAGCGCGCACTGAGGGGTTCTGAGCCAAAGATTGCAAAACCCAAAGTCAAACAATTGCATCGTCTGTCGGTTGTGTAACATCTGTGAGAGCTTCGTCATGTTTGTCGTGACAGGAGACGTTCCAAACTGTACAGCAACAACTAAAGCAACAGAGCTGCGTTCAAGGCCTCGTTGCTCCGGGATAGCAGGTCCGATGCTGTGTACACTGCTGGGGGAGTGAGCCAAACACACCGATGACGCATTCCGACTCCCATCCTGACAACCAGGGGAAACATTGATCCATTAAGAGGCAAACGGCGAGCAGCTTTTTCAACTGTTTGGACGACGACCACAATTTCATCATCGATCAACAATTTCTCCTTGTGTAATAAATAAATGGTCGATCCAAGCTGCAGCAGGAATGAAGCAAAGGTTTTGGATTGTGTTGCCTGCTTCAGCACACACACACACACACACACACACACACACACATACACTTTTTTGGATAAAGTGAGCATGTTTAAGCCTCCTCTTCACTCCAGACAGGAATCGTTGGTACTCTGTGGTTGGGTCAAATGCTGCTCGTTCTGACTGATGACCTCTTTTTGGAGAGATTGCCTTTCCAGACGCGGTCGCCCGGAGGTGAAATGTGGTAGTGGAAAAATATTCCCCTCCTCCTCCTCCTCTTTCTCCTCCTCCTCACCTCATCTGCTCTGCTGCTGCTGCCTGTCAGAGTTGCTCTCCTCCGTGCAGCAGCAGCGAGGACACTGAGGAGCTGATGGAAAATGATATCACCGTGGACTACTACCCATCAGCCCCTCCACTGCGACCCCAACCCAACCCAACCCAACCCACCCCACCCCACCCCCCCACCCGTGCTGAGGCCCTGTGGAGAGCTCTGCTGACCCCTATAGACAGCTTTTAAAATTAAGTTTCTCATCAAAAACAGCACATCTTCCTCGGGCAAAAAGGAGGATGAAAGTAAATCAGTGCTCTGACTGAAGTTTGATGCCGAAGCACAAGTTTGACTGCCAGTTTTGACTTGACATTGTTTGATCAGATCTGTCATCGTTGTCTTTGTGTGCTTGTCTCTCTTTCGGCAGGATATCTCAAAAGGTTATTGACAGATTTTAATGAAATTGATTGAAGTGGTTTCGATGTGATTCAGGAGGAACCCATTAAAGGTTGGTTTCGGTCGGCCTGATGGTGACGCTGTCATAATCACTTTCTATTTTTTATATATTTTGGAATTTGTCTCCTCCTACAATTTTGAGTGAATGTCACAAAAGTTTACATAAAGGGCATCAAGACCAGGCCAAACATCCTTCACTATTTTGCTGTGATTGGCTGACAAAGTTGAGTGGGCGTGGCACATGGGGGGGGGGGGTCACAGTTAAGTCAATACCCTGTTAAATTTGATCATTAAGAGGTAGAGTCATAATTGGACTTGGCCTTGGTGGAGGTATATGCTCTCTCTCCTGTTACACCAAAGAGTTATATGTATTGTTAGATGTATGTATTGTGATTATCCTTTGACAGAAAAGTTTTGAATGAAATTTTTCACCAAAATATTCCGACATAATGATTTTTAATGAAATAATTTTTTAACAGAATAAAGAATTTTAGATTAGAGTGTTCAAACATTAACTTTACAAGAGCTGATACTGCGTGGGAAACAGGAAACTGTGCCAAACCCAAATATAATATTAACCCAGGCTGCACTGGTTTCTAATTTATGGGTAATTTCATTAACTTCTCTGTAAAATGTAGGAAACAAAAACAAAAAACATATAAATAAGGGTATATATGGGAATGTGCTCGTATTTTCCTTTCAACCATTTAATAACCATATATCTAATAATATTCAGTCAAAACATATATACATAGTTTTTTTATCAAATCAGACTGAGCTTGGAACCACAAACCAAAATCTCGTTGGAATCATTTTGGCTCTCACCGTGATGAAAAGCGAGTCTCTGATAATAACAGTGCACAGATCGTTCCAAACCAGTAGCAGAGACATTTATTTTGGAAGCGTGGACCCCGCAGTCCTCAGAGTCCTGTAACACAATACGAAGCCAGCCATGACTCATTAACTGCTTCTGCTTGATTTGCCACGTTGCCTTGGTTGGGCCTCGTATTTGGAGCAAAGTATTAACATCAATTAAAGAATTACGTCAGTCTCTTTAGTAGTCTGAGGGGCCATTTTACATGTCAGGAAATTAGAATTAGAGATGTTTTTCCTTCTTTTATGTAGCTTCATTTGTTCAGGTAAAAACAAGGCTGATTAACCTCACAGCCCCCAAATACGAACAGCAAGATTCACAATGTGTTATGTCAATCATTGGGAGCTGCAATGTAATCAGGAAACTAGAGGTAATTTAATTCTACCACCAATTTACCCACTGTAACAATGTCAGATGTCAAACCAAATAGTACATCTCAAAGGGATTTCTTGGGCCCACATAAGCCTCTCACACACTGCAGGAATTTCTTCAGGAACTTGGTCCGAGTTCCAACTTCCCTGAACCATTTTTGTCCGGTTTCCTCTGATGGTTCAGAAACCGCAGATTGGAGCTTCCAAGGCCAAATGTAACTCATAGACCCTTTTCACAATGTCACATGAACCTACTACCATGGTGGGCATGTTGTCTGTTTAGTGTACGGTTGCTATGGCCTTTATGTCTACATGCTGTCAAATTATTGATTTCCTGTGTGGTGCTTTCCAAGGGAAATAAGTGTAGGTCCGCTCCACGGGACATAAGGTATCCCATGACCCATGATGTCATATGGAAAAGGTGCATTAGTTAGACGGGAGGTTTTCCCAGCCAAATCAGGTGGACTTGCTTTTGTACACAGGCAGTATCCCAATGTGCTGAATCGCTGCGTCAACCCTTGGGTGAGCAGAGGGGCGGTGTTAGTCAGACCCAGGGAAGCCACAATTGTGAGTGCAGACAGACTTCATCCATGTGAGACGCACTTAGATGGAGGTGAAGTAGGCGCGTCTGCGACCTGGAGTTAGGCAGAGGCGGAGACACAGTCAGAGACGGCCTTTCTGTTTCTGCGTCCATGAGATTGGGGGTTGGTCAATGGACGGGTCAGCTTGGAAGCCATATGGCGTGATGGACTGGCTCAGATAGAAAACTGATGGGCCGAGGAGCAACAGAACATGATGTCTTTTAAGTCTTGTGTTGATATTCTATCAAAGTCCAATTGTTATCCCCAGAAGAAGTCCTGAATGTGTTTGAAAGCTTGTAAATATGAGGCAAAACTTTCTGACTCAAGATTGCAGACGAAAGCAGAATTGTTTGACTCTCCTCGACCACAAACAAAATCAGATAAGCGAGCTGTATGCAAGTCCGTTTTGACGTTTGTTTACTAGCACTAGCTGGCGTCTAATTGGTCGGCTCACACCCAAAGAACAAAATAAACATCAAGCGCAGGCCGTGGATCATTTTGTCCCCTGAAGGCTCCTCAGTTAGATGTATCGAGGTTTGCCAGAATCTGACCTTTGACCTTTAGTTTACAAAACAGACTGGAACATTAGATCACATTTCCCTGAGTGTGTATGACCTCCAGTGTTTAAACCATCTGACCTCTGTTGAGTCATCAGTGAAGAAGTAAGGTTCAATTCAAAAAGAAACTCTCCATTAAACATGTATCCATTTATAAATGAGTGACTGCAGTGTGTTCACTCATGAATCTATGTGTTTTTGTCACAAATCCACTCCTTGATCCTCTCTTTTCTGAAGTCATTGCCAGTGCCATCAAATCATTGTGTTTAGTGTTCAGCCGTCTGATGGCAGCACTTATTCTCCACATAATGTGGAGCAATAAGTTAAAGAGTTTCCAGATGTCTTTAAGTCAAATTCAGCATTCTGTTGGCATAGTTTTGTTTGGTATATGGACCAAATCATGGCTCTGATGAGGAACATATGCTGATTACTGGCATACACTGACTTCTTCCTGTTTTGGTCTTGTCACATTTTGGGCCAATGAGCAGAGAGAGTGTTGACACGTGACTTTTGTTTATATATTCATTTGGAATTGGAACATGTGTGAAACCAAACTGAAAATGCGACAAAGTCTAAACTCAGTTAAAGATTCAGAACAAATTGTATTGAAAATGACCTTTAAGTCAAAGTCAAATAAGTCTTGTTGAATAATGTTTAAACAAGCCGTACTTTCTACAGTTTGACTCCTCAGACTTATTGGTGTGAGACATTGCAGACCACTTGTCATTGATAGTTAACAATCCAAGCATATTAGTCACATCCTTCTGCTTCTGTTACGCTTCATCAATGTCAGATTTAATCCTTGTGTTGTCAAAAAGCTCAATTTCACACAAATCTGGATAAACAGTTTTATTGGCAGACTGTCATGTGCTTGTCTGCATTTTGTTTTCCTAAATGTTCGAGGGTTGTTAATGAGTTTTCAGTCCCTGGAATCATGGAAGCAGTAAATCCTGCACTCGTGACAAGTAAACATGACAAAAATGTTAAAACATTGAATTTTTAACTTTTGCTCGTCTCCTCAACATGGCTTCTGTCAAAAGGAATACAGCCAATCAAATTTCTTTGACTGACTTTACTTTCTTTTAGTTGACTTTAAATTTCTCTCAATTAAAGCAGTTGTGTACTTATCGGTTAACTTTTTATTTTTATTAGAAGAAAGAAAGAAAGAAAGAAAGAAAGAAAGAAAGAAAGAAAGAAAGAAAGAACAGATCTCGAATCTGCAAATTTATTACTGCAACTCGGAACACACTCACGGAGAATTCAGAGGCACAGATAAAATTCAATACCGAAGTTTCAGAGGAAAATAAAGCTTCAGCAACGAGAAATTTATGACTTTTTTTCCGAGTAGAAATGGGAGGTTGAGCGAGCAGCAGATAACCCGCAGACCACCTGCAGTTTCAGACATTCCTGCTCTCGTTTGTGTCTGTGACACCGCATTACACATCACGACCGCATGTGTGTGGAATATGAGGAGCTGCTTGCTGCCGCTATCAATCTGCATTACGTGCAATGACAGTGACATCATGTCATTTCCACAGGCCAGGAAAACCAAGCCACTATCACAGAGCGCTGAAGCTCCGGCACACATCTGGGAAGTATTGGGTAATAGCTTATTTACTAAAGGGGAGAAACGGAGGAGGATCCCTGCAGGAAACTAGAAGCAAATAGCAACATATCAAACTCCCTTTTCTTTCATTTAGAGGATTATTCTAAAACCTACAATCCCTTACTGCTGCACAGCTGTAGGAACTGAGTGAAAACAGGCAGTTTTAGGTCCTGTGTTTATATCTTTTCAGGTGGCATTGTAACACATGAAGTATTGTGCACTGCATATTTTCCATCTTTACCTGCTCTTCACACCTAGTTTGCTAAATCAGGTGTGTGTAGAGCAAGCAGAGCTACACAGTGGGTAGAGATGTAATTTGTGTCGTGAAATGTAAATTACTTACAGGATGTAACCATGATTACAGGTTGTATTCTCATATTCTCATTTCTGGGACTCGATTGGCTCTGTGGAGCTGCTGGAGCAAACAGATCTAAGCAGAGCAACAGCAGGAAGGAGTAAATCTTACCGAGAGATGATATATGACCTTAGATTGAACAGTTCATATACCAAAGGGCACGTGTGACTTGTTTTTCACGTCCCAAATATGTTTTATGGTCAAGCATGCTGAAGTACGCAGAATGAAAGTCAAGGCCAACTTGCTTCCCCAGCTTTTGCTTCTAAAAACCATAGGAAAAACAATAAAAGCAGTACGATCAAAGTAGACTGAGAGAAGAATGCTGGGAATTCAGATCTGTTGATAATAAGGTGATTTAAAAGCGGAGGTTAAAAAACAGAGGTATTAGTTGGAAAATGTATTCAAGTAACAAAACAAACAGCACAGGATGAGAGGATGTTCCCTGTCAGTGTTAAATTATGAGGAAATAACAGAACTTAGACAGAATAATGAAATCAAGCCCACTTTGCAAAGCTTTTATACAAAGTGCTTTTCTTTGCTAGTTGAATGAATCATCAAATATATATTCAGTTACATGAAAAAGATATGTTTGAAAATCACCACTTCAAGAAAACGCTTAAGGATTTTCAAAATAAAACATCTGCCTCCAACTATCCATAGTAACCGAAACTATGGTAACATTTAAAGTTTTGCATTGTTTTTTTAAAGGTGTGCAAGGGGGGAGTATTTGTATATGTGGTAACTATTCCAACTGCCTTCAGGCGATTTGGAAAATCCACTGTTAATGATGGCTGGCATCAAACTCAACCATGTTGCAGCAGGAGAACTGTTTACGCTCTTCATCTGAGGGAACAGGCATCGGCGAGGGGATGATTTCTGACATTTGAACAGGAAAGATAATGAGATTCTTAACATTTCTGAGTCACACCTTGGCTGCACAACAGAAACCACACACAGGTTACACAGAGAAGAGCGAGAGTGAAAACAGCACGGCACAGATGTTTATGGAAAATCAAATTGATAAAATCTTAAAGCAACAGTATTACACTTATTTGCAGAATCCCAATAAGAATGCATGAATTCTTTGCCAGCCAAATTTTCCACCCTCTTCATTGCAGACTGCTGCTACCAGCCCTAAGGGGAAAAATCCTGTTTTCTAAAGACGTAAAGTATTTTTTGAAGCCAATACAGATACATTAAAGAAGAGAAAAATCAAAAAGTAAAATCTCTTTGGCATCTCCATAGTCCCTGCTTATGTATGCGGTATGCCAGGGGGAAAAGGAGCCGAGCCCCAGACTGTAGCGTAGGGACCAAACAGCATCAATCAGCACACAGGAAGCAGCAGAGAGGAGAATTAGAAGAAGAGTTTGTTAAGAGGTTAGCGTACATGTGATTGAACAAACAAAGACGAGGCGAGACGTCGCTTAGCACGTTAACAGGAGGACGAATGGAACGGGACTTGAAGGCTTCATGGCAGAGCTAACGCTGCCATTTCCTGTTCTCCTAAGCTCATTTTGCCGCTGAGTACGTCATGCAGACTTGATTTAGCAGGCAAAACAAAATGAAAATGGTTTCATAACTTCATAATAAAGAGCAATCTGCTGTTGCTTTCCTTTGCTACAGCGCCACTTCATGGACAGTTTGGGTGATTGTCTTTATTTCAGGGAACCCGACAGTCCCCTTAATCATCCGTTGTTTTTTTTGTGAGTCAGGCTGTAAAGGTCATTAAACTTAGCAATGACATTTCTGTTTTATACTAAATCATGATTGACCCTGACGTTACCATAAATTAATTTCTTTCTGGAGTAGCCTAGGGAAATAAAAAACGACACAACAGATTACATGTGCACGCGTATCAAAGCAGAAGGAGGGAAAATATTTATATTCCATCGCCTCCGGGAGATTGGAGGAGTCCGTTGTTAATGATGGCTGGCATCAAAGTCAACCATGTTGAAGCAGGAAAACTGCATGAACAGGCATGTTGATGGTGATCAACGAGGCAAGAATATCTGACATCATCATCGCAAGAGGACCACAGGAAAAGGAGAGTGCAGCTGTTTAAGGGAAAGTGATAAAATGTTTGGACTGCAGCAGCGTTGCTTTCTAACACGGCATTTACAACTCCAGGTACACGGCGTCCAATTGGGATGTTTGGATGTTTAGCACATGTTCATGCTCAAAGAACACAGGTTTGTGCTTGGAACATTCAATCGTTAAAAGCGTGTGGAATCAGATATGGTCGATCTCTTTTGATCCACATTTACACTACGGTATGTGGTGGGTAAAAGGTCAAATATGTCTTGAATATCTGCCAAGCTGACATCTGAATCTCCTCATTCTGACTCTGTGCGACAATCTATAGCTACATTTACATTTCAGACTGTATCTAATATACTGGAACAACTACACAGGACTCAGACAGTGGATACCTCTCCCACCGCTGACAAACCAACAAGCTTTTGATTGAACCATATGTTGTCATCATCTGAGGGGCAATGAGTGCATATGCGTATAACACAAGCTGTAACATGTGCTCTAATCCTTCTCCATCTTAAAATCCCACTCCTATAATTGGAGAGCAGGCGGATGTGTGTATGTTTGTGTGTGTGTGTGTGCATGCGCGTGTGTGTGTGTGTGTCTGTCCAGAGCATCAACGAGCACCATTCTCACAAATCGCCTCCAAACTTGGCAGAAACATGGCTCTGGCATCTGCATAGGCTGCTTTTCATTTCATTCACATAAATACTCAATTAGCTGTTCCGTTTGTTATTTGCGTTACTAATAAATAACTAAAGAAGCCGGAACTAATAGGAATACAAGGGTTTAATTTCAATCAACTAACAACTAACTGACTTTTCTGCTGACCAAAGTAAGAAGATACAACAGAGAATATGTTGCCACTGTATTGCACACACACACACACACACACACACACACACACACACACACACCATCTTATTAGGATCAATAAACAAACAGGCTGACCAGAGCCTCAGATTTCATACTCATGCATTTCTGCTAAACTATGACAATACCTCAGCATAATTCATTTTACATTTGTGTTATTATACTATTTGGGGCATGAGCAGCATGGGGGAGGAAGGAGGGTGAAGGGAGGCTGTGGGTCAGGGGTGATGTGTGAGGGTGACATGGGTGAAACTGGGAGTCACATTTGCATCTGTAGCTGTGTTTTTGTTCAATCTCTTCTAAACTAAACTCTTGTTTGTGCATGTGGGGTTTTCCAGGTCTAAACTTTAGAAATCTTTCCATCGTGACCTGCAGTGTAGCCACGGCGTGTTTGTGCACTGATGTTACTAACAGAGTCCACTGAAGAGGATTGTGTCTCTGATCTCACATTTATTTCCATGTTGACTCTTTGTGAAGTGCAGGATTTATGTTAGGAACTTCCTGAGAACAGATTCCTGAGAATGAATCAGTCACATCCGTTTATGAGATACATGAGCTCATGTCAGCGTCGCTCTCAGCTATCGGGTGAATGGACGACCGTCTGAGCTGCTAATGAACCGTCACATCGCATCAAGATCTGTAATGATTTTAATCTAAAGGGACAAGTATGACATTAAAATGATGATTTGTTCTACATGTGCAGCAGGTACAGAGTGTTTGCATAGTGACATGACTGCATCTTTTTAGCAGGCACGCATGAGGTCACCTTTGGAAATGAAGGATCATCTCATGACCTGGAGCTTTGTATTAACTCAAAGAACAGCTGACACGTGTAGGAACACGAGCCAACACACATATTCTTCATTTTACACTCTGTGTTTTACACTGCACCTTGACTTTTTTTCCTCTCTTTACGAGTTTCAAGTCGTATCACAAACCTTTGCAGCCCGGATCAGCGTCAATTTACACTCAGAAATGATTGACATTTGGGAGATTTGAATTTTTTTAGGTTAAATACTATGATCAACAGTTTGTAATCTCCCCAAAAAACAACAGCACATCATACTTATCATATTCTTATTGCCTCTATTGTGATACAGTAAATATGCATTGCAGCAGCCGAGGATCAGTCTGCCTCTGCTGCAAACAGAGATGAAGTGATGTAATGAGTGCATGGCTTGAAGGCAGCGACGTGCACACACACATTCACACACACACACACACACACACACACACACACACACACACACACACACACACACACACACACACACTTTACGGGACAGAGATGTAAATCCTGAACCCTGACTTGAGTGTTCCTCGCCCAGATGATTTATACGGTAGAGGAGAGTTCACCTGCAACATAAATCTGCCACAAAAGACTTTGATTATGTTTTTCTTTGTCTAATTGGAATCATTAAAAGCAGAGGTTCGCTTTTTGCCTTAAGAACCCGAAGCAGTTGCTAACTCTCCTCTCAGGTTTCACTCAGTGGGCCTGGGCTGTTAGCAGTGTTATAATCACTGATAATTAGTGTTGGATGAGGGTTAAATTCTTTCCTAACAGATAAGGTTCATCCCCTGAGGAGTCTGGTTTCATAACCTGCTGTGTTTTTTTGTATTTTGGGTGTAGAACCTACGGTGGCCGAGAACCGCCACCGCTGCAAATAAAAGAAGCGCTACAAAAATAAAAAAAGCTGGTGTGCAAAAATTAAAATCTGGTGCAAAAATAAAAAAGGCGATGCATATAAAAGAAAGTCTGCAAAAAAGAAACGCTACTGCAAATAAAAGAAAGTCTGCAAAAAAAAAAACGTCGGTGCAAAAATAAAAACGTCGGTGCAAAAATAAAAACGGTGATGCAAATAAAAAAGCCACAACGGAAGTGGGTTACCGGGGACTGTTTTTGCCGATGCACCTGTGTGAGTAGAAGACGACGCCGACGCACCTGTGTGAAGAGAAGAGGACGACGACGACGAAGAAGAAGAAGCTACAATAGGAAAACGAACTAGAAAGTAAGTGAACATGATAGTGTTTAATGTCGCTACGTGTACTTTTTAATGTGTTATTTGGTTAGGCCAGGTAACCCCAGGTTTGAAGTTGAACTGGAGAATGCCGGTGTATTGTTAGCTTCGGCTAACACGGGGAGACCACTAACGAGTCCGGCCAGATGTCAGTTTGACATCATAGCTGGAGTTTGAGTTATTGGATGACATCATTTTGTTAGCGTGATGACATCACGAGTCCGGCCAGATGTCAGTTTGACATCATAGCTGGAGTTTGAGTTATTGGATGACATCGTTTTGTTAGCGTGATGCCATCACACTCATTTAAGTAGCTTCAGATTCAAACAGCTTCAGCAGCATTGGAGACACACTTTCTGGACCGACATCTGACTGTGACTCTGTGAGTGAGCTCGTCTTGTGGTGACCATCTACAGTGAAGACAGGTTATTACTGTCGTTGTTGTTGTTGTTTGTATCATTAATAATCATGCTAACAATAATCTAAGGCGTGGGTAACAAAAGTTATGTGGATGAATGAAGTTTAAGCTGTGTGGGGTGGCCAGGGACCTTTGAGAAAGTACCATGACCATAATGTCATATTGAATCCTAAACGTGACTGTTTTTGCTTTGTCATTTACCAGGTCATGTTTTGTCCATTCTGTGGGGTGAACCTTCCATCCGTCCTGGTATATTGTGGCTCATGCTGTAGAAATGTCAGGTTCCTAAGGAGTCTTCAAGATGAAGGTAAATTTCTTTCTGACAGTTAATGAGGTTCTTAAACATGATGGATTGCAATGTTTTTTCAGAGAATATACTGTCTGTTAGTCATGAATATACCACTTCTTATGGTGAAATCCATAACGGAGGCATGTGGAATACAATGAATTTGAAGACATGAAAAATTAAGAAAGTGTCTTAGTCTAGTAGGCTACTGATCCCTGTAAAAAATCCTATGCAACAATTTTGAGTGTTTTGCACTGTGCTACTTTTATATAAAGACATTTTCAATTAATTAATTTTAACAAGTACATTGAATAGCTTGATTCCTCAATAACTCTAATCACTAACTACCATGTCACCCACACATGATAATCTAAACAATCTCATTTATTCACCTCTGTAAAAATTGAAAATGTTTATTATGCAGTTCATCATTTGGCCTCTAATATAGTGTTCTCCGTCCTACCCCTCAGGTCCTGAAGCTAGTACTCCAGTGGATGAACTTATCCAAAAATATTTCACAGAGGGCCATAGTTATGAAATAATAGTGGACTTACTGAAAACCAAACACAACATATCAGTCAGTTTTCGCAATCTACAAAGAAGACTAAAACATGCAAGCCTGACCAGAAGGATCAACTACACTCCAATTGCTACTGTGCAGGCAGCTATTTCCGAGGAGCTAAAAGGATCAGGCCAGCTTTTAGGGTATAGAGCGATGTGGCAGATTCTGAAACAGAAACACTCTCTTGTCGTCAGACGAGACGATGTGATGCGCCTAATGGCAGAGCTGGATCCATGTGGAACAGAGAATCGCTGCAGACGTAGATTTGTTCGAAGGGCATATCATTCAATGGGACCAAACGAAACCTGGCACGTTGATGGGTATGATAAATTAAAACCTTTTGGAATTGCCATAAGTGGCTGCATTGATGGCTTCTCCAGAAAAATTATGTGGCTGAATTGTGGAAAGACCAACAACGACCCTTCAGTAATTGCTCAAAACTACATCAACTGTGTAGTTGAGCATGGAGTTTTTCCAAAGCGGCTCCGCACAGATTGCGGCACTGAAAATGGAATAATGGCCGCCATTCAATGTACCATGAGATCAGAGCATACAGACGAGTTTGCAGGAGCTAAAAGCCACATGTATGGCACTTCAACATCCAACCAGCGGATTGAAAGCTGGTGGTCCTACTTCCGGAAACAAAGGTTTCTGTCACTTTTAATTTATTTATGTTTTACTTGACCCTGGATTATTGTATTTGCTGTATGCATTTATATTATTTCTCAGGTCCTATGTACATTGCTGTGCTTTTTAAAGGAAAGGGTATATTGTAGTGAAATCTCCAAAAGGCATGAGTCAGTAGTAAGTAGACTTGTACATTAATCTTAACCTCTTGAAGAATGATGACCTGGATGAATTTGTGTTTTCTATCTAGGAGCCAATTTTGGATGGATCTGTTCAGTGACTTGAGGGAGAGGCATCTCTTCAATGGCAGCCCTGCACACACAAAGTTGGTACGACACTGCTTCCTGCGAGTCCTGCAGAAAGAGCTGGATGAATACAAGCTGTACTGGAATACTCACACCATTCGTCCTGTTCACCAATCCCGGTGCCCATCTGGTAAACCAGAGGCAATGTATTACGTACCTCAAAGGTGAGTATCAAAGAGTTTCCCTGATAGTATTTTGGATTAAGTTAATAATTTACTAATAATTATACTAATAACGGGTCTATGGGGGGGGATTTCACCTCCTGGAGTCACCTTATTTATTATTTATTTTGTTATTAATTACGTCAACTGAAATAATGTGGTGCTCTAAAATTTGTGCTCTTGAATGCGCTTAAATATTTTGTAACATTTTGATTATAAAATTTAAGATTCACAATAAAGTTTTCCCTCATGTGCAGTGCTTTCTCTAATATTTGATACTTAGTTTAACCTAAGATCATTGCTTGTCTTTGGGTCTCTGCATCCTTGTCCTGTAAGTAACTCTGGAGATAATTGGAATGACCATGAAAGTAAAACTTAACAGGAAACTTAATGATGTGTTGCTCAGTGTGAACACTTTTCTGTACTTGCTCCTAGATTTGATGGGAGCAATTGTGGTTTCCCAGCATCTGCCCAAACCCTGAACCACATCACCAGCATCATGCCAGTGCCCGCAACTCCTGCTGGGGATGAGCATGAAACTCTCTTTGGAGAACTGCAACGACAGAGTGGTGTAAGAGCTCCTTTGCAGTGGGAATCAGCTGTAGAGAACTACATCACCCTGAAAAACATGTCTGGTCTGTAAAAATTTTAGGGACATATTTGTGTTGTGACAACACCAAAACAAACTTCTTTTTATGTGTTGTATTTGCTGTATGTCATTTTCCTCTCTCCCCTGTCATTTTGCAGACGCTTTTGTCCAAAGGAACGTACAAACGTCTGTAATAAAGTTGTCTATGCCTGAAAAAAAATCTTTGAAAAAAAAAGAACAGTCTGTAGTTTTTTTTTGTTTTTTTTTATAGAAACAAGCACATATTGTAACAAATCTGCATTAAAACTACAGTAGTGAGTGAGTGGCAACATTAACTTTTACCACAAAAAAGTTCAAACTTAAAAGCACCCAAAGCCGGGGGAATTCTTGATACCAAAATCCATGTTGGCTTTGAAGGCGCCATAAGTGTCCAATAGAGGAAGCTTTAACATGTTGCCACAGGTATTTGCCATTGGGAATCTTGACGAAGATATGAATTGCAGGCATGGCAGAGGACTCAGACCAGCTGGAGGCACACATGGCACACCTGCAGCGAACATCAACACCTCCTCCAAGGTCACGGAGCTCGCATCTTCTAAAAGTAGAGAGCATTGAAATCAATTGACAGTAAATACTATCTACATCAACACTGGAACTTTCCATAATTTGTGTGTATAAAATCAGATGAGCAAATTGAGTAACCTTCACAATCAAGAAGATAGTCAGCCCAGTAAGTGATAGCTTTCTCTTCCTGAGCCCTCCTGTTGCTTCCCTGTTGACTTAGTTCAGGCTGGAACAGATTTTCCATCTCTGCAGCAGATAGCCTCACATCGGCATGACAGAGAGCAGGGGTCAGGACCGTCGGATGCTGCTGCAGAGCTGTCAGAAACTGCAGACTTTCAAGTCCAGCCTTGAATCTAAAATACAATAAAATATGCATGTGAAGTTACATGTGTATCATGTAGAAGCTAGTAAATGGGACAACAGCAACACATTTTTTCATAATTATTTAAGTGACAACAATGAAATACGAAAATCCACCTCTCAATTGCAGAGCTGTTCCTGTGGATGATGTACCACTTCAGGTACTCCTCTACAATCTTCTCTTTTTCCTCACATGACCTGACATGCCTGAAGCACCCAGCAGTCTGCAACATGGCGCTGTTCTGTACCATCAAGTCCTGAAGGATTCCCAATGAGGGTGCATTCTGAATCTAAAAGAAGATATAATAGAGTACTACACATTTCAAATATGACTAAGTAATTATAAAAAATGGTAAAGGATAATTTGAAAGAATGGTTTAAGTGGGCAAAACTGTCCCATTACTCTTATTCTAGAATTTCACACCCTTCTATCAAGTGTACTCATACCTCTTGTAGGACTTTCCCTATCTCCTCATCTGTAATGTCTTCTACAGATGCCTTGAAACTGGTCTGCCCTGAGATGTAGCTGACAAGATCCTGTGACAGAAAATTGGGACCTGGTCCACCATGTACGATGGACACAGCAATCATCTTCCCTGCTAAATAATACTCATCCTCTACGATAGCTGTCCAAGGAAATTCAGAGTAAAGAAATATTAAATCAGTTTCCATATTTAAAAACACTGCATGGCTGAAATATGTTTTTTTCTGTAAGACATTATACAAAACAAAACCTGTTGAATTGTAGACCAGGTAGCGGCTCTCTACAGGTCCATCAAATATGGGCCGTTTGTTCAGCTCTTTCATCAGAAGTGAGAGGAATTCTCTCTTGGGGCCACCTGTATCAAGACCTTCCTCAAGTCTCCCTTCATTGTCAGAGAATTTTACGAGGATGTCTTTATTTTCTGAGAATGTTGCCCTTTTAAATCCTCTGACTGCTCCATTCCAGATGTCTGAGCGACAGATGTTAAATCTGCTGACAGCTTGATGGTCAATCTTGATTGCTAGGTCTGCAGTTATCTCAGAAATCGATGGCTTGTCCACCCTGTCATCAGATAAATCATGACCATGTTACATGGTACACGATAGCAGACATCTTTGACCAGGAAAAATAACAACCACAGTTGAAGTTAGCGTAACTTTTTTCTTACCCTGTATCATCTGGAATGTCATGACTGCACTCAACACTATCCGAGTCATCCTCATTCTCTATTACAATGGGCGCATACAGCTGAGTATATTTGCTGAGAAATTGACACACAAATTTACATTGTTGGTGTTTTCATAATTGAATAATTGAATTATAGAAAGGAAAGTATAATACCTATAGCACGTAGTTTCCATCACACCTCCTGATGTTCCTGGGCCCTCTTGTGAGTCAGAAAGTAAGACCTGAATCACAAAAGGGATAGGACAGGTAAGTTGAAGTATTTTAAGTCATGGCTATCAGAGGGCTGATTTAGAAAGAAAATACTATTCTAATGTACACAAACATGGATCTCTAGGTCAGAGTGTGACACATTATTTTAAGTAGTTTAAGCCTTGATTGTGTGACAATATTTTCAGACAAGGCTAAGTGTGAACGATAGACTATGTTTTGGAGCTACAATTACCAGAGCTGCTGAATCAGTGCTTGACTCTCCATCTGCAGGTTCCCATATCTGGAAGTAAAAAACAATATATCAGTGAGCACTTGATTGACAGAACTAGAGCTGAACAAATTTGAACATAAATATTGAAGTTTGTAAAATATGTGTAGGCCAGGACACTGCAACATTTACCGTAATTTAAAATGCTATTTTGGCACGTTTCATCAGAAAAATATGGCTTCTATGTAAAATCTAGAAACATTTTCATTTTCAGACAGAACTAACAATATAATCAATGTAAGACACAACAAATGTGGCACTCACCAATGTATCAGCTGCACTGAATTCTGCAGAGCTTGGACTCATGATGATCACCTCTGAATCCGACGAAGTGGTTTCCTGAGCTGTGAAATACAAGAACAGGTATAAGAGGATTTTAGACTACTCAGAACAACAACTTTTCTTGACAAACAAATCATTTTAAAAAGCTCTTCTTGGTTGGCAATTCTTTCACAATTACTTACAAGACGTAGAGAAATCTTCAGCTGTACAAATGTACAGTGTGATGCGTTGGTAGGCCTTTCCAAATGCCTCCTTGTACGCTTTAAGTGTGAAAGGTACTTCTGTTCCTGGTACATAACTTATCTTTGTACCGTCAGGGTAGAGAAGTACATAGGGACCACCATGTAAATTTCTGTGGAATGCCTTCAGTTTTTGCTCAGCAGCTCTTTGCAATTCATCAGCATCCAACTCTGGTCGCACCAAGAGGGGAAGTACTGACCCTCTAACAGTCTTCAGTCCTCCATCTTTCAGCCGCATAAGGCCTACTGAAATCTACAGAGAAACATTGAAATGGCGACTATTAACTAGATCAGTGACACTATAAATACATGACAGAATGGACTGTCAGCAAATTATTAGTCTATCTCAGCAAAAAGGTTACCTTCACAACCGTCAGGTTGTCTTTTGATGGAGCTTTTTTCTTTTTAAAACATGCTCGTCTCTCCTTCTCTTTTAGACTCCGAAAAGTCTGAAATGACTCCAGTACACTTCTTACAGGAGCCTCTGCTTCAAATAAGAGTCAAATCAATCATCAATAAGAAATAACAGAGAGACATACAGTGTTCTCACTCATACTCATTACGTTTATAGAGTGTAAATTACCTAAGCCTGATTAAAAAGAAAAGAATGAAAGAAGCATTACCCCCACTTGTGCCAGGTGTGTCATCATCAACATCACACAGGAATTTGATGCCCTTGCCACATGAACAGCAAAATACTGGTTTCGGAGGCTGCTGGTGTCCACAAAAAGGACAATACATTATGATCTGCAAAAAACAAACAAAAAAAACAAGTATCATTAGGTTGCTTTGGACTTAAATTGCATGAACATTTTAGCCGTCAGTTCAATACCTCAATCTGACATTATGGTCATGGTACTTTCACAAAAGTCCCTGGCCACCTCACACAGCTTAAACTTCACATTCATCCAAATAACTACTGTTACCCACGCCTTAGATTATTGTTAGCATGATTATTAATGATACAAACAACAACAACAACGATAGTAATAAGCTGTAGCCGTCAGTTGTTTCCACTCTCGTTAGTGGTCTCCCCGTGTTAGCCGAAGCTAACAATAAACCGGCATTCTCCAGTTCAACTTCAAACCTGGGGCTACCTGGCCAAACCAAATAACACATTAAAAAGTACACGTAGCGACATTAAACACTATCATGTTCACTTACTTTCTAGTTCGTTTTCCTATTGTAGCTTCTTCTTCTTCGTCGTCGTCGTCCTCTTCTCTTCACACAGGTGCGTCGGCGTCGTCTTCTACTCACACAGGTGCATCGGCAAAAACAGTCCCCGGTAACCCACTTCCGTTGTGGCTTTTTTATTTGCATCACCGTTTTTATTTTTGCACCGACGTTTTTATTTTTGCACCGACGTTTTTTTTTTTGCAGACTTTCTTTTATTTGCAGTAGCGTTTCTTTTTTGCAGACTTTCTTTTATATGCATCGCCTTTTTTATTTTTGCACCAGATTTTAATTTTTGCACACCAGCTTTTTTTATTTTTGTAGCGCTTCTTTTATTTGCAGCGGTGGCGGTTCTCGGCCACCGTAAGAACCAGATCCAAGATTCCAATTATTAAATGTTTCTTAAGATCTTCAATTTGTTCGTTACTTTCTTCCAACCCAATCCAACAATAAACAGGGTAACTGGAAATGGAACACAAACTATTGCCTCAAACTGTGTTTTTCATAGTGCATGTGGAGGTGTGTGAGCAGCAGCTACACCGCTCACATTACTCACATTAGTTCCCATCAGCCTGGCAAGCAGATCACAAGGCTGCTGATGACAGGAGAGGCCACAGGTTACACAAACTGCGCTAGAGACGCTGATGTTCAATGCTGGAAGAAATAAGAGAACGCCTTTAAAAGTAACAAGACACTGGAGCAACAATGCATGACGAGTAAAAACTCCTGCACTTAGAATTGATTTAATTTGACAAAATGCTGCTAAGGACGTGAATGAACCTGAAATAATTACCTCTAACTTCATGGATAGATGGATATGATATGAATTTGGACGTTTGACAGCTCAGCAATGTGTAAACAAGCTTTGTAAGACTTGCCAAAAGATCAATATTTGACTGTGAGTTGATGAAATGGTGTAACAGTGTAGAAGCCTTTTCCAAAGAAACACGTGAACATACTGGGTTTCATATGGAAAAAGACAAATCTGAGTGAGACGAGCCGGCGGGCTGTGTTGTATTTATAGGAGGTTTAGGATGATTTGTGACGATACCGTTCACTTTGACCCAGGCTGAGCTTATCGTGCATCAGAAATCCCCCGAGACAGAAAACTGGACCTGCTACTTTTTCCAAGGAGCTTTACGTCTGATGCGTGGTTACACGAGGTGCCACATGCCGCAGGTTGCCAGATCCTGTAGAATTATGTCTTTCCATTCCATTCTTTGGCTCACTTGGAACATCTGAGCTCCACATGAGATGTGTCTGCAGAGGGAATCCCCGGCATGATCAAAGTACAAATGACGACGACAAAGCCAAATACCCGTGTTACCCAGGAAAACACACAGATCAAAGGAATTCTGTAATGTCCCCAAAGACAAAATGAAGACTTTTTATCACGTTGGGGAGTTTACTATCAAAATGTTTGATAGTCTTTTGAATAAGTTTAGTAACTCCACTCTGTTTACATTGGTACTTGATTACAATATTACTTTGTGTAGACATAGAAGTTTGACCTCTGATGAACCTAAAAGTATGTAGACGTAGTAAACTTCACAGTGGGAGGCAGTGAGAAGTAAAGGAGTTAAATCAAGGACAAACTCAGTGAAAAGTAAGATGATCAAAATGACTCCAGATGTTGAAACAGTAGATTGCATTTTTAAAAATGATATCTTAGAAGGGCAGAGGTGCCAAGTCATTAAAGGGCCTCAGGCTTGATCCACCATGACGGGATTTCTGAATTTCTTCAGAAATTTCTTCTTGAATAATTTTCTGAACCCTTCCAACTCAGGATTGGCTGCTCGGTGGTTGACCTCGTGCTCTGCGGCTGCTGCAAAGGATACAAACTAAAAGAACTTAAGAGAGAACCGCAAAGCTTTCATAAATCCTCTCAGATCTCCAGTACGACACACAGCAGCATGTCCAGTAAATCACACTGAGGGAAGGTCAGGCTACCATCAGTAAACACCCATGCCAGAAGCACCTCGCCATCCACGTGGAGGCTCTCTCCCTTTCCCTTAATGTCCACACCACGTATATAGAAGATTTAGATGATCTCTTGTTGGCTGGGGGGTTTGAACATGTGGATATAAATCTCTTGGAACGTTTTTAGTCCGACCACTCATCATTACTGACGGACAAAAAACATGAACTCCTACTTTTTCAGGGCAAAGGAAATTAACACAGATTTCATGGACACAGAAATCACCCTGTGAAGTCAGAGCTTTCACAGTTTATTCTCACAATTTATTTGAATGATTTATCGCTCATAATAGAAATAAATGGAACAAAACCTGCTGCAAAGTCTGAATTATGCTCGTTTTGAAGTCAAAACAGTGGCATGTCTGTATTTTTGGGAAGATCATATTCTTCCATGAAACAGAAAAACATATTTTGCAATATTTTATCATAATTTTACTTTAACCACAATTTCTAAATAAATACTGCATGAACAATATTGATGGAATGCATTCTTTCAGTGTTTTTATGATGGATTCCTGCTTTTGAAACCTTTGCTCCTGTGCACACTGAGTGAAAGGCCTCTCCACTTGTAACACCCAAAGCCAGTTTGATACAGATGCTGGTACTTGTTTGTCTTTGCGACATATCTCAGTGGATAAATTCATGTGTTGCATAATGACGTCAACATGTTCTAGTTCAGTTGTTTCAGGAAAGGGAAGCATTACATAATAAAGATATAAATCAAACAAAACGTAATCCATTTATTGGACATTCTGGCCAAAGCTTCATCTAAAATGTTATGGCAGACGTTGAGATAAATTTGTGCAGGAAGGATTCATTCATTATATTGTATTAAGTGATGTAATCTGTCGCTGATTAATGAAAGAGCAACCCCAGCAGCAGAATCTGTACTTACTGCTTCAGTCACTCTGTTAAGGATCAACATAATATAAACCGGTTGTCAAATATGTTTGGCTGCTTCGTCATTATTAAGACTAAGACTTTAATTACGTGAGTGCATTCATCTGAAAGTTAGTATGAAGAACAATGGCATGAGCTCAGACCACACAGTGATTTTACATGTTTTGGGCCTCTAGCAGTCATGAAACTCACTCATCACACCAGTGAGAAACTCAGCTTTTGGTTCCAGTGATGAAAAGAACAACAGTGATGCTGTTTCTCCACAGCAGCAGCAGATTAGCAGATCAAGAGAAATGTTGAGTGTGTGTGTGTGTCTGATGGGGGCTGGTGGTGTGTTTGTAACATATTGTATGGACTGATGTGAAGAGAAGGGGATCAGGAAATCATTGCATTAGTTTGTCTGGATGTTTATCTCTCTTTGAAGTGGGACTGCCTGCCAGAATCTCAAAGCTCTTAAAAATGTGTAATTAACAACAACTGAACACATGCCTGCTTATTGATACCACTTGCAGAGGGGAAAGTACTGCATCATTTCATTTCAGTTTCTAAAAAGTCACAATAAAAGCTAATTGTCTTAGTAAAGCGTGCTTGATGGTTTCCAAGGAGCTGTGAGTTTATATTGGAGGACAATGATTGCCTGAGTTTCATCATCTACACGTTCATGCCGATTAAGCGTCAGCATTTAATCAGACCTGATTTGTTTTTGGCAGGAGTGCTGAGCTAAAATTACCAAAAACTAAAAACTGCCTCATATAAAATATGATGACATATTGCAGCACTGTTTAAAGCTGGGAAATACACAATTCAGTTAATTGCATGACTGTCATATGTGCAAGGAAAGTCAAGCTCAGACTGAACAATGTGCAACCTGAGACGCACAATATACACACACAGTGCACACAAAATACATACACAATGCTTTTCCACAGTAATTCATACATTTATTAATCAATTGAATAATAAATAAATGAAATTGAATAATTGAATGGGTACTATATAAGGAGTAAATGTGAATATAAATATAAATATATCGAATCTGAAAATCAGCTCTCCATAATGAATGTAATATTTTTTTCCAGAATCAGTAATTTTTTTTTTTACATCCAGAAAACTTGTTTATTAGTATATAACATCAGTAAACAGCAGATGATATATTAATTATTAATAGATCGTCTGCAGATTAGGAATATCATTATTGTGTTTTTTATTGAACCAAAGCAGAAAATCAATATTTTTACTTCCTCATATATAAAAAAATATCTAAAAATGCTGAAATGCTTTATTGATGCTTTTCGATCACCAATGAAGGAAAAGGAGAAATGGCTTTAAACTCCAAAGAGCTGCTGTGAGTTGTTCTGCTTATTCTGCCAGAATCTCCAAACTTGGATTTGGTGACATTCTCCCTGGGTTTCTGCGAGGCCGTTCGGCGATGTTGATGGTGTAGCGTTCACTTTTTCCAAGTTTGTCCTTTGGTTTTCACACACATGGACGCTGGTGACACGTGACTGAAAATAAACATTGCTGCCTGCTTCTCATTACTCTTAATTGGTGATTTAGTGAGTGTATGGCAGCTGACTACACATGAACCCATGCTGAGCTCAGGCTGAATATAAATGTGAGCTCTTCCGCTAATAGGAATTTGGCGTAAACTTCGGCTCTCCAGCAGTTTCCGTTGTCTGGCACTCGCTTAAGGTTTTGACGAATAGGAGAGATAATTTGTCCTGAAGTAATGTCATAAACACAGTTCTGCCTTTTACTGATGCACAGGATCTGATGTAATTTGTGCCTTTTTTCTGTTTAACAGGGGTGAGTTCCTCTGTGTATCCTGCATCAGATATGAGGAAGAATTAAAGGAGGTTTGGTGAAAAAGGATTTGTTATTTTTTTAGTCATAACCTCGGAATTCTCAAAAAATACATGGGACCACATAAGAGCGTCCCACTAAACTTTCAAAAACAATAACATTTTTCATAATTTTCACACCTCAACAGATACTTCTAGTAGGACTGGAACTACAACTGGTATTGATTGGTCCTTGATGCTGATTGGTGCAGTGTTATTATGAGGCAGTGTTAAAGGTACAACAACTAAAAAGCAGCAAAGGAAAGTAGAATAGATTTTTGCTGACAAGTTGTTCTACATTACGATCATTTGGCAGACGCTTTTATCCAAAGCGACTTATATTACATTACCACCCTTCGCAGAGGGGGGAGCAATTGAGGGTTCGGTGCCTTGCTCAGGGGCGCCTCAGCAGGGGCTCGAACCGGCAACCCCCCCGTTCCCAAGCGGAAGCTCTACCCACTGAGCCACTGCCTCCATTGTTCTATCAGCTACTCATTCAGATTCAAGGCTTTGGTTATATATTATGGAAAGATGAAGGTTCTTTCTATACTTCTAGATTTTTGGCAGTTTCTGTCCGGTTACACCTTCATGTATAAGATTTTGAATCATTTCTAAGCATTATCAGATTACGTTGTTTCTTGTAGAATGATACTGAAGTTATAGACAGTAAGCGTTTTCATTTTGTAGTTTCGTAATTTGATCTTGCTTGTATTCAAAGCATTCTAAGTTGGTCATTTCTCTCTCTTGTACTTGTACTGTAACAGAAAGAAAAAGGGAAAAGAAGAAAGATGTATGGGGGCTTGCCCGTCATTGTTCCTTTAGTGAATGTGAACAATGAACAGCAACAGGAAATCATCAGCTGCACCCTCTGCTCTTCGTCTCTCAGATGTGTTTTTTCATTCTCAAAATCTTCGATCTTGTTATTAATGGTCCTCTCTCTCCTTTTTGGCTCCATTCATAAATCACTGCTCAGCTTCCTGCTTACATCATCGCTACAGTGCTACTGCTAACACACACTCACACACACACTTTCTCGTTCTGATTATTTTTCAAGTAAAAAGGATCTGCTGTTTGTACATTCATGGACAGTTTTGACGGTGGTGGCTGCTAAATAGACTTGTCTCCTTTATTGACCCAGACAGAAGTGTCATCATCTCATTCCATCATTGTTCACCAATTGTGTCACTAAAATGTATATTCTTATTTTCAACTAAGCAAACATCATAAGAGTTGTAATTCAAGGTGTAGTCACAGATCAAAAACAGCTTAAATATACTGCGAACACGACTCCCGGCTAAGTACGTACACTGAAATCCTCTCAATAATATCATAAAGTCTTTCTCTTAGCCCTCTTTGTTTAGTTTGAACAATGCTGAATAATCTAACCTGAGGAAAAGGGTTAGAAATGTATTAACGCTCTTATTCCATACCACTATCTACCAGATAAATTACATTTTGTTACTATACAACTTATAACTTAAACAATGGCCACCGCTGATTTGTTTTCTTGTGTTCCTGACCTCGAATGAATTTCATGCCTACCCATGAACTTTTTCCAGGACAAACATGTTAATGAATCCCAGAAATGTTGCAAATTTGTTCTTACACGGGGGATAAAAAGATACCCGCTTATACGCACAGTTGAAGAAAGAGGCCCATTGTGTGAGGACCACTTGGTGGTGCATTTAGGGACACTGAAACATCTGAGAACTGACAGTTTGGCAAAGTACAGAGCTATGATATCGGAGCATCGAATCTATAAAACTTAATATGAAAATTAAATTTCTTGCATTCAATAAATCTGTCTGGCCACTAACTCTGAAAATTGCATTACGAAATAATGCTAACGTTGACAAGACTTGTGTTGAGACTAGAAAAGCACTCATTGCAGCAGTCAGCCGGCAACTGTCCTGGATCTAGATCTTTACACACATCGTCTGAATTACGCTTACTGACATTCGGCCATGGACTAAATTTGCCGGATTGTTTTCAATGCATTGGTGTTATTACTTTTCAAGAAACTATAGACAAATGCTATCTTGATGCATATTTAAAATTCCTGGTTCGTCTCCTCTAGATCTGGATTGAATTGAATGGGTTGTTTACTGGGCATTGTCCCGCTGTGGCACCAGGTTTAGTGGATCAGTTCAGAACACTTTTAATAATCCTACTGAAGAATAAGCAAAGAAAAAGACCAACAGGCATGAGTCAAAACACAAACTCGGTTGAGTTAATAAAGAACCATCTGCAGCAGGTTTCAAGGTTGTTAAGGCTTAATGTTGTAGGCTGTACTGTAGTCACAATGGGTAGTGCAGAGCAATGCAATGCAGAGATGAGTGGGTTTGTGTATGTCAATGTGTGATAGGAGTGTGACTTTAGCATTTTGTTTGAGTGTGCCAACAGTGGCAGCTGCATCTCATTATCAATCAAGCACTCAGTTGTTTATTTTCTACTGTAGCAGCTTTACTTTCAGACGTTTAAGTTTCCAAGTTTGTTCAAGTTAAATTCAGTAGCTTGTCCCTAGGCACAGTTATGCAAGCCTGGGCGTCCATTTGTGGTCGTCTATACATATTATGGGATTATGGAGTTTTATATTCTTTGTACAAATGATGTCTGTCTGTCTGTCTGCGACTTTGACATTTATTCAACTCCTAAAATGTTTAATCTGCAACCTTTCTTGTGGAGTTCTCAGCTTTGTTTCTACTTGATGTTCAGACTTGAATATATTACGTCATAATTAGAATTTGTGGCACTTTGTGGTGTACATATTTCTGGTTTTGTAAATATGTTATTTATATTCTGCCTGAAGAGTCATGCATAAGAGAATAAGACTTAGCTGTTACTGAAAACTGTGACTCAGAGGGTTAAGCCTCCACTATTTACTGTAATGCACACTGTGGTGACATCAGAGAGACTGTCATCCTTAAAATGTGGGTAAAACTGTTTGAGGAAAGTTCAATGAGTCATTTGGTTTTCATTGACGGGAATGGTATCATCTAGAAAGAGCAAACTGACTGGAGAACAATCAGTGGAAAAGCATTGTGTAGCATTTATAGGCTTGTTGTCTGTGTATGTGTGTGTGGGGGGGTTTGTGTAGTGGAAACAGACAATAGTGATTGTGAGTGGAACTCCAGACTGCGTTATTATGAGTAAGCTAGATTAACGCAGGGAGGACGACCAGGCAGACTTTCCATTACTTCCTCTTAACGGAACAGAGTGCTGACTGCTGGACTGGCGCTCCGTCCGTACCGTCCAGCTTCCACTCACGCTGGTTTGTGGTGATACAGCTTCTGGTCTCTGGCTAAACTAAAGGCCTTTCCATCTGAGGTTTCCGGAAAGGTTTTCTAGATTTGTATCACTTTAATGACTTCCCGGTAGCAACAAAGAGCCATGTGAGGATATTTTCTCTGCTCATTGGTCAGAAATGTGGATGGGAGAATATCAAAATCCTGATCATAATCATCATTTTGACCAAAGTGAACAAAACTATGACAGAACATCTGTTTTGTTTCACTTAATAACCACTATAATCCACTATTCAAATCTGTGTGTTGTGCCATAAAGAGGAATGCTGGAGTTGTAAGGACATTGAGACTTGAGTCAGGCATCAATATGTTGTTTGTGAATTAGTTTCATTCTTACTTATGTGAACATGAATGAAACACATTGAGAGGTTTGTGGGGGGGGGGGGGAAAGATAATTTCCTGAACCTATTTGAGGAGAAGTGGCTTATAATTTTTAGCACAAGACACTTATGGACCAACTGCTGTGGCCTAAGGTCAAAATTGATCTTCATTCTTGTCGTACTATGTAACTTAATGTGATCGTAATGCAGTAACTGTGTTTTAATCACTAGTCAGTGTCCATCCAGCTGTTACTTTGCGAGCCCATGTCTGATTTCATCACGTCTCTGATGTTTATGTGTTCTCCATCTTAGAGCTTTCTTTCTCCAAACTTTCCTTTGGATGAGATCTTGAAGAACGTGTTGCGTAAACAAACTCCCATCTCTTCTGCTACTTAGATTAACTGAGCTCTGTGATGAAATGTTGTGAGGAAACATGAAAGAGCATCTTTACGAACAACACCAGGAGTGAAAGTCACTCCAACATCATAAATGTTAAATGCATAAAGAGGCAAAAGCCATCTACCTAATAGCTCAATTTGCTATGTTTATAGAATGAGGCAATGAGGGCAAGGGTCGGCCATGTTTTTCTTTTGTCTCATATAAAAAAATGTGGTGTCTGTCCTCGTTACAAATTGGTTTGCGTGTAAGAACTTTTAGCTCTTTAGTTCCTCGATCGCTGCCATAAAAATCACAAAAGCTCAGTTCATTGTGCTGTATGGGAATTACGGCCGTGACTGGAACCAATCTTTGACCAAACATATCGTTTCATTAAAACTACATGTTGTATTAACATAGACAACTTACAAGCGTGATGTAACCTGAAACAGCCTTTATAATTATATCAACACTGAGCCCATGAAAAACATTTTCTCTGACCATGAGCTCAGATTTGAGCCCTGTTGGGTCAGTAAATGAATTATGTGGGGGACATGAGGTAACTGCTCCACTTACAGGTGGTTGAGGCTGATTTTACTGCCATCCGAATCAACAATGTCTCTGTTTCCTCCATCAACCTCTGAGAGAATTCAAGGCAGAAATACCAGACCAAAAACTCTCACCACACTGTATTAGAACAATATCTAATGTAGCTTCCCATTAGCCTACATTGCTCAGATTTGGTACCAATTTAGGCATTTGGAGCACAGATGCATTGTTTATAGGGTGAAAATGTGACTCCTGTAGAAAGTTATTGATATAAAAATACAACAATCTAATGTTTGATTATTGAAAAACGTGTGGGTCTTCACCTGTATTATCATTTATAATGATCATTTTGTAATTCAACACATGGAATCTTATTGTTAAGGGGTCGTCAACAATAGTGAGCTTTGCTGTGATGTATTTATAAGTTATAAGTGTAAAAAACAAGCAGAAAATACTGACAAGCTCTGAAATTACTCCTTTAACATCATCGGAACAAATGCTTCCTTCATAAAAGAAGAGATATTATTCATATTTCTATTTTGAAAATGTTTTGATTTGCCAAGAACACACTGGTCCCCCTCCGCTGACTCACGCTCTCTCTATGTAGGAGGAGACATGAAAGTAAGAACCAATCAGCACAAAGCTTTTAGGACGGTTCTGGACCAATAGGTTGGTCTTTTCTGGATGCATGTCTAGTTTGGACACTTTGACAGTGTTGGACTCTTTGGGATGCAGGAACCTCAGTCCATTGTTTTCATGTGGAACACAGGCCACTACTGTACAACACACCCAAGTTCGAATGAAGTTTTCACAGCTCTCCAAACATAAGAAAGGTCCAGAAAAAATATCTCCAGTGTGAAGAGCAAAAAGTGCTGATGCAAGTATTAAGCTATTTCTTCAACCGCAAAACTATAAATTATAGCAGGGAAGGAGACAGCTTTGACTTCTCCTGCTGCCACCGAAATGTCTAAACTGGCAGGATTGCACATCACCAAAATCTGTGCTAGTAAATAATAATAATTAGCTGTTTCGGAGTCGTGGTGACATTCGTTTACAAGCCCCGGTTCTCTCGTAAGCGGTCAGTGTGAACCGAAACGACCCAAACATAAAAACCTGACAAAAGTGAACTTTCCCACTTTGCTACAAACCAAAGAAAACAAACTGTAGGTGTGATGGCGTCCTGAGACGTCTCTGAGTGCTATCTGATCCACGGCTGATTCGATCCCCAGGAAGACAGTTTAAGAAGACTTCTTATGATCCACGTTTGAGAGTTGACACCACAGAGGACTGTGGAGAGTTGCTGCTTGGCTGCTAGAGTTCAGAGTTGGAACCGACCACTGAAAGCAGAAAGCCACACTGGGCTGTGTGAGGTCATGATTCAGCTTCTAATGATGCCAAAACCTGGGCGCACACACACACACACACCAGATCGGCCTCATTGCTGTCAGCTGGATTCGGCGCTGGTGTTTAGTTGGCATTATGGTTCGGTGGTCAGAAATGGAAGAAAGGAACGGTGACATCAGAGGTAAAGAAAGCAGGGGGCGTAGGCTGGAGGAGATGGATGGAGGGGAGAATGATTGAACTCCTCCGCTTTAAGTTGCATGAAGATGAGTTAGTCTGAGATACATTCCTATTATTTGACATAAATATGAATAATAACGAAAAAGGATATTTTGCGGTGAGATTCTGGTCTCTTCTGAACCTAAAGCTATGACAACCTCATGCATGACCTCATCACAGTTGCGGTGTAGCCGTGCTTTGACCTCGTCACCTCCAGGGGCCACTTAATGGAGCTTTTCGCTGCAGTTTGGTTTAATTGACATTGAAACTGCAAAGTAGGTTGTAAATAAAAGTAGAGAACATCAACATGGGCCCCTATTACTGCACAATTCTCCCTAAAGAGCAATAAAAATGAATCAATGTTACATCTTCTTAATTGTTTTCTATTCAGGAAACACTTACAGAAAAGGCTTGTTTACTATAAGCTCATTTTGAACCTGGCTCAATTTAAGGGTTTAATTAAAGGGAATTTGAGGCATGAAAATGAGATTCATATAAGATAATTAAGACATTTTAAAGCTTTTTCTTTGTTTTGCTTTTTTTTACGACTTAGAAACAAACTCTTTGCACCGCGTCATTTCTTCCCATCATTTTTCAGATTCTGTAAATAGCAACAAAGAACTGAAAAGGGAGCGACTGAAACAACCTTCAAAAGGTCACAGTCTGTCAGGGAAGCTTTACTCTGAGAATGAGCGAATTTATTGAAATTTGAGTTTGTTTAATCTCCTGTGGTTTTTACAAAAGAGTGTGAAGACTTTTTTTTTATGGAACATTCAAGAGAAAGGTTAGAACCAGCTTCACACGTTAAACCATTTAAGTGCTGCAAAAAGGACTTAACAGGCACAAAAGAAGGCAGAATTGATCCTGGAGCAGCATACTTGGGTTGATTGGTACATTTCAAATGTAAATAAATCAAGTTACATACATAAAATACATCTACATACATTATTAAACCTCAAAACATCATTAATAAAGGTCTATTTTTTTTTGGAGACACTGGTGTGGAGTTCTGTGAGTCCACAGGATCCCAAGGCTCTGTGAGTTGTATAAGAGGAACAGACTTCTTTCTGTCTGCTTTCCACAATCATGGCAGCCACCTCACTCACCTGATTTGACCCCACACACTTTCACCTCTCTCCCAAACATGGAAAAGGCTCTAGCTGGAATGTGTTTAACCACAGATTATGATGTCAAACCAGCTATGGAGGACTTTTTTTTTGGACCTCTATGAAGCTGGAATCCCTCCGGCATACTTGGTAGAAGTGTGTCATGTTGGAAGGAGATTACTTTGGAAAATAAACTACAACACCTCTTTAGTGAGAGCTTCGTCTGCTCCGCTCACTACTCATCAATCAAACAGTTAGCATGTTGTATATCAGAAGAAGAAGTTTCCTCTTATGGTTCGGACCCCAGTTGGGAGCCAAAGACCGTCCTAAAAATTTGTCTATCAACCAGGTAAAGTTAAGCCACACTGCCCACCACCTTTGTCAGTGTGTGTCAGAATAGCCACAGACTAACCACAGGTGTTGACGAAAACCGAAAACCTCCAGATTTGTGTCGCTGGGCCCCCAGGCGGACACATGTGAGCACTTTCTACGATATAATCTCCACGTATCAGTCCGCCCTTGGAAAAAAGCGAATACAAATATTATTCCACCAAAACAACCAAATGAAAAGGAGTCTTGAGAGGTGTTTTGTAAATCCTCAATGAACTGGATGACCTCATACTATGAAGTGAACTGTTGTAAAGGTTAAGGGCAATAAGGGGCAATTAGGGGAAATATTACTTTAAAGGTCCTGTGAAGTAATAAGAAGTCATCTCAGTCGATGCATAGCATTTTTGTACAGTTGATGTGTGTTCAAAACTTTCTGTGTCACGCTCAGAACAAATCGATGTAAAGCTGCATTCAGGTGAATCAGCACGACGCCCCCCTGTGTGCACATAAGAAAGGAGAGCTGGCCACTGACAGGTTAATATACAATGAGCCTGAAGTTTGTATGGCTGTGTGAAAACTCCACTGATTCCATATTTCCCTCATTAGTTTGCAGCGTGAGAGCCAGCTCCATCTGAATCCCATTAACAGGCAGCCAGAGAGGCTCGACTCACACTCGGCTCAGCCCCATGTGAACGCCTCTATAAAAAGTTTCCCGTTGTTACCTTTGTGTCATGGAAACTTGTCCTGATGAAGTTTCAAACCAGAACTTTTTTCCTTAAACAAGCCTGACACCTGCTGGTAGACCTGAGTACGGTTGAGGAGTTTATTTCTGTTCACATCAGAGGGGCGATGACAGATTGTCAGCGAGGCTCGGAATAATAAAGAGCACGTGGTTATAATATATTCTCCCCATTTGAATAATGGAGTAACTAACCAGAGACATTTCTCATTGTCCCCAGTCTTTTGTCACCACTTCAAACAACATCTGATCTCTGCACTAGAATCAAAAAAGGGACACGATTCTGCAAAACACTTGAAAAAAGTACACTTACAGTCAAAAACGACCATTGGCATAACAAGAAAACTTCCTGATCTGTGGAATATGCATGAATATTTAATTTTGCAAAGCAACTCTCCAGCTGGAAACACAGGAAATATCACTTCTAGTTTTACGGCTGGCTTTGAACCCACTGAACTGGATTTTACATTCGCATGGAGATCCTAAAGTTTCCAAAGCCGTTATATATATACTGTATACATGTCAGGTTGAATTTGAGGAAATGTGTTTAAAATGTTACAGGACATCGAACATTTTCCATTTGATCGGGTGGAGCGACTGTAACGAATTTAATAAGCACAGTCTGTTTTTCTGTCATATAATGTATGAGGATTTAGCTCCAATCTGTGCCTTCAGTTTATAACTGTGCCCATCATTTCTAAAATCTTTCCATTTGTCTTTGGCGCTCTGTGTGTGAGGGCAGCAGCTTCTTAGCAACATCCCCAATAGAGAAACCAGGGTTGATCTCCTGAATCTTGGGATGGTATTCAAAGCAGAAGACAAAGAAGGCGACCTTTTGACCTCTTGCCACTTTTGGCACATTTAAGGTGGTGCATATCATTTCCCGGTCCTGTCTGGTCTTGTTGTTCTTGACCACCTTCTCAAATTTGACCTCCTCAAATCTCAAATCAATGCAAATTCTCACTTGAACTGGAGACTAAAACCTTCTCACATATAGGAGGGGAATTTCTTTTCCTGCTTTTGAGTGTATTGTTCGATTTTTATCCAATAGCAACAATCCTCATGCTGGTGAGGCCTTGTTGGATAATTGGAGCCAGGTGGAAGCGGATGAACGATCTAATGACTCATCTCCTTCGTACAGATCCCTCTCTTGAAATATGGTAGCGTAGACGTTGTGTAATTGTGACTCTCTGGTATTGTTTGATGTGGATGAGGGTGAGCGGTGTGGTCTGCGGTGCACGTGTTGATTGGATGCATCATACAGTTGGAGCTGCTCCGCTTACTGGCAGATGATGTATTGAAGGGCCTGTGTTTGCTTGGAGTTAGGAGCTCTTTACAGGAAATATTTTTTGCCTCTGCTGTCTTGTTTATATTCTGACAAGATCTGGATAGACATTTTTTCAGTACTGAGCAATGAGAGAATATCATGTGCTGCTTTGGTCTCAGGTCATCCTCCCTGGGTAACAGCAAATGTCTAGACATGGTTGTGTTATTCCAGAGTCCCAGCAACAGCAAATCCCTACAAGTCAAATGTGTTTATAGTCCAAAAAGCCCAAAGCCAAACTGTAAACATCTTAACGTCTAACGTCAAACCTTGTTCATTTCTAAGGGATTTTCTGAGTGGCCGACTCTATAAAGTCAAAGGTCGAGCAGAGAGAAAACATCTTCTGGATACTGGAAATGAATTAACGGATATTACACAGGATTTCTTTGTAGATAAGAATAAACATAACATTAATATGCCCAAACTAAGATCTGTTATTTGATGCTGGAGATAACAAAGGGCCAAAAACTATGATAAGTTAAAGAGAATCAGTGCTTCAAAGTGCAGAACATGAAACATGACAGCACACGTGTTTCACCAAATAACGCACAAATGAGTTGAACTACAAAGCGATCGCAGCTTTAATCGATGCCTTGATGTCCCTTCATCTGTAAATACCTCCAGAAACCTGTTTTATGGGCCAAAGTGTTATCAGCTGAAGCAACAGTGACAAAGCTTCATTTTTTTCACTTCAAGTGTTGGGACTTGAAAGATGAAACCGCCTGTTTGTTTTGAGTTGAGGTACATCTTTATGTTACAAATTAAACTGTTCACAGATCCAGAGCTGATAGAAGCGCAGACTTATGTGACTCACGCTGACTCACGCTTGGCTTGATCGCAGTTGCATGCTCGCAGAGGTCAGGCTTAATGATGAAGAACGTCTGGGCGAGAAACCCTCAGAGGACTCCTAAATAGCCATACACCTGTGGAACAAGTACTCACAGCTTTTACTGCTGTGAAAGGACAGGGGAAAAGGGGATATTCTGTATTATTTCAAGTTAATATTCAAGTAAAAATCCTGTTGCTCCGTGTATTTTTTACATAGGAATGAACAAGGAAGGAAAGGAAGAATGAAGAGGAATTTTAGATAAGGTAAAAGGACCGAAACATAAAAAGTCATTGTTGAATAAAAGAGATAAGGGAGAAAGAAATGAACAAATAAACTCGTGCAGAAAGAAAAAGAAAGCAGGAAGGAAAGAAAGAACAAATAACAAAAAGCTTTCTCAGGTTGTGTATAGATGCTGCGGAGGGAACAAAAGAAAGGAAACTAAACAAAAAGCAAGGAAAATAAAGAGAAAAGGATAAATACGAAAGAGGGAATGTGGAAGAACAGCAAGCAAGAACAGACCAAACAAAAGAAAGGAAGTCCAAAGGAGGGAAGAAATGCTAGGTATGCTTATGTCTTTATGTACTTTTTGTTTATAGGGACCATTTGCATCGTTCTTTACTTTCCTCTGTCTGAGAAGAATTCAGGACCTTGGTCTCTGCTCCACATGTGGGGCAAATATTGTGGGTGTCAGTTTGCGGAGGGCTCAGGCCGCCCATCATCACGGGAGCTTTTTGAAGTTCGGGCGTTTCCCCTTGTAAAGGTTTACATACTGTAAGTGTCGCCTCAGTTGCTTCTCAGATTTACAGCGATGCTATGATCACACAAGGTCGTTAGTTTAACACCGATGCAGATTTATGGAGGCATGTTAAGCGCCGCTCGTGTTCCCTGCTGGTTCTTCAATGTTCTGTTTGTCACGGTCACAGTCTGAGTACAACCACACAGTAAAACCTCTAGTTAGATTTACTGTCGCATCAAATCTCACAGATTACTTTGACTTAAGGGGCGACTTCTAAACCTTTCCTATACTGTAATGTGCAACAGAACGCCCTTTCAGACCGCTAAGTAGCAAAGTCTTCAGCCACTCTGATCAGGCACCTGCACCGGATTCCATTCTAATCCCAGATCTTTTTGGGTGCATGTACTTTGCATAGTTTTAAAATCTTTCCCCTCAACTGTTGTGCACTTGAAACCAACAAAAATGTATTGCTTTTTTATTATCTGTTGTTACACAATGCAAGGTGACTTGAATAGAAAAACCAGTAAATCACATATTTATACATTTACTTTGTTCAAGGTGATTAATGTGGTGGAGTCTACTTGAATACACACATTCCCACATTCTGCAAGGGAAGCCTCTGGCTAGAATATACGTGACAATCACTTGATTAAAAAAATAATCATATGTAACCCTTTGGAGTCTAAAGACAGATTAGACAACGTTAAGAGACATAAAATCAGTACAATTCTTGTTATTGAGTTACAAACACTAACACAGACGTAACAGCACAGACCTTGCTTACAATGTTTCACCTTCCAAAGGTTTACATCAACAAAGCTGAACTAGCTGTTTTTTAAATGAGGAGGCGGAGGAGCAGAAGGAACAGTGAAAGGCCCAGCAGGGGGCAGCTGCTGGTTTGAGTTGCACCACTTGCCATGGGCTTCTCTCCCGCTTTGCAGCCCTGGCAGTCCTCGCCACAGAAGGCGCAGGGGGACATTTGCTTCCTCGTCTCTGATGTGTACGTCATCTCTGTCCTTCGACCTGGGAGCGCAGGGGGATGCAAAGGTCAGGGGTTAAAGATTGAGCATCACAAACAAACAATTCTTTGCCTTTTCTTTACCCATCTGTACACAAAGAGGCTCTGTGTAGCAGCAATAGTCGCCGCCGCAGCAGCTTTGCAGTAGTGATAATAGATGTTCTGACACTGGTAGTAGCAATACTAGCTATATATAGTAGCAGTATCATCATTTAAGCTTGTAATGCATCCATCAATTATACACCCGTAGCTGTTGAACAATTCTATTTGACTTTACAAGACGTATACATGTTCTTCATTATAGCATGAATGCATTATAAATAAGAGACTTATTCTTACGTGGTTCATAGTAATCGTAAATGACACAAATCCCATCCTGGACATTGGCCACCAGATACTCCAGGACCATAGGGATATCGAAGCACACGTTACCTGTGGTCACCTGCAACACAAACACAGCTCACAGTTATTCAACTCCAGAGGTGAATGTGCGAGGTCAGTGAGGCCTTCCTGCCTTTCTATACCGTAAGGTTTCATACACACGCAGTCAGACTAGAGCTTACAGAGTCCAAGTACAGGATGACTTTCCCCGGTTCACACTCCACTTTCTTTAACACGTCGTTGGTCTGGAGTCCCTGCGCAGCCAGACTGAAGCCGCTCAGCAGATACACCTCCATGACGACCATGCCTGTGGCGTTCAGGCCCAGACCCTCCTCCAGCCTGCAAGGAGGCACCGCAACGGGTTAACAAATTGACAAAATCCTGCATTATTCAACAGGTAAAATAATAATAAGACAGACCGGCTCACCTGGTGCAGATGAATAGATCTGCTGAGTTCATCCCGTCATCATACACCGTGATCTCCAAAACGAAGGCTTCGTCCATGTGTGCGTCTCTTTTCCTCCTCTGCAGCCCTCCGCTCTCGATGTTGTAGAACACGTTCATCTGAGGAAAGGGGAAATCTCTCAATCCAACTCTGAAAATCAATGCTTCGAAATCTTGATGTTTGTACATCAATCACAGGGCCATTCCTCCTGCAGACTTACATTTCCTATGCTGGAACACTAAGGGAATAAGAGGGCACTCAGAGGTCACACACCAATATCCCAGTCTGGATGCTCAAAGTCTTTATTATCACATATCTGGCTGAAAAACAAACAAACCTAAACTCATTGGTGGAGGCATAATTTCACCAAAAGGGTTTCAGGCCACTAGAGGAAGTTACCAAAAATATACATTCAATCAAAACACTCATCAATGAAGCTGCATAATTAGAGACACGCCAGTAGGAGGAGCCATTTTTCCAGCATACATGCTTTAGGACCAACTTTGACAACATTTGAGACCAGGTACCTGAAAGAGGGCAAACCCTTTTCCCACTGCATTGATGGAAAGGGTAATCTCATCCTCTGGCTCGATCTGCGAGGGAAAACAACAACAGTTACTTCAAACTGACATTCAGGGTTTCTTCTGTCCAAATGCATGCAACTGCCACTTTTATTATTTTTTCTTTTGTGTGCAGTTACAGAAGAGCAAATGTACTTTTGCAGTGTGTGTGTCGTCATCAGTGTACCTCCTCCATCTGGTAAAGCAGGTAGTTGTTTTCGTCGATGTAGAAAGTTGCCACAGTGTTTGTGGGGTCGGTGTTCACTGTAATGACGAGGTCCAGGTCCTGACTTCCACCATGTGAGGCATATATGGACAAAGCCTGCAGAGCCACTATTGTGTCCTAAAGAAAGGAAGGGAGAAAGGAAGGAAGGAAGGGAGAGAGAGCGAGATGGGATCTGATCTGATGATTCTCGATTTGAGGTTTATGAATGGATGGATCTTCAGTTTGTGAGTCTTTGGACTTTCTGGGATCCAAATCTTTGTATGTGCTTATACAGCATATACTGTATGTGTGTGCATTTGTGTGTTTGTGTGTGTGTGTGTAGTCAAAGCCACAGTCCCCCTCTGATGAGCCACACACCACATTTTCCTTTTCAAATATGACAGAGAAAACGGATATGGCACTGAAGTGTTTCTCTCCAGCCCGACTGTGTGACATGAAGATGTTTGGATTTCCTCAGGATGGAGCTTTAAATCCTTTAAAATTATATGCTGGTTGAGTTGATGTCAAAACCGTAATTTTGAAGGTTTTCCTGAACATTATAGGTGGAGTTAAACTCAATGACCCAACGGTTTGATCCAACACTCAAAATCCATTTGGTCCAAACAGCTTGAAACCTGAACCTGAGTGGTTTATGGTCTCAACAAAGACCCGTCCGACTGTAAGCATGCGGCTTCATATCATATTGGGTATAGCTACCAAATTTGACATATGGGAGATGACTTCATGTGAATTAAATCAATAACATGTACTTTGAAACTAAAACCTACCCTTGAAATACTTGAAATTACTGATGATTACTTAGAAAGCTATGGAATGTTGATAACATCCACTTCAGTTCAGCTAAGGTGGATGACATGGATATGGAGACCTGGACAGTATTTGCTGGTAACATTTATATCCCTCCAATCTGTGTGACACGTGCATCTCCACCGTCAATGGAAATCTACCAAACCTAATGGCCGACCACAGATGTTCCTGTGACTATACTGACGTCTCACAAAGTCGCAGAGGATTTGAGAGTATCTGAATGGAGGCAGAGGCCACAGTAATGCGTTCTCCTCAATCTGACAACGATACCTGCTTTAAGGTCTAACCTGTGTGCTTCCGAACCCCCCTAGGTGGCTCCGTTGTTGGCTGAGCCATTTCAGGAGGCCCAGGCCCTGCGCCATGATTTGCAGTTTGTACATGGACAGCAGCACATAAGACACCATCTCGATGTCTGCCGAGCGAGGTTGCCATGACTGTGACAGACCTGCGTCTGAGGAAGTCCACATCGGCACACCATCTGCAAGCAAAGCAATGACATGACTTCTTTCCTGTTGCGGTACGGTTAATTCCAACTGAATTCATTCCATCACATCACAAAATGATTTCCTGCACCGCGGTACCTGTCATTTGTGCTCGTCCCATCAGCTCGGTCAGTGCCGAGTTGGCACTGGAGCTACCGGCAAGAGCGAGCGCGTAGGTGAGCAGACTGAGGCTGTAGCTGCTATCGATGCCCAGCGCCAGCTTGGTCTCCAGAAACCCCACAGCTGCAGACACCTCGCTGTTATAGCGGATCTGTCAGACAGGCAACACCAGCATAATTCAGTCTGTCAGTCATTCAATAACCAAAGTTGTATATTATGAAATGGTTTGTCATGGAGGTCATTTGGAGATGGACTCATGGTATCGACATCTAAAAACAGATAAGTTAGACTTCTGAACAATGTTAAAGCATCATAAGGTGGATCTGAATAACACGCTCACCCTTATGTCGTCATCTTCCAGCAGAGCCATGAGCATGTAGGCAGTGAGGGAGACAGGTGTGTCCAGGCCTCCTTGAAGCTCCGTGTGGATGACTCTGCCAGGCTCCATGGCATTCCCACCAACCTCCTGCTGTTGTACTAGCCAGTCTCCAACTTTGCTCAATACTGAGTCGTCGATGGGGATGAATGAGCGGGCCTGCAGGAAACACCGCAGTACAAAGGCAGAGAGCCTGCACAAAGGACAGACAGACACACATCTGAACTAGGTCGCACTTTACAGGGCAGTAGGAGAAGTCAGATTGTTCCCATTATGCTTCATGCATTGGAGTTATTACAATGGGATGACATACCATGTGCTCCCAGAACTGTCACTGTCTCCGAACGCACTGAAGGAACCGTCTTCTCTCTGGTAGGACAGCTCTCGCTCATAGCCTGAGTAGAGGAAATTACATTAATCTGGGTGGGTGGGTGGACGGACACACACACACACACACACACACACACACACACACACACACACACACACACACACACACACACACACACACACACACACACACACACACACACACACACACACACACACACACACACACACACACACACACACACACACACACACACACACACACACACACACACACACACACACACACACACACACACACACACACCTGATATCATGTAAGCTGTGGCTTTCTCTGTGGTTTCCCGGTCAGCCTGTCCCGTAGCACGGAGGTACATCAGGATGTAGATGTTTGGCGCAAAGTGGATCATGTTTTGCTCCCCGCAGCCAAACGGCATCCGGATGAGAGAATTCAGGCCCTTGATGGAAGAACCGAGGATGTCGCCTTTATCGCCGTGGAAAAGCAGACAAAGCAGAAAAAGCATGAACATCCCAAGAACAAAAACAAACATTTGCACATAAACTAAGCACAGTTCTCTTTTTACAGGGTGATTTCTCAGAGGGGAACCAAAAGACAAATTCAATGCAGCGGAGTAGTTCCATGCTGCGTGGAAAGTATGAGCCCCTGCACTGCATGTTGTGTTGCACGTGTTCATTGTTGAATGTCTGGAGATTGTTACATGGAAAAGTACCATATCAAATATTATCCTCCATGCTTTTGGCACATATGTGGTCCATGTTCAGCGTCTGGACCTGGAACTACACGGAAATAGTTCTTACACTCCAGAGCCTTAGGGCCTCATTTCTACCCATTTGTGCACGCACGTGTCAGTAATGGATGTTCTGAATCAATTAAGAGCACACAGTCAGAGAGAGAATTTTATATTAGTCTTGAAAATCTTATCTCAAGGAAATACGACATCTCTTTTAGGTGCTGAACAAGGAAGCTGTCTTGGCTCCAAAATCAAATGAGATGTACTTTCTGATAGGTTAGAAAATGTGGGTCATTAGACTTAATTGTAAATAAAGTTAAGGTGTAATTTTAGACTCAGAGTTGAGTTGTGAATCCTGCATAAACAAGATGAATAAGACAGCATCTTTCCACCTCAGAAACATAACCTAAGTCTACTTGTTAAACTGCTAATATGGCGTCAGGCGTGAGACTTTTAATCCTCTGCTGTTCTGTACAAACCGCCTGAGTTCCCAGGAATCAAACATGTTTCTCTGACTCAAGGTTGTTGTCAATGTGTTTACATACCGACTACAGTTACTTCAACACGCTTGCTGCCTTCAACAACATCTGCTGGGAAGGTGAACGACATCTGGCGGGAAATGCTTGACCCAGAGGTAGAAATCTCCAAGAGCTTTGTTTGGGAGAATATTTGCTCCAGTCCTTCAGGCTACACAATCAACCATGAAAAATGGACACACAAACAGAAGTGGTGAGTAATATTTCTGGGAAAGGCAGAGCTGGAAAACAAGAGCATGATTTCTTTGGTTACAACAGTTTACAGGTTATCTATACAAAAGCTTTGCATAGATGTTTGTTTCATCATTTGAGATGTTGAGCTGAACGCTCAAGATTTGATGAAACCGAGTTCTCGTCATAATAAATCTCACGTCTGAATTTGTTCTTGCAATTTCACTGCTGAATTTTCACTTTATCCTCAAAACATGCACTGCACTGCATTGTCATGTTATGCTGTTGTGCATGCTATGTAATTAACATAAATATTGGTTTTTCTACAGGAAAGTATTTCAAGACAAACAAAATTGAACCAAATTCATTTAACTTACGTATTTTCAACTTAATGCTAAGTAATGCAGATACAGGAAACTCGGGAAGAAAATAAAACCATTCTGTAAACAGACAAGATGTTGAAAACGGCTATTTGAGAAGAAACGAGGCAAAATGTCAGAAAGAGTTGGAAATTGGAGTGTTTCCCGCTTCGAAGGTATTTTCATGTAAACCTGACTGAAATCCATATTGATGCACCTTGACGAGAACGGTCCCGATGACTGTGTCAGTCGCCGCAGAAGAGATGGCTTTCACAGATAAGTGAATCTCTCCGAGGATCAGGGGTCTGATGGGAATCAGGACGGAGGCACTGCTCTGGCTCTCTACAAACAATTCACGCGCACTGGCCATAGATAGGTCCTCATTGTCAGGGAAGACAAACTCAAAGGTGTCACTCTCAGCGATAATCAGCATGACCTGACAACAAAGAGAGGAGGGGACACACACCCAGATCACATGACATCTTTAAAAGGGCAAAGAAGAGCTGAAATAAGACAAGGGTGTATGCAGTTTCCAGATAACGTACAAAATGTTTCAAAGCCTCCCGAGATCTTTCAATAAACATTAATGAGGCATGCGATGAAAGCATATTTAAGATAGCAAGAGCTTTGGTAGCTTTTGTGTCTTTAGATGGGAGCAGACATAAAAAAAAGATACTCAAACCCAGACGCCACATGAGCGTAGTGTAACTTAATGCCCAAATAAACCCCATGACCACAAAATTGTGTATTGTACAGCTGTCCCCTGAGATCTGATGCATTCTGTTGTGACATATCACACCCTCAAACTCAGACTGATTTAAAACAGGCATATCTGGTATTCAGAAGGGTCCCAGATCAATTTCGCCTAACTTTGTGTGTTCACAATGAGCTGTGTCATCCATTTAAAGGGACAGGACAACACCAAGCCAGTGTATTGTTTCTGTACCCGACACAACCTTACTGTTTGTGTCAAAAATAAAGGAAATCGCGCAATACACAATTCAGAGGAGGAGCCTTAGGTCATTTTCAAAAGTGCTGTTGGGTTAGGTTTCACCCATAAAAGTTTCAAAGACACAAACTATATATAAACAAGTCATATGAGAACGCTCGCCCGACCCCTGAGGGCTGGAGCAGGGAGAAGTTTGTAAAATAGAACAATGGTTGAATTGGCCAATGTTCCTAATATCATGCATTACCACTGGTTCAAAGAGGGACTTCACTCATCGGTAGAACCTTTTGGTGAATTCAAACCACCAGCTTCTAGATACTCAGTTTGTGTGTGTGTGTGTGTGTGGCTGACCTCCAGGCCATATGGGAGGTAGTTGTACATAACAATCTGCATAACCAGCTCCTCTCCTCGGATGATGAAGGCTGGAAGATTCAAGGACAGGAAAACATCCTGGAACACTGTGAGCTGGAAACACAGTCACATGGAAACTTTCAGTTTGCAGTCTGCAGCAGAACATATACTGCTGTCTGCAGAGGAAACACAGAGCCTACAGAAAAATTGAATGCAAAATTAAAGCAAAATTAAGGCAAGATCAGTTTGGGGGAGGATCTGTGCTCGGTGTGTCGTGGTAAACTTACCTCTGCAGGCATCTTCACAATGCCAAGGCCGAGTTTCTCAGACATGACAAAGGCGGTGGCCACCCAAGTCGTTAAGCTGTCTGGAGCGACCACAGTCAGCTCTGCTGTGGTCGAATTACTGTGGAGAGTATCAAAGGAATTGTATTTTAATGTCAAACACTATGCAAGATACAAAAACTATGTGGAGAGTGAAGCGGGTTACTGGCATAATTAGACTTCTTATATTCGGACATGTGACAAAAACTGCCCTATTGCACTATTCTTTAAATGAGAATAGTTAAATAGTTGCAATAAATTCAATGATACACGTTCAAAATTTCATAGTTTAATAGAGTAGAAACAAGATCTCCGATTTGGTCAATCAGTTCAGATGTTCTTTTCTCTTAAATTAATGACAGATCATGTTTCAAGACTTTACTTGGTTAGTTTATGTAGTTTTCTAGTATTCACTTTTCAATCTGATCTGAGAAGATTCAAAGTACATCAACTTCATTGTGATCTATACAGGTTCTACTAACTACAGGAACGATCACCTAAGCTTCACAGTTGTCTTCCCAGCGTAACAGCCAGTTCTTGGGTCTGTAACTCAGAAGATGGTGACAGATTTTTTGCTATTTTTGGAGCTCTGCTGTGGATTTAACCATTTCAAATTGCAAAAAAACAAAAACAAAACATAAAATCTCTGCAGCGATTTGCTGATCCTTCACCCTGTGTGGTAATCCATCCACAGCCAGGTCTCTGGGAAGTTCTTGCGCACATGTGGCTCCGCCTCTGGTGACCCATCTTCAGCATAGTGAACGATTTCGGCTATGGGAAGATCAGCAGCAGTTAAGTGAGCACCTCAGAGGGTGATTATGAAAGACAAGGTCTGGATCGGAGTTGAATTTAGAACTTACAATATGTGTCGGTCATGGGTAATTTAGCATCAGTCAACACCACAAGACAACACGCCTGAGCAGAAACATGGAAGACGTAAGAACACAAGTTTCAGAAGAAATGACTCAATGATTCAGGTTTCTAGCAGTAATTGATGATACTGTATTTTTCTTTTTCACAGTATATCTTTGCTATGTTTTCCCATCTTTCAGGAGTGTTGGGTACAAGAGGAGCTTCACAGTTCTGACACCTACTGCAAGGGGAAAAGGCTTACCTTGAAAATGGAGTTTTTATTTCCCATCATGTCTTCCATGAGATTCCCATAGTTTAGCATCTCCTTTAGCATCTGTCAACACACAATGACATCCTCAGAGAGTGCCACTGATACGGCTCACAAAGATGAAGAAAGGCAAAATAGGGCACATATTGTTTGAAAACCTGTTTGAATGAGCAGACAAAATAGTGTCTGCACTGATACTGGTGTGGGAGCAGCAGGTTGGGTTTCATAGGTGTACCTAGAGTATATTATGACAGGAAACTAGTGAAAACGTAAGGCGTGTGGGCCTAAAACCCTTCATATAAGCATGTATAGTGCATGTGTATAGGGCAGGGAAGTTGCTCTCACCATGTCCTCATCGATGTCGTTGCTCGAGTGTTTTGAAAGTGTGGCCTTGTCAACTGCAAGGATTCCAACTAGAGATCCAGCCTTCTCCACCGAGACCATCAGAGAGAGCATCTCACCTGGCTTGGCCATGGGCTCGCTCCAGCTCAGAGACACCTGCCAAACACAGGCCAGTCAGTCATATACTGTTATACACCATCATATCAGAGCATCACGACTGTTGCCTGTGGGTATATTTGGATGTTTTAAAATGGATACTGCAGCGTTAAGAGAGTGAGTGTTTGAAACAACTACATTGTTTCTTAAGATGTTCTTCATGGGCAGACGCAGATTATCACTGATGATTTCGCCATCTGGCTGTACGCAGTAGACAACGATGCAGGCCAGAGGAGCCCAGTCCTCATTTGTCTGTAGAGTTATAGAGCTCTGGGAAGTTTGACCATGTGCCACAATTTTGCCTCTAGACATCACCTTGACAACAAAAAAAAACACAAAGAACAAACATCAGCTATTTTTCAAAGAGGCAGATTTGATACAAGCTCTTGATCAGTGGGCTCAGGCTGGAGCAGAACCAATTTCTACGGTACAAGAGAGTCTTGGGTAACATTTGAATGCAGCTCGATGAACACAAACACCTCAGGAATGATTACGTCTCAGTTCATTAGGTTTCAGACAGAGACTGTATCAAAAAATTCAAATTTAAAAACAAATAGCTCTGAAATGCAAAATGTATCACAACAGCTTTGAGTTTCCAAATGAGTTACTTACGATGAAGTCAAACTTGTTGGCCGTGAAGGTGGTCTCGATAGACAGTGTAACGGGTGAACCAACCTGCAGAATCAGAAGAATACATGAAATTAAGTTCAATTAAGTTCAACATTCTTTTCTTTAAATCATCCGACCCATCTTCACCATTTCTGTTGTACTCTGTCTGTTCCCGTGAGACAGGCCGGTTTAAGCGACTGCACAATAGAAACTGATTATTGTCTTGTATTTTGGGTCATGTGACACTATTTGTAGGTGGAGGTACTATTCTCAGCGGGTTGAAATATAATCCTGCTCATCACAAACAAGCACCTTGCTGGTCGGAATGCTGCAGCCGAATACGACTTGGGTGGGGTGTGCACCCTGTCCTGGTTTTTTGTCTGTCCGGCCTTTAATCACACTAGTGCAAGAACAAATTAAAAACGGACACTAGAACTCCAACAATGTGACCGGGATCCAGTCACACAACTTCATCATAATAGGATAGGGTTTTATCATTTCTTAAATATTAATACTGATTGAACATAGCTGCAGGAGAGCAAAGTGCCTGGTTGTAGCTGTCTTGTGTCACTTATTTTCTTACAATTGATCACCAGAGATGATGTCAGCATTGGACCTTCCTCTTTACAATTCATGTTTACCTGAGCGCAGGGGAGCTTTTGGATCTGCAGGAAGGAGTTACTGTGGGATCGGCGGTTTCTATAGACCCACAGAGACTGCATGCTGTCGCCAACCGAAACCTAAAAAAAACAAAAAAAACAATAAATCTGTGAAGGCACCTTAATACATTTTCTTTGATGTCCTTTGGACGAATGTTAAACCCTCTTTTTGAACTTTCCAACCCCTGCAGATGAAACTTTATTCTGCCGTTGCCTACCGGACTTCAGTATAGATCTAGGACACTGAGAGTACTTGAGTATTTCCTCATTTCCTACCTTTACTAATCTAATGACATTTTTCTTGTGTATCCTATGATAGACAACCAACCAAACGCTATTCAGCACAGATCCAGGAATCAATCACGATCTGTCAACAATCCAAGATCCTTCACAGCTTTACTTACGTCAATCGTGATTGCACGAGTTTCATTCGTCGTCCAGATATTCAATGGTATGACTCCATCTGCGGGGACAAGAAACTCCATTTCTTGGTAAGGCTCCCACAGCCTATTATTATTATTTTCCTGCATCACCGACACCACAACGGTCTTTCCTTGATCCTCCAATGACAGCCGCATGTCATTATACGTGGATATTTTCAGCTGCAATATTTGAAAAACACTGTTAATCATTATTATTAATATCTTTGTTTCAATGGTTTACATAGCTTTGTGTAAATTTATAGAAAAAGATGCTTTAACAAATCAGACTCAAATGTGTGCACAGATACAAAAATGCCTTTACTATTACTATTAGTAGTAACTTAAATTAAGGCCCTGCAGGTCAAGTATAAATATATATAACTTGCCGATAGTTGTTCTATGCCAAGCAAGGAAAGAAAAAAGAAAAGAAAATTCAGCTTTTCACAACTTTGGATGGTCGCTGTTGGTCAAGAGAAACTAAATCACAACAACAAATACTTCCATGTGATATCAAAGCTTCTAGTTTCCCTGTCTGGCAACCATTGTTGCTGTTGGATGTCTCTGGGCTTTGACATCATCATCCTCCATCTCTAGGTCAAACAGATGTGTCATCATACTGTATTTGGTAACGTAATGCTTCACTGTGTGCACTTCATCGGATGCAAAAAAACAGCAGCTAATCAGAAGAGTTGAATCTAATTTTAAAATGCCATGGACATAGATCTACAACAAAACACATCACGCAGTTCTTAAGGACTATTGTAAATGTAAATACCAAACAGTCAGTCTGAAACGTTGCTTTTCTTACCTTAGCAGTGAAGTTGAGCGAGGGTATAAACGTGTTGTCATGATCTATAAAGCTCAAGTCCAAAGCTTGTTTTGCCACTGCTACACATGCTGTACTGTTGTATGTCAGACCTGAAAAATGAGCAAGTATTCACCCTGACCATAAACATACAAGATGAAATCAAACAAATAGAGGACTAAATTAAATGAAAAGTTAAAATGACTTTACACTGCAGAGGTTTACAAACTGGAAATGATATTCAATCAGCAATTGAATTTTTTTCAGCAATTTAAATAGAAGTGTGTAGACCTTAGTGCCGATATTGTGAAATACATAAAAACAAAAATCCTCATTACCTGTTTGGTCTTCAGTAACGTAAACCTCAATTTTTATATTCTTCTCCTCGTAAGCGCCTTCAGAGTGTTCTTCATAATCCCCGGGTCTGGCTTCATCGTATTGATAGTCAGGAACTTCGTACATGAAGTCTGCGGTTCCATCAATCTAGAACAAGTTTTGTTCATTATCATATCTCAATTACAATTAAATGTTACAGAAAATAAATGGAATGTAACAGTTCAATTCCAGATCACACCCGAGACACTGAACAGAATTACATACCTGCTTAGTCTCTTTATGATGTTCGGCCATTCCATTAACATAATGGGTAAACTTTATAGCCATGTGTCCTTTGACTGGCTTCCCATACTGATGCCTTGGGATGAAATACAGAATACAGCGATCGCAAATAGTCTTCAAGTAATGTATAAATATGATCATTATTATAGCAAATATATATAGCAATATATATAAATTCGGAGCTCTAATAAGTCATAGGAGCAATATTGTAGTTCCATTGGTCGCCTGATGTTTTAGAACACCTAAATGGTGTCTGACTCATAGGGATGTGTACAAGGATGAACTGTAAGAGTCAGACTGAGGATGAACACTAACTCAGGGATATTCATTATGTTGTAGCACCACATGCCATCACTCTTTACAGGGACTAGCAGAGATGTGTCATCCATGTTTGATGTTATGGCACTAGGAATATAACAACCAAATCACAGGACAATGTCTGTTTTGTTTGTTTTTAAAAGATTATGTACTCACTTAACCGTGACTGATCCGTAAAGAGTCTCACGATAAATGGCAGACGGCACGTCTATCACCACCTCAAACTTTGGCAGCACTGCAACCAAACACACAAAACATGGAGGTTATTCATAAAAAAACAAAAACAATCGTGCCACCATAACACCTCTGCTGCGTTCAATAGCACACCTGTATCATTCCATAGCACAAACCCTCCATTCCTGTATCAGATGGAGGGAGAAAGCGAATCCCTCTAGGTGCACCCAAGTCACATTTCTTAAAACACATGTCTTAATGTATTTGATTAAAACATTGCGTAGAATCCCCCCTAAACATTGCGTACGCTGAAAACAGAGAAGTGTCGTGAACGCCAAAGCCTAAAAAAGTCGCGCGCGCGCACACCTGAAGGCAATTTCCTCTTGATTACAGCCATATATGGTCAATGCAAATTAGGCAATGCGTAATGACGTGTGCAAGGTGTAAATGAGGAGAACGCTTCTGATTTTGTTGGAATAATAAAATAAATAGAAAAATTATTAATGACTGAGTGGGAGAATGTTTCTGCAGCTGTTTCTAACCCAAACCCTAACCCACACTGATGATATTCATCATCAGAAAAGGGTAAGTAGGAAGGAATGGAGTATAAATGAAGGAATGAATCAAGTGTAACAATGTTACCCCACTCAGTACAGGCAGTATAGTCAAAGCATACAAACCGTAAAAGGCCACTATGAACTGCTTCTCAGTGAGAACACCCTGAAAAGGAAACACACACACATGATTTTAAAGAATTGAATCTGATATTTTACAAAGAAACATCAACACAGTCTGTCACTGAATTGGAGGATGAGTTTAGGATTGATGGGATTTGTCACAGAATGTAAGTTGTGTGTTTGTATGGGTCTGTCATTGAAATGTGGCACAAATGCAAACAAAGTACTCCATGTAGGAACCGTAGCTCTGGTTATAGTAGCTTTCTTTCCTGAACTTTCAGTGTGTAATTGCCAATTAATGGATTACAGACTCACCTTGACTGAAGTGCAAATGGTCCAGTGGCCCAAAGGTGGGTTATCAGAGAGCTGAAACTCTTTCGACACGACGCCAAGGTCACTATCCAGAGCGAGCCACTGTCTGATCCGGTTCCCCCGCGGATCCTGCTCATACCAAGCATTGAACGATAAAGAAAGTAACCAATCATCCAAAAGCACAACATAGAATTCATTATATTCATCATCCCAAAGAGATGATGATTGATGTTGACGCACTCACCTTAATGATGATGTCGACTGGGCTCGTGTAGGGTTTCCCATCCGGGCAAATGGTCACAGCCCGGATCTTCACCCCCTGCCCGGGCAGATACTTGGCCTTGTCCGTTTGAATGAATGTGAAGAGGACCTTGTGTTTGAGGTGCAGCTCTGTTTTGTCGGAGAACACCACCTTTTCCCCCACTCGGCCACTGACCATCAGCGTGAACGGCTCCTCCATGTCTGGCTTGAGGTTGGGGTTATCCAGTGTGACCTACATCAGCCATGAGAAACATTTCATTTGGAATTTCAATGTTGTAAATCCTTTTTTTACCGATCTTCATGGTCGATTTGGCTCATTCTTCCATTTTTGTCAGTGAATTCCTTGATCAATAGACCAAACCATGCTTCTTTGCAGCTTATTAGGTGGCAAATCAAAGACAAATTCATTGCGTGAAGTTGAAAATGCAAAGTTGATGCACATGCAGAGGGATTTTATTCATTATTCTGTGTGAGAACTTTCTTGAGTGCTGTAGTCTTTCAAATACAACAAAACTATAAAGTGATTTGCGTCGTACTTACAGGTTCGAAGATCAGTGACTCGGTCAAACCTTTAGAGAGAAACAGACGTGAATTTAAAGGGACAGTGACATTTAAAACTGAACAGGTAAAGGAACATTTAATGATAAAAAGTGTTGCAAACGTTTTCAAAAACATCTCCTGTGGTTTCAGATCTACAAACCTTTTTTGACTTCAGCTGAAGTGCTGGCGAGAACGTCCTCATTGTATTTGAGCTCAATCTCCACTGTGACATCTGAGTGGCGGAGTGCAGTGAAGAGCACTGATATTGGGACTTTGGGATGAAAATATTTCGGCGTCACAAGCAGGTAGGAGGGCTGATGGGTCAAGCTGAAAAATGAACAAAAAACAATGTCATCACATATCTTTAGGAGTACATTATCAGATCTCCACACCATTTTCTTTTCCCCTTCCAATCTATCCATGTGAAATGTACCTTGCATTGTTTTTCTTGGCTGAGGTGAGAACCAGCAGGCTGAGGAATACCCACACCTTGAGCTGCTCCATCTGAACTGTCTGCTCCCCGACGGTCAGCTTCAGCCTGTGTTGGAATCATTGCAGATCGTCCCAGCTTCATACCCGTAACAAGCGACCACACCCTGATCCTCTTCAGGTCACCTGCTCAATGAGGCCAGATCGCCTTACACTGAGGATTCTCATAATGACAAAGAATACTGAACTGAATTACAGACAGAAGCACCATATTTGGCTGCATCGCCCGTTTTCACAACACTAGAAAACAGAAAACACACAAAAAATTCATTGATCTTATTGTTAAAACATAAAAAGCACATTTGAAGACTGTTTACATGACTAGAAAACTGATTTAACTCGTCCTTCAGTTGCATATGCACTATCTATTTTCTCCACGAGGACACTGTTTCCGTTAAATTGAGCAGAGTAGTCTTTGTGGAGCAGAATGTGATGGGGACAAAAGGTCAAAGTTCATTCAGTTTACTTGAGCAAAGTGTGCTCCTTATTTTATTTTTATTTTTTATTTTTATTTTAAGAGATTATTTATCAGTGATTAAAACAAAAATCATGGACCATAAATGTGTTAGGCGTAGACAAAGACGCTCTTTAGATTAACACTTGATGCAGTTCACTGGCTCCTTTAGCTCCATCAGATGTTGTTTCTATTTAAAAATGTCAAACATGAGCAGTAACATGAGAAACTATCAGTGTGTGTCAGATGGTCCGATGGTGATCTGACCCCATGTGACACCGACCTTTGAATATCAACCAACTGCTTTATTTAATGAGGTCATTTACAGTTAATTTCACATTTGTCAAAAAAGCATAACTGAGGATCTGAGCCAGAGCATAAAGAGCCAGAGACACTAATGAGTATGTTGAACTTCAAATTATAGTGTGTGCGTACGAGTGCGTGTGTGTGTGTGTGTGTGTGTGTGTGTGTTTGTGTGTGTGTGTTCGTGCGTGCGTGCGTGCGTGTGCGTGTGTCGGTTCGTTATGAAGAAACACAAGCAGGCAACTTCGTGTGGGTGAAAATGATGGTTCATGGTTCTTGTTCTCCACGAGAGGGCGCTGTTGACTGTATAATATTATACCTTTACGCCGTCTATTTCTGTCAGAAAAGGTGTTGCATCCAAGTCAAAGATGTGTTTTTAAGCGAAACTTGGTCCAATTAGTTAAATAATTATATATTTCATTTATTAATTTATATGACATATTTCCCTCCAGTTGAAGCGACACTCTAACATTTCACTTAAGATCATTTCAAAAGTGCAGATTCCCTCTGCTTCTAAAACCCATCAGCTCTGCTTCTTTAAGTTCCTCTGCTCACTTCTGACATGCAGCTCAGCGTGTGGGTGCGCACGTGTGTGTGTGTGTGTGTGTATGTATTAGGAGTGCTGGATGTGTCAGCAGCATGTTGGAATGACATGTATGAACATGTCAGAGCCACAGGCAGCTGCATGTGTCAGCTGCCTCATGGGAAATTCACTGTGTGTGTGTGTGTGTGTGTGTGTGTGTGTGTGTGTGTGTGTGAGAGAGAGAGAGAGAGAGAGAGAGAGAGAGAGAGAGAGAGAGAGAGAGAGAGAGAGAGAGAGAGACAAAGAGAGTGCCTTTGGTATATGTACAAAGTAATGAGGACTGTGTGTGTGTGTGTGTGTGTGTGTGTGTGTGCTTTCCATTGTTTTTGTTGTTTACAGAGTTAGTGTGAAGGACTCAGACAAAAATAGATCACATGACAGGCGTGGCGTCCTTATGTGCCGTTTTCAGATCTGTCAGAAACATTCACATTTTCGCAGCACATTTTGGGGATTTTTAAATTATTTCATGTGGAAAGTGAAAGACAAAGGCAATGGAAATAAAGAAAGAAAGAAAATCCCCATTATACACCAATGACAGATTTCTGCCAAATGTGATGGACAAGATGTTTTTTTGTTGCAAATTCAGAATTCTTGAAATATTTCCAAACAATGTGACTTTTGAACATTTCCAGTGAAGTTGTGCTCTTACATGAAAGAAAATAATTTGTGATTCCTGTGGAGAGTAGAAGAACGTCTGCAGTCTAGTGACAACTAGATGTAGCTGCATTACATTCTCAATGATGTTCTAAAGCAGAAGTTAGTAAACATACTGTTTGCTTATCTTCTGGGCGGAGCCTTTTACCACCAATAACTACTGCTCCAATATTAGTGTAAGACCATTGGCCTGAGCCACATATGATGGTGTAAACGCACACCATGGTCTGACAAAGGCATAAATCAGGCTAAGCTTACTCTGTATAAATCGGGACAAAACCCGGACATATAAACGCATAAATTGGTCCATTACTTATAGTTTTCACAGCAATTTGCTTTCTGATACGTGCAGAGAGTAGAGGGGTAGGAGGGATCTGAGCATGTCGGTGCGAATGGATTCGACTGTATGGTGTGACTACTGATGATCACAGCTTGGATCAATCTTCGTTTCTTAGGTCATTGTTCTGTAACTAAGCCCTCATTTCCACAAGTGGGCGGCTACAGGTGTGAACATGTGTGTCAGATACGTGTGGATGAAGATGTAAAGACTGGCCTCACTGTCACCTTTTATTGAAATGACAGATTTAGAGTGTGGTGTGTGTGTTTGTGTGCTCGGCGGAGGTTTGCGCTCTCCTATTATCAGCCACAGACACAAATTCTTCCCATGAAAAGAAAGTTATTCTCATATTTCTGGTGTTTTCTTGAAAAGTGACAGACGCCGGTCGTGCAGCCTGCGTTGTGATTAAAGGGCAGGATTAAGGACCGGTGACCTTTTGTTATCACGAATTGGTCCTCCGTGCCGTCTGGGATCAATAGACGGCTCTAGAGGCTTTCGCACATCCATCTACTCTCACAGATCAATCCCCCACAATCCTCTTCAGTCCTCAGCAGGAGCGCTCGGGGGGCTTTTAGGCTCAAATTATGAGGTGGTGGAGAGGAAATCACATATAGACTTCAGGGGCTTTCTCCTCCTTCCAAAATTCCACTTCGTATTGATGCCACTATTAGTGCGAAGACTCCAACCATCAAAGCCCGAGGATGATGAGGCTGCTGGCAAGTCAGATCGGCTATGGTAATAGAGCTGCATCTGCTGCTAGGAGGCCATTATATGTTTCTGCAGGTGTTCTACGGGGGAGTGTGTACCAAGGTGGATTGACAAGTCCTGAGCCTGGAATTGAACGCTTGTCATTGGTGTTTACAGACCTTTTGAATACACTTGCAGATGTGTAGTTTTTTCAAATCCATTCCTTTATCAAACCTCTTAAATTCTCGTACATTTAGATTCATGTATTGTTTTTAGTACATTATCAGTTCCTCAAACCACTTTCATATCTTTCATGCTTATTCAAACATTTCAAACATCTAGCACTTTGATTGATAAATTCTGAGCTTATCCTCGAACCATTGCTTTGGGATGTTCTTGGTTTTTGTTAGCAAAATGTTCAAATGTTTTATACATACATACCCTTTCTTAAGCCCCTCCTACTCTTCATTTTCAGTTTTATCGTTGTTATTTTTGTCAGTATAACAAAGCAGTGCAACGTGGTTTTGGTGGCTCATGCACTGCTGCTGAACAGGGATGGATGGATGGATGGATGGATGGATGAATGGATGAATGGATGGATGGATGGATGGATGGATGAATGGATGAATGGATGAATGGATGGATGGATGTTTAGTTTCCTGTTAGAAATGAAACATATTTGGAAGACAGACAAGCACAACTCTGGCATACCTGCAGTATCCAGGCCCTGCGGTGTGCAGTTATGGGTTTTGAGGGTTTCGCGGGTGTTGAGTGCTGATTGTCCCCCCTCGCTGCTCCTCACTGCCTCCTTATCCTCTGCTCCCCCTGCCTCCTCCTCCTCCCCTCTCCTACTCTGCTTTCCCTACTGCCTGGCTTAAACTAATCCCATTATCACTGAGGCGGCCTGACGCTGATGTGGCCTGCTAACTGACCAGCTGCTCCCGAGTCTGGACACCACGCCTACACTGCAAAAAGTATCCCCCCCAAAACAAGCCAAACATTTTCCCTCTAAGAGCCTCTGTGGCAGAATCATCTTCCCTCAGTGCGAAACAGTCAGAACATCTATTTCAGATTTGTAGTCACCAGTGGAAAATGCTGCTGACATTATTTTTCCACCAGCATTCTTGACTTTTCAGACTTTGTCCTTGATGTCCCCAAACTTTCAGTATTGATCCATAATCCAAATTTTTCTTTAGGATTCCTTAAAATGTTCAGTTTGTTCTTTATTCTTAACAACTGGTTCCAAACTTCTTCCCTACTTTCAGATTTGTATCCAACTCTTCGCTGACATCCCAGACTATCCTGAACTACTGATTGGAACTCCGGTGAGACTTTGATAACTTTGGTAATCCACATATACTAATCCAGTTTCTGCATTGGCTACATGTTTGAATCAGACTTGAGTTCAGGATGCTTTTATTGCTTTATAAAGCTCTTAATGGTCTATTTAACAGATGTGCGTTTAGTTTATGAACCCTCCAGAGCCCTCAGGTCTTCTAGTAGAGGCCCTTTAATAATCCAGAAGAAGTCAGAACAAGCAGAGAATGTCTTTTATTGATGCTTTATATTCTGGCTTTTAGTAGATTTTTTTTATTTGTCAGTTGTTATCCTTGGTATTTATTTTTTTATAATGTTTTATTTATCATTTTCTGGATTGTTTTCCTATTGAATTGAAAATTGAATGAAGATTTATGAGCATTATGATGAATTTCATTGAGTGTTTGATTCATTACAAAATCATTTATTGCTTTGTGTGTGGATGTTTTATTGTGTAAAGTACTATATAAAGAACATCTGATTGATTAATTGATTAATTGTAGTTGTGCTTTTGTCTCAGACTGAATCCAGGAGTGTCACTTCTTACAGTGTGCTCTGGCTCTGAGGTCTACCAGCCTTGACATTGCGTCTGCTGCCTGCTATCTGCTGGTCTGGACAGCATGTGGCGTGGATCCGTGTGGAAAGGCTGCGTTTGAGTTCCACAACGCAACACAATAATGCAGAGTCAGTCAGAGCGTCGCTAATCCAGCTTCCCAAACAATCAGACAGACTCCCTGCTGGGAGGAGAAAAGACAGATAAAGCCTGTGACGGCAGGTAAGACAGATAGATGCCATTTGGAGACGTTTCTTTGTGTACAAAAGCAAACGTCACTCTGCAGAAACAGATATTCCACCTTGTTTTGACCATAAACAAACATATTTACACACATTTTAGAATTTATGTTGAGTTGTTCACTGTTTGTTCATGCTGAGACCAAATGTTTAGAAAAGGCTGAGCAGTAATTCTGGTGACTAAAACCCCCAAAACGTTTGAGTCCTTCTTTGTGTGGCATTGATCCTCACTAATGCTAAACTGCTTATCTTACCACACTGCAAGACATTTTATATCTTATTAAGAGACAGAAATGTATTTAACTGTCCATCTTAATTACCCTATGATCATTTTTTTGTCCATTTTTTTGATACCATGTAAACCAAACTACGTTAAAACTGAATTGGATTTAAAAACATATAAAGTCACATTTCAAATCATTACAAATAGGAAACTTGCAATCTCTTTCATATCAGACTAACATAAAGATAAAGAAAAGAATAAGGATTTGTAGATGTGGGGGGCGTGGTGATGATGTCATCCATCCTCTGGGTTCTTCTCTAAACCAACACTGATTAATAATTTATGGATCATCCCATTATGGCACTTTACACAGTTCAAAGGCTGCACATTTGCATCCCAATTTGTTCACTCTGCTATAAAGACACGCTCAGCCTTTTTGCATCAGTATTTCTCTTAGAAATGGAATTTGGGGACAGTCTGTCCTCACATCGGCGAATAAAGAAGATTAAAGTGTGGGCATCCTGCACGCCACCCTCCTCCTCCTCCTCCTCCTCTTCCTCCTCCCCTCTCTCCTCTTTCCTTCACGCTGTAGCTCAGCCTGAGGCCTTTGATGTGTCTTGTGATGCTTGTGAAAAAGGCAGATGAACGTATAGTCATGTTACATATCGTGCACATCCACTGGTTTGATGTGAATGTAAGGCGAGCTGGTTTGACCTTTGACCCCCTGCCCCCTTTTTTTTCCACGTTTCTTTTCATTTGCCACTTACAAAGCTGCACCAAAAATAAATAAATTGTCTAATTATTGCAAACTATTGATTCAAGAGAGACATCTATGAAATAATCCATAGTGGGAGAAAATACAGAAAATTCCAAAAAGTTCTGGAAAATTAGTCTCAAAGACAACAGCGAATTTTTTGGGAAAATTGGAAAAAATCTACACGGGGATTCAATTTAGGCTTCATTTTTTTGTTTAACGGTTTGCAGAAATGTCCATATTTTTGCAACTCAAGATGTATTGTCCTCTCAAGTAAAGGAAATAAAACAAAGAAGGTAAAGTCGATGAATGACTTCAGACTCCAGACAGTTTATTTCTTATTATATATGTATTTTCCTTACAACTTCTTTCCTGAACCACATCATTTTTGGATTGCACAGCAGTAACCTACATTTTTGGAAACCTTTTCAACATGTGCTGTTGTGTACTGGAATCAGGTTGAATCTGGCAGATGTGTCACTTGTTTGGAGCGACTCTCAGTGATGGAGACGTTTCAGCGCTGATAGAGGCAGAGCTGCTTTAAATGTCACCACATTCTGCTCACTGTATCTCTCTCATTCATGCACTTGGTGGTTACACATTGATTACCAGCCTGACACGTTGCTCCTGAACTCCTTTTATTTACAGGTTTTTGCTTCTCAAGCTGTTTTTTGTCTGATAACACATTCGCACACAAACAAAAGCCGAACACAAGCGCGGCCGCTGGCTCGCCCACTTGTTTTTGTGAATCCCTCCACATCGCCAGTATCCGGGCAGATATGTACAGTCTCCCTGCCTGTCTCATTTCAATTGGCCTCCATCTGTTTTGTCTATCCATGAAAAGGTCTATTCTGATCCTCTGCTCTTTGTACAAATGGACTATAAGCGGATAGAGACCCCCTCCTCCTGAAACATTAGATTCCAAGGAGCCTGTCCTTCTCCTTCTGGGTTAATTATGCAGCGCTGGCAGAGGGATCTTAATGTTAACGAGTTTCAAAATGCCCTGTCTTCAGATTCCCTGCAGAAAGAAGCACTATGGGTGGAGGCTGGGTCTATGGGGCTCTTTATTAACCCTACAGTGACTAGCTAATGTGATTGAAGTGGAACCACCTGGCAGGGGGGACCGTACAGTCAGCTGCCACTGAAGGCCAGCGAATGGGAGGACCAGGTGCTGCGCTCCAGCCTCTTAATTGTTGCCATGTAATAGCTTGCTTCAGTGCACAGTGCGGCTTGGGGCTAGGATTAAAAAAAGCTGTTGCTGCTAGCGAGCACGCAGAAGTCCATTTTCTTGCCCCCACCAATGCACACACACACACACACACACACACACACACACAGAGAAAGCACACACTCCTTCAGTTGTAGTGAGAGAAAAAAGAGAATGAGGAAGGGGGGATTAAAGGGCGCTAGGAGAGCTGTTGTTATTTGCTCATGTTGCTGGAGGTGGACGGCCACCGTGTCCGGGGGTTTGGATACGTCTCCATCTGGGCTCGGCTTGACAAATAAAACCTGCAAGGCGTTTGAACAAAGCAGCGCATCTTCCTTTTATTACACTGATCACGTGTGCAGCAGAAGTCACTTGTCTTGCCTCATTTACGCCAACCTCGCAGGGCAACGTCCATCTTTGTTATCCGGATATGTTAGCGGGATAATGAGGTCACTTGTTGATGCAAAGCCTGTGATCGGACCTCGGTGTCTAATATAGTAATGATAATGAGTCAATACAAGGTGTGAACACAGACTGACAGAGCTCGGACCTCCACAGCCCTCCACCATGTGTGTCACACTAGAAAGTGTTTGTAAAAGTAGAATCTGAATCAAGATTCACACAATAACAAAATATATTATGAATGAAGTTCCTGCATGTAACGTGCAGCCACAATTTCATTTCAACCACATTTTTAGAATATCTTTGGATGAATTGATAAATTCAGCTGCCTGTGTGAAAATATCATGTCTCTATAGCGCCACCTAATGATGGAATCTGATTGGGGAACGACCTTTCAGCCCATAAAGTACCACTGTTTACCCACAGGTTTGCCGTAACCTCAGTTGGCCTCATGTTCTTGCTTGGGAGGAGGAGGAGACGGGGAGGAGAAGGAGGAAGAGGAGGAGGAGGAGGAGGAGAGAGTTGTTAAAATCTTCTTCATTCACTCCACAATCTTACAGACTGTTGCTTTAAGTCATTCAAAAAAAATGTATTGTTACGTTATTTTCTTCACTCTGAGTTGAGATGGAGATTTCTCCAAAAGCCAGATGTGCGTTAACTTTTTCACTTATTTGAAGAAAATAAGGCTTTTAGAACACAATAACAGATAAAATGAACAGATAAATTAAAAGGAAGAAAAAGATTAGAGAGTTTTGCAGTGTGGAGTGACGGGGTTTATCAGAAATGACTGAAACGGCCACCTGCTCAACAACACGGCATTGTGTTTGCGTGCAGATTTAGAGTCCTTTCTCTCCGCCTGGGGGTCAAAGTCTCGGCGCTGACACAGTGGCTGTAATATAATCTTCCTGTGTCTGTTGATTGAGTGTGATTATGGCCACAGATGGAGCTGTGGCACAGAGTGGGAGTGAGGAGGATCAGTGCTAAGAGGCTGAGTGTTGTGTTCGGGGACCTTTTCCTCAGCCTCCCCGCTGCACCGGCTGCCAGGTAACCATCCACAGGGCCTGACCGCCTCATCTCCACTGGGACACGGAGGCAGAGAAAGGCAGACAGCAGTCATGTCTCCACCCGGGACTGCAGCCAAGAGCACTTCTGTCACTTGGTTGGTTCAGAATATGAAAGAATTAACGATGTGTCTTATATCTCCTGTAATCCACTTCTAGAAAAAGAAAGAATTAAAGCACATGTGTCCGATTTAGAGTGACAAGATGAAGTCAGGGAAACATTTTAGATTTCTTGGAATACTGCGATGTTTACTGGACAAGTGGTCTGATCCTAATTCAAGTTACAAAAGCAAACATGCAAGTCCTGATATAATGGCACACATCTCCCTCCTTAGCAACCATAATCAACATCAAATTCTCTGTATCTGATCATATTTGCCTGCCTGTATTTACGGGTGCAGCCCTCTTTGGGTCACACCAAAGCATTTATACTGGATTGTGATGTCTAAACAACTTCTACACAAGTTTTAAAAGGTCTACATCCCAAATAAAATGCATAGATCGACAATTTCATCCACATTCTAATCATCATCTAATGTTGACATAAGCTAGTTTAGAGGAACAAATGCAATATTTACAAAACCCGGCCGAACTTAAACATTCCAGTACAGCATATTAATCAGCTTATACAGCGACGATGAGGAGGAAACCCCCCCCCAGAATGGCACGTCTGTGCCCCTAGAAACGAGCGCTCCCTTTACACCCAGCAGTCAACAGTGTCAACGCACTCCACTTCAGACTCCTGGTATGTAAAATGATAAGAAAGAAACAAAAAGGAAAGGAAAGGAAATCACTTTGTACCTTCTGATGCTGGCTCACATTCAGATTAAAAGTTTCACATTTGACTTATTAATGACATAGATTGTGCAGCCTCTGTGTGCTTTCTATTTTAAACTACAAATTCCCTCTGTACCTTTATCATATCCCACTGAGATGAGTTTAGCTGAGGTGCTGTGGAAATGTTTCCATTACTCCAAACTCCAATCTGCTGAAACTGAAAAGCACCAAAGCACTTCTGTGATGTTACACTTGATGAAATAATGAATTCATTTCCTTGTACGACACACATGGAGGCATTTAATCAAAGAACAAACCCAGGAGAGGAGGAAATGACAAAACCTGACAACAAAGGAGGAGAAACAGAACTTCAGACTCTCTCATGCCACCTTCAAGTTTTATGTCAGATCATATGTTTACAAATGGATGGATGCATTCCTAATACTCTCAGAGCTCGGTGCTCAGCTGCCCTTTGAGGAGAATGTATCTATAAAACGTCTCAGAGAGCTGTCCATCCATTTGACGGCCCTTCGGGAGAACAAAGGCTCAGCGCTAATGCAGCGCAGATGAACCGCCTGCTTTTCTGTTGAGCAAGGTGCCAAGACGTGCAGGCTTTTAATGCTGGAGCGCCCGACGCAGGCCGCCAGGGATCGTCTTCAAAGCTTAATGCAAAGTGAGTCATCCGCCGCCTGTCTCGTTATACATCCCCCCCCCCCTTTAATTCAGCCCCTTTGGTTAATTATTTGCTTTTGTATTTTAACCATCTGAGCCTTTTTTTTTAGAATGAATCAAAATTGAAAGAAAGTTCCACAACCAAACCAATGACTCATAAGGTAAAATCTTACGTAGCTGTTTAGGGCCTGTCAGCCTCAAGAGCCAAGCGAAATGTGTTGGAATTTCACGCAGCTACATGAAATTTTGGGTTTTCCGATGCTATGAGGAAATTCAGGATTTGAGGGAAATCTGGGAATCTGGTTGCATCTTAAAGTTACACTTTCCTGTGTTCGGCTGTGTCTATTTCATCTGTATTTTTCATCGGAATGGCTCTGTTGGGGGTGATTAATTCCTGGTCAGAGCTTTGAAAAGGCTTGACCCTACAAACTTTGCATTTTTTAGGATATAGGCGACATCCTGAAAGCACAGCAGCCTGGAAAAATGTGTGGCGGTTTGGGGGTTGAGCAGCCATCTGTGACCCCCCACCCCCCCCTCGCCTCCAAACGCCGATAAGTAGCAGGTCCCATATGGCCGAACGGGTTCCGCCGGGTGTCACCGTCTTGTTGCTATTTTGTTGTTGTTATTTATTTACAGAAGCAGTCAGATGAGATGTGAGAGGTGCCAGGAGCAGGAGGGGCTGACTGGAGGCTAGGTTTTTGGGGACGACTGGCATGGAAAGGCACCCAGCGGAGAGCCGGGCAGTGCCGGTCCAGCCAGTGGAACAGAGGGAGAGCGGGACGGGGCCATCTGTGGGACGGACATGGTAGACGTCCCCCCACTTGTCTGTTTTTGTCTTCAGACGGTGCCAAGATGTGATGGCACTGATGTTGCTTTTCTTCTCCACACCATGACTGGACTCATAAATAGCAAAAAAAAACTTAATTAACCTTAATATTAACATTTCAAGTCTCGTTCTGCTAAAGTCTGTTCAGAATTTCAAACATGACAAATCAACCTGTGTGAAGAATTTAGAAACAAGACAAAGGGGGAAATCCCTGCACCACAACCATGAAACTGTTGATTATAGAAAATGTATCTATCTAATTATAGCTAAAGGAAACATGCCGATGCAGTGACATTATATCACACAGTCTCTTCTACACATCCACTTCCAAGAGTCCTTTTCTCAATTCATTCTGTCTTATTCCATGATTCCGACAAGCTTATTCCTGACAACATCAAAGACTCAACAATAGAAAAACAACTCCTTGTGACGCTTTGGTTTATGAATCACAGATTGTGTCTTCAATGTGGGCCATGTAAAGTTAACTCGCTGACATTCTATCACAACATTCCCCTCCTATCACCAGACCACTACGCCGGATAAACTTCATTCATGTCTAGAAAATCGAAACATTCTCCTCCCGAAAAAACAATAAACGTCCTTTAATCCAGCGCATTAAAGATGCAGCAGCAGCAGCAGCAGCAGCCGCCTCTGAAAGCAGAATGCTGATGTAGAGTGAGAAAATGTCCCCAAGGTTCAATTACTGAGCCTCCACAGGTCCTCTCAGCCTTCATTAGCTGCCTGCTGGAGCAGACACTCCTTCTAAGACCTCGCTGTGGTTGCTGCATTGTGTGGAACCTCAGGGAGAAGCCTTTCTCTCCCCTCAGGTCTCTAATGATCACATGAAAAAGCTTTCTGAGAACTCGGAGGCGCTGCCGTGTGCTGTTATGTGGTTTGTTAATACAGCAGGGAGGGTCACGTCAGCCACCTCTGCGTCTTTCCTGCCGGCTCGGTGCTCAGTGTTCCTGCTGTTCACACCAGAGCAGTTAACTAGACGCCCGGGTGTTGGCATGTCCAGACAGGGCGGCGGCTGATCAGGAGTCGCTGATTTTGGCTTCGGCTTCACCTGCTGTAAAATATTCTTGTTTTTAGTCTGGTGTTGAGTTGTAGCACGCTTATATAATGTTTAGGTAATTGAACCTACTGGCATCATGTTTGAAAGCAGCATTTTAAACAGGCTCTTCAATCAATCAATTATCAATTATTATAATCAATCAATTTTACAGCTCACATTTCCGGTTTGTCTCTCTTGTAGAACTCACAGAGCCATAAAAGCATCTTAACAACATGCAAGTCAGAATCAATAAGCAAACATCTCCACAATGACATTACTGCCACCAGCTCGGGCTCACAACTTGTCAATCAACCCCTGTGGATGTGTCCATTACTGACTAGGCCCGTTAATTGAATCAGCACCTGATATTACGGGCCACATTTACACTCGATGTAAATGTAAAACGCAATCAGATCCATCACATGACACGAGGAAGTTATTTTGAATTGGTTGTTGCAACTTGTCAGCGCACACAAAGTCATTTTGGGGTACGGTGTAAAAATGAACTTGTACTGTATCATCCTGAAGAAACTTCACGCTACATGACGTTTAATACAGCGCTTGTTCCGTTTTGAAATAGGTAAAATGTTGACAAGAGGGGAAAAGGAGGAAGAGGATGAAGGGGCGAGATGTAACAAAACAAACATCCATCATTGCCCCTGCTTCAGGTCTTAGTTTCTCATTCGCAGCCACCAATGCTGGTTTCATCTCAGTGGGTGAATATGGATAATGAAGTCCTTTGTGGCTGAATCCAAATCCTGATTTTTCATTGTGAGTGAATAATATCATCCATGAGAAACGCAGCACTGACAATCACATTTAGCAGCAATCAGGCCTCATCTCTGTTACGGCGCCTCCTTAATTTGCTAAACCCAAGATGCAGATGAAAATTTAATCTGCTCACGTATTTGGTTAATGGAGATGGAAATTCGATTATTCCATATCTTCGCCCCGGAGCCATCTGGGACTCAAACTGATGAAAGCTGCGTGTAACTTTCAGCACTTCAGTGTTTTTTCGCCATAGAAGCTTCGAAGACTGAGCGGCTTAGTGAGCATCAATGTGAATCTGAATCTTTACCAATGAATACAAATATTTAGTGAGGAGGAAATGTTATGTTATCATCAACTATAAACTTTCATCTTTGTGAAGCCAGGTTTACTATTTAACACTGATTTTATAAATGTAATCAGTCAAATGTTAACTGCACATCTGACATATCCACAACAGAGTTCAACAAAATTTCATCTTAAAATTCAGTTCACACTCTCTAACAAAACATAAAACACACAAATCAGATATGAATTGTTTACATATAACCATTTAAGTTACTCTGATTCCTTTAAGCCACTTTAATCTATGGAAACAACAACGACATGTATCAGATATTTGCCAACACACAATCTAATTACCTTTGCCTTTCTACTGTCTCATCATGATCACTGTAACATCATAAACTGTGACACTCCTCTATGAAATGCTGCAAATCTCTAACAAAATTGAGACGTCAGTAGAATTCCATCTATGTTCTCTTGCAGCATGAACTGCCAACATTCCTTCATACATCAGATCAGACATTTCTGTGCAGAGCGCAGGCCGGAAATGTACTTCAACCAACACCTGTGGCAAACAAACACAAACCGATTTGTCCAATTTGTCTAAGCTTTTCTTAATTTTGCAATATTCTAAAATGTTATAACCTGGAGATGTAACTACAGTAATCAGATATGGGACAGATATGCAGCTCCGGATATCTGTCATGACTTGTCGTTCATAATTTATAAAGGAGGAATAATTGGACTTGTTGTTGTGGTGAATAGTGTGCAGTGAAATTTGAGACAATAATGCGCTTCTATCTCTGTGGCGACAGTTTGGGAAAGTTCCTGTTCCTGTTTCAACCTCAAGAACCTCAACCCATCCAACGAACGAACATCTGTGGCTGATCTCACTCCTTTTCTGGGACTTTCAACAATCTATTATGGGTGTAAGATTCATTCTGTGTCCACATACTTTTGTCCATTGTAAACGAGTACGATCGCAGACCAGTCATCTCTTCTGTGAGTCGAAGTTTGGTGTGACCGCCGGCCTCTCCAAAGTGCCAGGAAGGTCAAAGCCGCTGCTGGGGCGAATTAAGTAAGAGACGCTCAAGAGGCAGCATGAGTCACCCACTACTTCACCCATCAGAGGAATCTCTCCTTTCTGTCAATTCAAGGACATTTGCTTCTCCACGCTGAGACAGTCTCCTTAAACACACTTGACCCTTCACAAACACTTTCAATGCGCCCCTGGAAGAAGCTTCACTGTGTTTGGGATCATTTCTTTTTCCTTTTACAGAGGGAAGACTGCAGGGAAAACTCAAGGCTCCATATTTATCCAGAGAAAGAAGATACTCCAGTGTATCATCAGTTCATGGTCTCAGAAACGGATGAAACCTGATGAGGTTTTGTCTTGGTTTCCCAGCACCAACCTTGAATCTGCTCTCATACGGGTAAAGCAATCACATAACTGTAGCGCAGTACAAAGGACAATATTTGTACACAAACTAACAGTACAGTGCCTCCGAATTCCCACCAGCACCGGCGCTTTGCTCTCAGCTCTGTGGATGTGCAGAGTTTAGTTCCTGTGGCGACATCATATTTTTTTAATTAATAACTGCAGCGATAAAGTCTCGCTTTGGGATAATAATCTACATTTCCACTGTGTATTCCCTTAAAAACACCAATGTTTGGCGTGTTTTTGAGGCTAAAAGCTCTTAGCGTGACTCATCACATAATCCATCACATCGTTCCTTTGTCAGGAGTGGGCGGCAATTTCCTGAAATGGCGCCGTCACAGAGTGTAAAGGCCTCGTTTAGGCTTTTTATGTAATTATGAACAAATGTTGTGATACTGTACATCATGGAGGGCTCATGGGCATTGTTGTCATGCCAACTAAACGTATTGTTTTAGGGCTCAAATTCAATCCGATGCAACCCAAAATGACAGATTATGCTGCAAAACATTTTTAGGCTTTGCAATTTTTCTTTTTTCTTGTCTTCTTAGAGATATTTAGGCAGTTTGGGACATAATTTGTGTTATTGGGCAATCAAATTTAACTTGTATTGATAAGTACTTGTATTGATCCTGCATTGATATGAGTACAAATAAGTTTGTACAGTGTTCCATTTTACACTGACATGATGTTCTGGGATGTATCCCCTCCTATAAAGTCTGTCCCCCTGTGTCCCCCCGTGTCCCCCTCCGTCCCTGACCCCTCCCTCCCCTCCCTCCTCCCCCTCGCTCGGCGGCTCAGGTGCAACTCTGTCGGGTCTCGCCGAGGTTCCTTTCAAAAATTCGTCATGCCTCGGCCCGGCTGCTGCTCCGGCACGTGCTGCCAGCTTAGCGAGTCGGGGGCCCGTCCTGCCAGACGGCTGTTCGGCCCCACAGCCTGCCACCCAGGGGCCCGCACAGTCACTTTTGGCCCCGGTCAGCAGCCCCGCCTTGATCAGGGACAAGAATAGGCAGCGAGGACCCTTCCCCTCCCCCCTCTCCCTGTCGTGTCACTGTGCAGGCTTTTCATTAGCTGCACTCATCAGAAGGTTACTGAATGAGACAAGTACACACACACACACACACACACACACACACACAGAGTACTGAGGTGTCCAGTGAGTCACGTTTGTTGTATTTCTTGTATCATCTTTACCCACACAAGCTGTTTCTTGTTTAGATTCAGCTGGATTGTGACACGGACAAACGGTTGAATATATATCTGCATTCTGTGATATTTTCAAACTGAAAACTGTGGATGTTCCTCGTAATTAAAGAAATAAAGCGTACACAATGAATGGTGAAGAAAGTCAAACATGTAGCAAAATAGAGACGAAGAATAATGGTGCACATGTTGCTGAGTGTGTGTGTGTGTGTGTGTGTGTGTGTGTGTGTGTGCCTTTGGGGGAGGTTGTGTTTTGTGTTTTTGCCCCCTAGTGCTCAACTTTATACCTTTCAAAACATCAGAACGTGCACTTACTGTATCTAGATGCGTGAGCGACGTGCGACGATGACGAAGATGCGCCGTCCTGCAGCAGAAGTGAGAAGTGGAAGGGAAGCTGCTGTGCGTCCAGGCCCGGCAGACTGTGGAGCAGCAGAGGGTTCCAGCCTCATTTCCATAATTATGCTCTCGCTTCCTGCAGCGGAGAGGAGAGGAGCTGCTGTGACCTCTGATGACCTTTCATCAGCTGGAGCTCCAAGCTGCTGTGAGGCAACAAAAAAAAGAACATTTTACCGCCAAACATCTCTCCTGTCATCTATTAGTGATGGACAGTTGATCTGATTAAAATCTAAATTAAAATTGCGGTCTTTTTGCTTCAAGGTCCATCATTTCAGACACTCTCGGCCTTTCAGTTTTGGCCAGAACCATTGATTCAAACTCTCTGAATCCTCTATCCATCTATCTACCAATCAGGGGATTTGTATTATTAGTCTTTGCCGTGGTTACGATTTATTAATTTTCAATCCTCGGCTCAAGTTTTTGGACAAAGAACTGCAAAATACGCAAACCAAATAAATACAATGTGATTTTCTAAAGCTGCCGGGACTTTAAAGGATTTTTGTTTCTGTTCAGATTCCTTTGTATGCAGGGTTGTCATGACGACATCCATTCTCCCCTATTATTTTAACCCCAAACTCCTATTGGTTAGCCAGGGGAGAACGTACACATCTCTTGCTTTGATGCTAAACAGGGGCATTTGTTTCACGTCTGACTGTAAAGCTGGATTTCTGCTCACAATAATCGGGGTTTCCAATGGCGAGAGGCTTCAGTGTTGCTCATTAGAAATTCATTCTGAACAGCTTGTTATTATCTTGGCCTCTGGATGTGTGAATAGATTTACAAGCATTAGGGCCAGGGCATTGTGTGGGGCATGTGTGGAGGAGGTCCTGGCCCCTTTGTGTTGGCCGGGGCCCCGAAATCAGCTGCAGCTACCCCCCCACACACACACACCCCCCACCCCATCAACACACAAACGCACACTCACACATGCACACACACTCCTCCCGACCCAACCCTCGCCTCAACCCTCTGAACAAAAGCTGTCTGCTCGCTGAAACGCTCTGATGTTTTGCAGGATTTTAAGGAATTACAGAACAGACGTTTTCATCTACAGGAAATATATTAAAGAATTATAAAGTACAGCTTTTATTGGTGTCGGAATTTACGTTTCGGGTCTGGAAGTGGGCGGGGCAAACCCACAAAAGAGGTGTTTTCTGTCTGAAATTCTCTATTTAGTGGATTATTTCTTCTTCTGGGGAACTTTTAAATATAACAATCTGCTGCTGTACTCAAAGTTCAAACAAATTCAACACTTAATTGAAGAAGAGGAAGAAGAATATGGCTTTAAAAGAACCTCAGGTCTCAGGTCTGCTCGGTACAATTAATTAGCTTTTCCACTTTAAAGGCCGCTCACATCAACAAAGTGATTACGCTTTTACTTGAGCCCTGCTTTATGTGTGGGTAGATGAGTATCACAGCCACCTGTATCCTGGCCCGTAAAGCCGATCAGCGGTCAGACACACACACTCAGAAACCCACGGAAACGTGTGGAATATCCTGTATGATGGTGAATGTGTTCTAGTTTGTACAAATGTCACATTGGAGAAGTAGAAGTCCTTCATTCTGTGTAAAAACTGTAAGTAAAACAAGTAAACAACAAGTAAAAATACACAGGATGAGCTTTAGACCTAATTCCACTTGGAAATTGTAAACTAATCTGGAATATGTGACAAAATATGAGACAAAACAGTCACATTGAACATATTATATACCAGACAGCAAGTAAAGCCTGCTTCAAGTCAGAGCACTTTGTTAGGGCTGGAGTAAAGTCACATGATTAATGTATGCTCACCTCTGTATGGTCCTCCTGGTCTGGATCATGGGATGTGAACATATGTTTGTAATGGTTTGTAAGCAACATAAGTGAGACTACATTTTAATCGCATATGTAACCACAATTTGTATAGGGCTGGACTCCAACTGGGGCACATGCCCGCTTCTGTTCGCCCTCTATTGGAATGATTGACCTCTGACCTTTGTGTGGAATAATGCACATTGTGATGCATATTGATTTCTTTCTTCTGTTTTGTGGTTTTGTGGATATTCTAATATTGGAGAAAAAGATTCAAACTAAATTTTCAAGTGAAACAAAATGATAGAAAGAGACGTAAAGGTTTTGTTTGATGTTTGGACTGATTGGCAAAGTCCAGACCAGCAGGCACGAGAATGGTAAGATTATTATTATTAACTTAAAAGTACAGAGCGTGAATAAGAAACATACAAACAAAGCAATGTTCAGTCTCGAGAGCTCCACTCAGCATCATTGCAGAGTTTCCTACACAAACATGGTGTAGCTGCTGCACCAAAATGTGTCCGGATCCTTGTTGAGGAACGGAGAAAAGTTCTTTTAAAGGTTCCTGCAGTGTGAGAAGCACTTGAGGTTCCAAAACAGAAGCTTAAGCTGCACTTAAAACAGAGTGTTCTTGTGTTTGCACACTATGTGTTGACTCTCTGAGCCACGCTCGCCTGCCTCTGACACCAACACCTGCCGGCCTGGAAAAAAAAAAGAAAAGCCCCCGAGGTTTGTTTGACTTCCCTCAGCCCACGCTGGGAGGCAGCCACAGTGTTTACTCTGTCTGCTCCTGCTTCTTTCTCCTTTTGTTTGAGAGTGGTGGAGATAAGAGGAGGCGCGTGCTGGGCGGCAGCTGAGGGACGGCCGCCATCATGGAGGATCAAGGGAGCGCGGAGGAGGTGGAAAGATGCAAGCTGGTGGAAGAGACGGGTGGAAAATGTGAGGGAGACGATGTGACGTAACACACACACACACACACACACACACACACACACACACACACACACACACACACACACACACACACACACACACACACACACATACCCCACAGCTAAAGCAGAACTTCAGTCATTACCTTAACTGCAAAAGTAAAATTCAGTCAAAACTCCAAACACGGTTAAGTTCAGTTCAACATTTATCGCTACACTTAGTTTGCCTTCTTAACATCTAACGGAACTTTCCAGAGAATAAGGATCTCTGGACTGGTAACAAGTGGTAACCAACTATTGACTGAATATGGGGAGCTGCCTACTATTGCGGAATTGTAACGTAACAATGCGACGGAAGTCAAAATTGTCTGTTGGTGCACATTACTGCCCCCCGGCTGTCAATATGTGGCATTGCAAGACTCAGCTATCATCCGCCTTCGATCTCATTCACATCCTCAGGCTTTGATTTAGCAGCACGTCAGGAAATCAGGTCTGCAGTCCGAATTAAATAAGAATTATTTAACGCATGACTCACCGCTGTTGTCGTGTAAATTTACAGACAAATCTTCATAACCTATTACCATTTTATCATTCAACTCATCACGCATTAACATCGGCACCCTCTGCAGGCAGAAGAGTGAATTACTTTTTAGTCGTAAACTTGAAATTAAGTAATCCTAGGTTCTGGTTTGGGTTTGAGTTTGAGTTATGAAGCCTGAACTTACAACTTTACGTCCATAATCGCAAAAAGATGAGAAAGAAATAAAGTATTTCAGTGTCACGGGATATCTTTTGAACTATTACATCTTTTGTGTCAGAATAAGGTAAAGTGAAGTTGTTCTACACACGCACACACACACGCACACGCACACGCACACACACACACACACACACACACACACACACACACACACACACACACACACACACACACGGTATAACATTACTACCCTGGCCTGGCTAACAGCATTACAGAAGCAGTGAATGTCTGATTAAAGCTGACAATTGCATCACACCATGTTGCTTTCATGTCTTACACACAGGAGCAGCACATTACACACGTACAGCATCACACACGGACAGAAGCACCGGGGGCTTAAAGGAACACGCACACACTTCTGGGGTCGTGTTACATACACATGGAGCCGCTCTCCTCTTATATTTATATAGAATTTTGGACAGAAAAAACTAGATTAGGAACTTAAACGATCGATGTGGAGAAGTAACTTGTGATTCCATGTTCCAATATGAGTGGAGTGTGTAGTTGATCTTTTGCAATAATTTCCATTTGAAGTGTGTGCCTGCAGGGTTTGCAACACCTTGTTAGTTCAGGGTTTGTTCACGAAACCTGCTGTGTCACATATCAGATTCCATCAGCAGGAGGCGCTGCAGAGACAAGAAGCTATTATTTTCCAGTTTATATCATAATATACCTACATTTTAAATGACTGAGCTTTAAGAGGAATTATATAGAACATAAAGGCTACGTGAAAAAACATGGAAGAAGAAGAAGAAGAAGCTGTACTGTCACTGTAAATGATGTCGACGTTCTCCAGCTGTGAAACATTCTGTTAAATTTCAGACGCAGAGCAAGAATCCAGAGATGTGACAACACAGAGCTGCTTTCTGTCCAGCCGCTCTGCTCCTTCTTCTGCTTAGTACCGAAGCAGAAGTGTGTGTGTGCGCGTGTGTGTGCATGTGTGTGTGTGTGTGCTTGTGTGTTATCTGCTGCTCTTATCGGCAGCCTGCTCCCCAGCTGGCTTACACCTGTCAGCCACACACAACAAGGGAGACGCAGACTGATGGCCTGACTGTGTGTCTGTGTGTGTCTGTGTGTGCGTGTGTGCGTGTGTGTGCATGCACGTGTGTCTGAGGGTGGGTGGGAGTGCGTGTGTGTGTGTCCGTGATGCAGAGGTGGAAAGAAAGTACTTTACTTTGCGAGAGAAAGAGAGAGAGGGGGGGAGAGAGTAAGGTGAGTTATTGGTAATGGCAAAAAAATAGAAAGTAGGAGAGTAGAGAGAGAGAGAGAGAGAGAGAGAGAGAGAGAGAGAGAGAGAGAGAGAGAGAGAGAGAGAGAGAGAGAGAGAGAGAGAGAGAGAGCAAGATGTGAGAATAAAAACGACAGAGAAGGAGCTGGAGAGAAAGAGAGAGAGAGAGAGCGAGAGAGAGAGAGAGAGAGAGACCAGAGAGGAAAACAGCAAAGTCAGAAAGATGTCAATAGGAGAAAAGAGAAAGAAGGAGAGAGGGAGAGAAAGAACTTGTTAAGATGGAGAGAGCAAGACAAGGAGAGGGTGAAGGGAAACAGAGAGTGTGTGTTTGGAGGAGGAGTGGATCTGGAGTAATCTCTTTCAAATGCGGAAATCTTTTGTGGTTGTTGGCCTGCGGGTGACCTGAGGGGTTGGCGACCTTTGACCCATGACCTTAAATCAAGGCGAGCAGCTCTCACTCACTCCGGTTCACCTCTGTCACACTTCATCAGTGTAACGCCGCCTGTACATAGTAGATTTCAGAAGGAACAAGGGACGGGACAGATGAGAGGAAATAAGATGAAACGTCACGAAGCACAGAAACGAACCAAAATCAAAATAAGAGACTTCACTGAATTTTCACTTCCGGGTTCAAAATACTTGATCCTGACTTTCAAATCAAGATCCCATAGATTCATGTTTGAAACCTGAAGCATCTCAGTTGAAAAAGGTGCGTATGATGTCATTAGACAGCTGCTGCTCCTGTGCAGGTCAGGAACGTGTTGATTGACATATGAGTCAGCCAATCAGGTCCCTCCGCTAGATGAACGTCTTTATTTATCACTTTGGGCTAAGGTTTGATTTGATTGTCGATTAGATTTGATTACACAGAAAAGAAGGACGGAAGATTTTCAATGATTTTCCTCTATTCACCTTTTTGGGGGGTTTCTTCATTTATTTTTAAAGATGAAACTACGACTACATTAAATAGGAAACTATGCTGGAAATGAAAGAAAAATCGAAAAATATTGGTGTAAAAAGAGATCAAAAGAAATGGGCCTTGGTGGAGAGTGTGTGGCTACAGTGCATAAAGATGAATACACTAACAGGAGGTCAACTGAGTGAAAACACCACACCCAAAAAAACACCAAATGAGTCTTTCACTATGAGAATGAATGTATTTCAATTCCTCCACAGACTCCTCCAGTCTGAGGCCAAACACACATGGATCACGGCCACCAAACCTCCAACTGACCTTATCATTGTTCCAGTTTGTAGAAAAAAGTCTTAAATCAAAATTACACAGACACAAAAACTCAATTTCTCAGTTTGGTTTTTATTATTTTTGGACATTTAGCAAAAAATACTGCAGAAACATCCAAAAGCATTAAGAGCTAAAAGTTACAAAGAAACCCAAAAACAAAACATAAAGTTATGATTGCATTCCGTTATTATTGGAGAGCGTTTTCTTCTTTTTTTTTTTCATTATTATAAAACTCCAGGTGGTTGATTGCTATGTCACGTCTGTTTGATATAAGTTACAGAAATAAACAGAATTATCCAGTTTGCCTACAGCATGAAAAACACAGCACGAGCTTCATCACACAGAGCAATAATTTACACAAATAATTTAATAAATACATAAATAAATAGAAAAGCGTCCATATAGTGGCAATACACACTTTGTAAAAAATAAGAATATGATACCCAGCAAGTGATAAATAAGTGATCGAGAAAAAAAACAATCAGTGTAAAATGTGAGAGTTCAGTTTAAGGCAGTTTTACAGCAGGAGGTTCTAAAATCCGAAAAGGCATTACCGGCTACGCTAGTTTTTACTCTTTTTTATTTTTTTTTCATCCTCAGGCAACAGCTAAACATACTGTCCACAGATCCACAAGCTATTTTAAAGCTAATCAGAGTGATGAGAAAAGGTTTCCGGCCTGTGAAGTCAAGGCGAGTCTTGTTTTCAGCTACGGGACGTCCCAAACTCTCTTAGGTCTAGAAGCTAAAAGCACTTGTGCAGAGATGCTAGAAAAATAATTTAACAGTCTAAAACGCTTTAATAAGTGTGAAGGGATCAAACGGTGACCTTCTTCAGGTCGTCCTCCAACCCTTTAGCAGGATTTCCTCTTCAAAAAACTGACACCCAACACCTGCTGAAGTGCCCTTGAGCAAGGCACTGAGCCAGCTGAGGGTGATGTATGACCTCTGTGCTCCCTATGGAGGAGGGGGTCGGGCATATTTAAACTCATTTTGAGTGTGACATCATCGTTATTACGTTATAGACATTTCCTAGTGTCTGTAAAGGGATCACGCTGCAAAAATATACACCTTCATAAGTCATTTATGATTTCAATCCATATCTTTTTTTAACTAACATTTGCGTCAGTAGTTTCTTGAATAAATAGAATTAAGTTAACGTTAAGAAAATATTATAATCAAATACATTAAATAAATAAAAATCCCGATTTAAGGCATTAACAGCACATTATTCCATTCAAACAATAATAAGACTTTGTGAAGTTCAAAGTTTGTGATAGAATTCTCAAGTCGTTTTCCCGAATAAAAACCTTAAAATAAGACAAAATGACACCTGTGAAATTACACCTAGGCTTTGATTTCTTCAAACATAGGCAAATAAGATACTTTTGCTCACTTGCAGCAATTTTTTGTGGGAATTGAGGCGGAAACCATGAAAAGAGCTCAAATTGTGGCTTTTAAAATTGAAGGGGCGCGGCGCTTGTTTGGGAGCCTGGCCGGAGGTCAGGGTTAGGGTGAGTGGGGTGTCTCTGCGGATCAGCAGGCGGGGCGGAGCGGCATCTGCAGCAGGATGACCTGCCTGTTCTCGGACGGGTGGCATTTGTTGATGTGCCTGGTGAGTCCCGGGGAGCTGTAGAAGATGGCGGGGCAGTACTTGCACGGGTAGACGTGCGACGAGTGCAGCAGACGGATGTGTCTCTCCTGGCTGCCCCGGTTGGAGAAGTTCTCCCCGCACACCGGGCACAGGTGGCAGGTGGAGGCGCTCAGGTTCAGCGGTGCCGCGCTTTGGTTTTGCTCGCTGCACTGCTGCGGGGGCTCCTGCGGGGGCGGTGCTTCCGCTTCCTCGGCCGTTTTCGGCGCGCCGTGCTGGGACGCGACGTGTTTCCGCAAATACGCCTGACGCTTAAACTTTTTCCCACAGTGGTTACAATCATACAACCCTTCCTCTGATCCGGACTCGGAGGGTCCCGGACTGGGGGTGTCCCTGTCACTACAATCCTTCGCTTCATCCGTCTTGTTGTCGGTCTCCATACTGGCGTTGGGCGCACCGGAAGCTCCCGTCTGCGCCTTCGGTTTGTGCCACCGCCTGTGCGAGGCGAGGTTCGCCGGGCAGCTGAACACCTTGTCACACTCGGGACACCGGTACTCGACCCGAACTATTCTGGAGCACTTGTGCTGGGCCAAGGCGAACGGGTCTGCGTACGCCTCTCTGCACAGCTGGCACACAAACTCTCCGAGCGGGTGTTCACCTCCCGGTCGTTTCAGGTCCACCGGGGCTTCTTTAATTTTCAATCCCAGAACCGGAGATGTGGTGACGTCATCCTCAAAGTGCAGTTTCCGGATAGCTTTGGTTTTTTTGGACGGTGGTTTGCTTTTACGCTCAGTGTCGCTGGATGGCCGCTTGGCTCTGGCGCTGATGTGCGTCCCGTTGCTGCTGGTACTGTTGCCATTGTTGTTGCTGGTGTCGGTTCGGCTGGTGTTGCTGTTGCCGTTGCCGTTGCTTTTGCTGGTGCCTATTTTCAGATCCACCGGGACGAAGAGATGATCCAAAGCGGTGAGAACTGCTGGTGTGGGGAAAGACTCGGCGGATATCGGAGAACCGAGGTTGAAGCGTCTCTCCATATAAGAGCGATCGTGGTCCTGGCTGACCGGCCGGGTGGGGCTGTAGAGCGCCTGGTACACCGCCTCCGGATTCCCAAACTGGAGCGGCTTTGTGTCCTGCTCCGGTGCCGAGGCCACCGCCCCGCAGGTAGGAACAGGCGTCATTACGCGCACCGGGGCGAAGGAGGGTGGCGGTGGCGGCGGTAGCGGCCGGGGCACATCAGCCGGTGTATGGTCCGTCTCCTCTTCATCACACCGGACCCGGTAAGATACAGGGTTGGGCTTCTTGTTCCGTTTCACTAAGAATCCCCTCGGCATGTTGGCGCTGGTTGGAGAAGAGAGCAGAAGGCACTTGGACCGAACAGAAATCCACTTTCACAGGCGCGCAGGCTAAACACATCTGATGCGCTTTTGGGTTGTTTTCTCTCTCCTCCTATTGATCCTCTCTTCTCCTCCCGAGGTGCTTTCACCACAACATAGCTGCACTCTTTTTAAGGCGGCATGATGACATTGTTCACGTCCCCCCCTTATTGCTTTATATCCGACCAATCAGCGCAAGCCGATGTCCCCTGTGGATTTGGGGGAGTGGGAGGACTGGAGAGGCTGCTGAGGATGGAGGGGAGGAATAATGCGAGAGAGAGGTTTTGCAGATTGCAAAGCAGATGTACCTGGGGGTTTTATTGTCACCCCCCCTCCCTCCCTCCTCCCCTCCTCTCCCTCCTCTCCCTCCCCTCCCTACACACACACACACACACACTCACACACCCTTTCTCTCTCTCCTCCTCCTGTCTCGACCCGGGCACACGCCAGCAGCCTCCTGCTTTTACGGTCTGATGAGTTTGTATAGAAATCTACACGTGCCTCAGCTTTATGTGTCTCCTTTGGGTGGGGTGAGGGGCTCTGATTTGTCTTGTCCAAGAAGGAGACATCAGTCCAAATCATAGAACGAACGAACCAAGAAGCGAATAAAAAATAAACTGGACGCGTTATGTAGAAACGAATCATCAAAATTATCAAAAATCATTTGCGAAGTAACATTCAATCAGATGTCGTTTTCTACAAGTTAAATGTTTAATGTTTTAATTACAAGTAAAATGATAAAGACCAGAATGAAATCAAAGTATAAATTAACGCAGAATTGGTGCGTAATTAGAGACATTTGCGGACTTTAAGGGGGGTTGGAACTCCATATTTGGCACCCGCGGGATTCACGCATTCTTTAACGTCATCGCCAATTTAGAGCAAAACAAACCGCAACATTTCAGAGCTGCACTGTGGCATGTGCGCCGCCGTGACAGTTAACTCCGGACACATGAATCACTCATTTTTACGCATACATAATTAATAGATGAGGGACTGACTGTTTTGCATCACAATGGCCGCGCTTGTGCAAGCTGTAGGCCCGGCTGTGATTGAAAAGGAAATTGCACGGTAGGAAAAAAAACGAGGGCCCCCAAACGCAATCTGGGCCCCAGATACCGTCGGCGCGTGCTGTGAGTAATCAGCGCGCCTCTTTTTTCTTTTCTTTTTTTTTTTTGCCAACCAGTCATCTCCAAATGGGCCAAAGCAAGATTATCTCTCCGTTCAAACACATCAAACCCAATTCCTGCAGGTCAGATCGGATCACGGATATGAGTCTGTTGTCTTCCTCGGCGAGGGGATGACGAGCTGTCAAATGTCTCCACGTTTAATTGTGTCGGTGCTGTGTGGGTACAGTGTGGGTCAAATAAAGGCTTTAAGTGTGTGTGCGTGTGCGTGTGCGTGTGCGTGCGTGTGCGTGTGCGTGTGCGTGTGTGTGTGTCAGCCTGTGGAATTAATAAGAATAAAGCAGCAGGTTTTTCGCAGCAGGTCTGTGCGTCTCGCTGTTGACTTAAGGATGAGTTTGATTGATTTGCTCTCATTTCAACTCCTCCCTTTTTCAAAACTCAGCCAAGAGATCATCTGATAAAGACTTTAGATGAGAGATATTACTTTATAATTCCTCTTTAGGGCTGTTTGCTTGTGCTTGCGTCATCTTTTCAACAAATACAGTGTTTTTATTCAAACTCAGTGGAAGTATTAAGCTGAAACACCAATTTTAAAGGACTTATAGTGATGTTTATTGCCTGAAGATTGCAACAGCAACTCAGGAATACTAAATGAAATACAAAGAAGTTCAAATATGCACAATAGAAGATCACAAAATACCATTTAGTGTGATAATTAAATCACCACAAACAAAGGCAGTGCCATCAAGTTCCTAAAATGCCTTTTAAGTCTAAGCAACAGAGGAACAACAGCAGAAACACAAACAAGTTAAGTCAGGGAAGCCACAAGTTTGAGTTCTAAGCACGATAGGTCTATGCTGAAAATGCAATGTCAGCGTAATGTTACAGGCAATTTACTGAAATCATGGGGGCTTTTGTCAAATTTCTTCTTTCCAGTTATGCTTTATATTGATAGAACATATAATTCATTCACACACCTTCGTCAAACTGGCTCTGCTAGGCAACTGTGTCTTCCGAGTTCCTGTCGCTTGTGACACGACTGACTCTGATTCCTTAAAGTAGGAATCTGGGAAATTAAGCCATGATTCCACTGCTCACTTTTTAATTGTATTGTTTCTAATCTTTGGTTTGGGAAAAATATCAAGTTGCTGCAAGATGAAGCATTCAAGCTCAAGTGAATTCACAAGTCTGAGATTGGGGATAGAGAGCGGGTACAGCTCATACCTCTGCCAAGGCCCAACTGTCCTCTCATTTCAAATTGAATGCTAAAATAAAGGCAGATGTAAAAATGTGTTTGTTATTGCTACGGACATCTCCTGCATCTACAGTTTACATATAGTAAATCTATAACTGTCACTGTTGAACAAAGGTAAGAACTGCATCCATACTGCTGAGCTCAGCGTTATGACTGCTGCACTGGTGGGAACTGCATGTTTCTGCTTTATTTGTAATTATAAAACAATTCCATGAATACAACGCCTTACCAAGTACAATTATCTAATTCGCCGGATTCTAATCAATACCTGATGAACCTGTTGATAGCCCATCAGAGGATACACATTCCTGTTTTGCTACATTAACATTAGGGTTTGAGAAATAGGGAAAGATGCCACGTATTTAAGGGAAACGCCCTCGCCTATAAAGGGACTTTTAAGGGATTTATTGGTGGGTTCAGTCATGATTTCTCAGACATTTGTCCATGTGCACAGGACTGTTATGAGGTTGTCTTGCATGGGGAGGTGTATGTAGGAAAACATCCTGGAAATTGTACTTTAAATTACCCACAATTTGATGATAACAGACATATTTTCTTAACCATATTTAATATCTACAAATCTGACTTTATTATGTTCCCCCAGTGTCAGAGCAGCCTGTGTCAGATGCCTTTGGGTTGTTGTAGGTTTGGGACATATGTGTGTGTGTGTGTGTGTGTGTGTGTGTGAGCGTGCGTGTGTGTGTGCGGTTATTTGGCTGAGAGGCGTGTGCTGAGCCTTCATTATCATACAGCTGTACCATAAGCCTGCACCCACCATCCCCCCCCTCCCCTGCCTCCTCCACCTCCTAAAGGCTCACAAATCCACTTTCATCTAAAGCAGCTATATGGGCCCGTGCTATTGGTCACGCTGCCTGGTCACTATTGTGAGTATCTGTGCTCAGACAGCAGGGTTACAGTTGGCTGTGAAGAAGAAGAAGAAGAAGAAAAAAACAACACATTTTGTACTGACATGGAGGAGATAGTAAAACTGTTACATGTGTGTTGGAGTTTAACCCTCTGAAGTCATTTGGGGAATTTTACTTTGCATGACAAACACATGCCGTTATGTCGAGTAAAGGTTGTTTTTTTACAGTTAGTTCCAGCAAATACAAGTAACATTTGAAATATACTTAAGACTCCAGAGGGTTCATGTTTGTCTTTTTGCTCTTTCAGTTGAGTGCTTTTTTGTAATACATAAGTAACTTTTATAATTACATTATTTTTCAAATCCTTGCTTCTGTGATATGTACTTATAAGCACGGTTATCAAGACGCTCATTAGCTGAGGAGCAGTGCTTATAAAACTGTTGAGCAGACAGACTGTTGCATTGTCATGAAGAAGAAAACAGAAGAACACTGAACTCAAGGATGCATGATGCTTTTGTAATGTAATACTTTGCTTTAACAACTACATTAAAAACGTTCACAAAATATAGAATCAGATAAAACATGGAGCACTCTAAGATGTTGACATTAAGTATCATAAAACATGTTTGTATTTAAAGCATAAACACAGGAACAGCCTGTTAATCGGCTGAAGCAGCAATTTCTCATTAAAAAGTTCTCAACACGCACTTAAAGTAAAGGTTGGGACATATTGTAATAAATTGATTTCTGCTATGTGAAAGTTTTTGCATCAAACACTAGTTAAGGTCCCTGTGGTGTTTCTGGCCGCTAGAGGTGCTATAGAGCAATGTGTTGAAAGTCTTGCTTATATGAACAGCAAAGATTAATGTAAAATATAAATCTGCATTCTGTTATTAATCTTTTATTCTGTGAGGGTTTAAAGAATTCAGAAAATAAGAATTTATTACAAACTTTTTAAAATTTTTTTGGGACTTTCTTAAACTAGAAACATCTCAAATTATTTAAATATGATAATTAATCAAACTGCTGTTTATCCAAAAGGCTCTATTAACATTTCTGCTCTAAATGCCCACTTCTGATTCACACAGTTTAGATTGAAACAACCCACCTGCACAGACAGAACCAAAGAGCCTGGGGGTGTGTCGATCACAGCTGCCCCGAACGGGCGAACATGGGCAGCAGGTTCTTGTTGTAGGTCAGATAGTTCACTGTGCTGCTCGTCAGCACCCCCTGTCCACCGTTCTGCTCAAACATCTCCTGCAGGAAGGCGGCTGGATCGTTCACATTCAGCTTCCCCTCCACGAGCTGAAGGATCACCTGCTGTATGGACTCACCATCCTGCAGGGACACCAAGAGACAAGACTCAACGAAAGCAGGAGGAAAGAGAAATAAAGACATGGATGATTGATGTGTTTAATGATGAACGTTCAGAAAATAAACAAACCTGTAGTTGAGTTGCTGTGAAGATCTGCTGAAGCTCCTGTTGGAAGTCAGGGAAGCGGTCGTGATAAACGGCCATGAGCCATCTCTGTCTGAAGAAGCTGCAAGACACAAAGTCCTTCATCATCTCCACAGGGCCGTTTAAGGAAACGGGACCAATTTGCTTCTGAAATTATGGTTCTTTAAGCCGATGTCCTCTGGGTCCAGGACTGCAGCCATAATTAGACTGAAATCAGCATAAATCTTAGCGACAGATCTCGATTATATGGATGTAAATGGTTTTACTGAGGCATTTTAATCAAAGTAAGCAAATCACTGCATGCATTTCCTCACCTGACAGACTCTCATACTCTTTATTACAACACATCATATTAATGCTATCCGTGTTTACATTGTTTGCAGGTAAACATAGAGACTGACACTAACCATTTTAATGTTTTCAAACCGGAAAGTAGAAAGTATACCAGAGCAGAAAAGTCAAAGCATGTTCTAAGCATATATTAATTTCCTTATAGAGGTCTATGGAGGGGACTGTCTTATTGACTAATAAAGGACCAGTATTGGAAAACCCTCCCAGGAATTCTGTAACCAAACACAAGAAAGACTAAACACACACACACACACACACACACACACACACACACACACACACACAAGCTCCACTAATTGTGGTCGTTGAATAACCCCAACCGCAGCCCCGGTCAATCAATTATTTTAACGGTTGATGATGCTCAGTCAGCTCTAACAATGACTTTAAGAGTCAGCTCATTCAGCAGCATGACAGGGCTCGGTGAGGTATCCACATTCAATAAGTGCTGTTCAGACCCCGGTGACCACTGCAGGGTGGCTCGCCCTTTGTCTGCTCCTCCCCGAGCAGAAAGACAGATTGGGGAGCTGCATAAACAGATTAGGAGCCGGGGGACAATAGCCGTCCATGTCTGGGGTCATTTGTGTTGAAACCTCAGAAGCAGGTCACCCGCTATTTCAAAAAACACACGCCCCAAAGTCACACCAGCGAACACACAAGACAGTGTGTGGACAAAAGCTACTTTGCACGCCTAAATGCTTCTCGCCTGTTTAGTCCTGCTGTCTGTGTTATTTTGATACACGTGGTGATCAATCCGTGTGGGAATCTGCAAATGTGATATTTGGAGGAAATGTGAATCCTGTCTGGGAATATTACAGTGGAATGTTTAGAATGAGTCAGCAAAAACTAGGGTTATTTAATCCATCTTCCCAAATTATGTATGATTAACTCAAGTCATTAAGAAGCCAAGATTAGAATGAGAAAATGTTGACAAATTACAAAGAACATCCATCTGTAAAGCCTCTGTTCTGGCATTCAAATATGGTTTGTTCCAAATTTGGTGAAAACGACACAAATATGACTCAGGTCGAAACAAAATACCTTAAAATGACATCTGTTGTTGACTAAATAAAACCCTGGATGCTTCACTGCTCTTCTTTTTTAAAAGACAAATAAAAGATTGTGAATTTGAGTAATATAGTGGGAAAATTCTGGTGGAAATTGGGTGCAAAAATAGGAGGTGCATCTTCATTGTGTTTTGTTAGCTCTTAGGAAGTTTTCTCTTCCGTTGTTTAGTGTAAATTTCTGAAAACAAAATCTATACAGAAATGAGTTTAAACCAAATTGCTCCTTAAAACACACAATCTGTTGAATGTGGATTTCTTTTGTGTTGCTGTGACACGGTGTCCCACCTGTACAGGTTGTGTATGAGGCCCTGGTCGTGCTGGCAGGACAGCTGGCCTAGCAGCTGTTGGTGTTTGCCATACAGACTTAGGTAATTGGAGACGGGGATGGGCTTCAGTGAGAGGCAGGTGAAAGTCTCCACCGTCTCGTAGCAGTCAAGACGTAACCAGAAGTAATTCCCCGTCTCCACTTGTCCCGTCACAATCTCTTTGCCCTGATTGTAAAGACACGAGACAAGAAGGTAAACTCTGTGCCGTTTGGAAACTTGAAGCACAAAGCAAACGATGACACAAAGACATTGGACAGTGAAGCTTACATGTTGAACTGAAGAGGCCGATTGGTCCGTTGCAGACGGCTTTGCAACGTGCAGGTATTGATAACCTCCAGGCAGCTTCCCGCCTGAGGAGGGAAGGAAAACAACATGAAGGTCAGATTGGATATGACAAACTCTTCTTACAGACCTTCAGCAAGTACAGAGATTCACTTTATAACACACAGAAATCCGTGAGCAACAAGGTATGATTGTGAAATGATTGAAGAATTTCTATTGATGGACAATCTGCCCTTCGTGTGTTGATGCTCATAGCAGATATATAACACACTGTTTTCATATTGTGTTTACAAGCATTACTGATGTGAACACACCTTTAACACTGCCATGGACAATCTAAAATTCAAAAGACGCCGCTCTCCAAACAAAATAATACCAACAGAAATGTGCAGTGGAAAATAAACGCGGGACAAAATCGCCTCTAGACTAATAAGCTTTACATTGTTCCAAAGGAAAGCTTGATCAATGGCCTCAGATACAAGGCTGAACATTCAAATCCCTCTGAAAAGTTCAGTTGTATTTCCTGTGCGAGAGGAGCGGAGCAGAGAGTGGTTATTTTGTTTATGTGACCCGTGGAGTGGGCTTGGTTACGCTGTGAATACTCAGGAACACAATACAGCTTTGTTACAGCCGGGATGAGTGTCAGCCACAACAACATGGGCAGGGGCTGCATAGTGAAAGATTGGAAAATATTCCATGAAAGCATCATGAAAAAATGTCTGCACTGTAAATTCTCGTGGATAGAAACAAACAAAAAATGCAGATGGACTGAAAAACAAACAGCGGAACAACAAATGTATTGTTCTTGTGTCCTCATCAACCACGAGGGAGACAATTCGTTTTAACCTGACCTTAGCCAGACTTCTACTTTTATCAATCAAGAATAGGAATCAAACCTTGAATCTTGGCTTGTTTGTAAATTGGGATGACACAATCCATGTCGGACGGAGGCTCGACGCAGAGTTCTAGCGTGGGGTCAAAGAGGGGCAGCAACCTGGCCGCGAGGCCTTGGCCCACCTCCCTGGAGTTGAAGTTAGAGTGGGTCCACTCATCAGTGTGGTAGCGAGCAGAGAATTTGGTGAGAGGCCCGGCACCATAAATGGCAGGATCGGTGGTTTGGAAAAAGTTTTCTATCACTAGATTACCACTGAACACCAGAAAGGAGGTGTTAATGCTCCTGAAGGCATCGTAGTCGATTCCTTTATTGGAGAGGTTGATGAATACCTTAAAGAAAGAGAAAGTCAAATCAAAGTATTTTTGTAATTTCTTGATCACTTTATATGTGGAATTTGGTGTTTATCAATAGTGAAGATGTACAACCCCAGGAACAGGAAATGAGCCAACAACTGGACTCCACTAAGCAGGGACAGGATAATATAACATGCCTCTGTTTTACACTCAAATGAAAGTAAAAGCACATAACCAAGCCTGTAGTGACTCATAAAGTCAACAGAACCTAGCAGCAGAGTTTGAGGTCAGACTTACACCACACTGCAGATGGAGGGGCTCGCCATCAGTCGTGAAAGACACCGACGTGAGTGGATCTGGATCTTCTCCATTGTTCATTCGAGCCAGCAAGCAGCTGCGATGAACCTGGACTTCGGCTTTGGTCAAGGCCTCCACCACAGCCTTCTCCACGGCGGGGTCGCTGAAACAGGAGAAGGCCGGCTCGCAAGGAGGGAGGGCCAGATGGAGACGAGGTCCCCGGATGCCGAGGCCGAGCAAAGTCTCCACGGTGGTGTACACATCGATGCTGTTCCCATAAATGACGGCGTTATCTAGACACACAAAGAAGCGGTAAACACCACGGTCAGCTAAACCTGCACAGTTGACATTTGAGTTAAGATAAAGACCCAGATAGAAAATACAAATTGCCAGTAGGTGTGGAAGGGGAGTGTGCTTAAGCTGTGTGTCTCTCTGAGTTACATGTTTAGTATAATGATTTCCATGAATTAATAGTCCAAGTCCTGCGTTGTATTGGCAAAAAAAGGTGTCAGGTACGGAGGTAGGTGGAGGTATGAGCTATGTGACCACTCTCATTTCTGCATTGAAAAGCATTGAGATAACATTTCAATATTGGTGGGAGTATTTTGCTGAGAGGATTGGTTTCCTCATGATCACTGTTCATATAACTGTAGTTTTGAGTGGGTCATCTAATTAAAGTGTAAATGCAAAGGGCTGTATAGCTTCCAGTAATAGAGACCCTGAAGTATTACATGATAAATAAAATGCTACATCGTTTTAAATGGCAGCTCTTTTATTGCCTAAGAGAGGTTTACTGTGAATTCTGTTCTCTATTCAATGGAAGCATCTCCACATGAACATCGCTATTCCGGTCTGCTCAGCTTACCAAATGGCCTTGGGAATTGATGGGATAAAGCTCCCTGTGTTTGTTTGTACAAAAGAGCCCTCAAATTCCTGAACCGTGAACTATGCAGTCCACATATGGATGGAAATGAAACAATATATGGATGGAAACTGGCCAAAATTCAAAAAGAGTGATTTCCTGAGAGATTCTGTCCTTTGCCAAAGGGCCAGGAAAGGTCTTTGTGATGACAATGAGCTTCAACACATAGAGAAATGTTGCTTTTGTTGTCCCAAACCAACTATGACTTCTTCTCATACTGATAAATAGTAAACTCTAAAAATGACATCTCTCAACAGCTAAGCAGGAAATGTCTATAAGAGGTTGAAATAGAAGTAAAATATAAAATAAAACAAGAAAAAACAAAGATTGCTTGGATTTGGAAATTTTGGATAATTTAAAAAAAGATAAAGAAAATGATGTACTTGATTTCAGAAAATTCTTCTGTGAGTCATTCACACTCTCCACGACAAAAGTGGTGAAGAGCCATTTGATTACAGGTTGGAAAGTCCAGACCCAACATTTACTCCACCATGTACAATCAACCAAATCCCGACATGTCGCTCACAAATGCATGATTTGCACTGTATATTTTCCTTCTCTCCTCTCTCTACCCACAGCTATTCAGTTTTCCTGCTATTTGCTGGGACTCGCTGCATGTCTCTGTCCATGGTGCTGAAAGAGGAGAACGCTGCTGCTGTTTGTGAGTCTTTCAAGGCCACGAGCACAAAAAAGCGTCGCTGTCATCTGTAATTATGACCTCCTCTGCTCACTTCTTCAGGCTTACACTTTTAATTAGTCATAGAACTATGTACAAAAAATATTTACTACCGTATTTTGCGTTTCATTTGTTTTGAATCTCTCTAATGATGCAGCACGAGACCTATAGCAGTGAATTAAACCGCTCTGCTTGATTGTAATGTTAAAAAATGTCTTTCACGTTCTATTTCCATTGGCCCATTCTGTTGTTATTGAAATATGGAATAAACACGGTATCCACTTTAATCTGTCATTGCAATTTGCATGAATTAATGGTTTCTTTTTATGACTGGGATCTGCTAATTAGTATTTATAATAGCCTCACTTTAGATCACTGCACAATTCCTTCAGAGAGCAGATTAATTTTGCGTAATGACACTGTGTATGTTTTTTCTCTGTTCTGAAGAGCCCGGCTCTCAGAAACTGATACGATCCTAGAAAATGGATGGAAGAGGGCCGACCCGATTCACAGAGATGAAAGATTTTTCTGTGGCTAATGAGGTGCTAATTATACCGGAGCACTACGGTGCAGACAGTCTGAATAATGACATACGATTATGGATTAATTTTGGGGGGCGATGTGTGTCCATGAGGAAGGTGTTGTCGTACCCTCCAGCTCCACAAAGTTGGCACTCAGCCAGCGGCGAGCAGCCACACAGTCATACGGGTCGTTGAGGGTGAGGAGGTTAGACGGTACAACGCCATCATATATGCCAGACTGGGATTCAGGCTGCAGGGTGCTGTTTGTGATAGGCTGGCTCAAATCCACACCCGAGGGACAAGGAACCTACAGAAAGACATAGAATAAGCATGAGACCAAAGATTACAAACAAAAGCAGAGATAAATAAAGCTTAACATTTAATACTGTAAACAAAACCAGCTCAAATATTTCCTCACTAATAAGTCATTATGTACTGAAAAATAGTTTGTTTTCAATTGAAACCAATTCCACCAAAGTAATATAAGTGAGAAACATTGTAGTGAAATTAATAACATTGTATCCTTCTTCTTTTCTTAAAATTCCTCATTTAGTCTCTGTATCTGATGTATTCAACCTCTACTTGCTCAGAAATATTCATTCATTCAATAAAAAGTAATCGATGGCATTTTGACCAAAGATCAATTGCTGAAGTCATCTATGATGTCATACATACGACTGGAAATTCACTTTTTTTGAACAAATTGTAGCTTTAATTCATTGTTTTATGCTCTGGGAAAATTAAAATGGCAATTTCTCATTATTTGATTTAATATACCAAACAATAAATATTCAGTGGTTAAATATTTAGTCTCAATTCTCTTTCTGGATTCTAGCTGTAATATGAAACTATGTGGTGTGGTTGATAAAAAGCACAAAGGGTCAAAGTCATCAGCACTTTGTCTCACCTGGTACTGCTGGCCTGTACACAGGATGAGGTGATCGTAGGAAACCTTTCTACCATCAGACACCAGCACGTATTTGGCCTCCCTGTTGATGGCCACCATCTTTCCAGTGACCATGTTGACACAGCAGTGCAGAGGGATGTGAGCCAGCTCTCTGCTGCTGTACGTGTAGCTGCAGGAAGAAAGAGCAGTTTGACACGAAGATGTAGAAACTGAACAGATGCTGGAAGTGTTTACTAGTATTTTACTCAGGACTTTTACCTACAGTGTTTGATTGATAAGTTATGATCTGCCAGGAAGAGGGTAGCGCTGTAATATGTCTGTGGAATTATGATATTGTTTTCCCTGTATTGAGCTCTGTACTTCTAAGTTCAGCTCAGTTCCAGAGGTATTCAAGGCTGGATTAGTTGTACAAGATGGACAAACCAGACCAATATTATTAGGTACGTGCAGACATTTGTGAGCTTTGAACTAGTTCAGCACCCTTACTCACCTGATTTGGCCTCTCTGACTTCCCAACAATACTTTAAATGGAACATTTTGGCCTCGGGTGAAGACATCTTAGCAGCATGCAGAGAACTTTTTGAAGCCGGGATAAAGTGTGTTGAATTGAAAACAGATCCTTGGCCAGGCTCAGAACTTACCAATCAAGCCTTTTAAGATGCCAAAACACATTATTCTTCCTTCATGTCTCATTTTGTTAAATTCGCTCACTTTGAGGACAGAAATCCAATGTTATCATGATCGTAGTTGCCTGGGAAACCATGGGTTGAGATGAGGGTCAGGTTGTTGAATCTCAGGTGAGGGCTGCGAGAGAACAAACAAGGCTGAAAAAGCACAAATACTTATCGACAGAACACAGAGTAAACCCGGTGAAGAGAGGAACATTTTTCAAGGGATGAAGAAATTTAATGGCTCCAATAATTATGGTCTCCATTCAGAGGTTGTGTAGCAGAATTTGAAAGCCGGGCTGCTCTAGGTGCTGTCAAAAGAGATTATTAAGAAGTAAAGAATGAACAGAAATCTCTCCTTTTTGCAGCCTGGGTCTTAATCTAATACCAGGAATGTTTGTAACATATCTGAACATTGACCTTTGGCCCCTTAATAATAATTGCTGATAGTTTAGTAACCGGACCATTAAAGTGGAAGACAATCTGGGCAGAATTGGACGTGGCCTGCTGTTATAGATTCTAGACGCTGTGAAACCTCTTGAGGTAACAGCTAACAAAGAAAAACATTCAATCAATTTGAGAGTGAGGCCAGGTTAGAATCTTACATTTGGCTTACGTTTGTGGTGGGGCAACGTTTAAATTTGGAACACAATGCTGCATTCAAGTGCTCATCTGAAGCTGGTATAGACTGTACCTAATGATGAAGTGGTACATTTGACTTAAGTGTGTTCAAGTGCTTTCTGGATTTTTGGACAATTTCAAAAGATATATTCATTTATTTATTTGTAACTATAACAAATTACAATGGTCCAAAAGTGAAACAAGGAATAAACAACATTCACAACTGAAAGATATTTGACTAGTTAACTGTTTATACATGAAGAAATATAGACAAGGAGCTACTGAATATCGTGATTCCTGTGTAGCTTCAAGAATCCTGGGTTTACGACTTGAAAATACGACTTTGATTGCAATTTTCACATTAAATAGGTTTACTGCAATTTCCCATGCCACTAAGTTAGAAATTGTGAGGGAGGCAACTTACAAAACGTGTGTGTGAGGCCAAACAGTACACAGACTAAACACCCAGTCCTCTGAGCGGTGTGAAATCTCCTGCAGTGGATGCTGATGTAATTGTTGGTCCCCCCCTCCCACCCCTGTGTGTGTGTGTTTTACTGTCAGCAGTATAAAACGTCTCTTGTGATGCAAATGGCCTCTTTTGTTGTGCGCTAAAGGACATTACATTAGTGATAACGGCAGCCACAGCTCGTATATTTGGTGAATAGTGGGAGGATGCATCTTATCACACAGAGCTCCGTTCCTATCTCATCTTCTTACTGAATGAACGCCCGTCGGCTCAGATCAGCTAATACAAACACATTCTGCACCACCAGATGCTGGGAAATGATCCTCTGCTTTCGGTGACAGCTTATTTTTAGGATTGACTCATCACTCAGACGAGAAATAAGAGGAGAAAACCTGCTACACATGCAGATTCTGACGTTTTAAAGTATGTCACTCTTTACCCACAACCACTGCTATTTAGTCTCCAATTTGAGTGAAATAAAGGTTTTATTGTTGACAAAATAAAGGAAAACTGTAAACCGTCATTTTGACTTCAGCCAGAATTCTGTTTGGAAAGATTTTGTAGGTGGTAAACAAATGGCAAACCTTACACACACACCTTTTAATATCAGCCCGTGTGCCCTTAAATCTCTGAATCTAATGAATTTGCAGACTGCCAGACAGGCTGCCTAAATAAACCTTAAATTATTTAAACCTTTAATAATTAATGGACAGGAGTAGGAACAACATTTAGTGCTTGACTTTGGTCTGTTTGGGATCAAATATATTCATTTCAACCCAATAAATCTGTGCAATCCATTACATTTCACACTTATGTTGAAAATGAAAATCTTAATGGCTTTAAAGATATTAAATAAAGGAGTTTTGTTCTTGTATGTGAAGCTAAATTACAATGACCGCAGACACCGCAGGGTTAATTGTAGACAATGGCAGCAGGTTTTTCACAAAAATGATACTGTAGATTGTTATCCATTAAAATTTACTAAGATAAGAGTTCACAGATGAATCAATTCAAATGGAGGTTTGACTTTAACTGTACAGATCGATGTCTTTACAGAATTTGTAATATGTGATGTCCCCAAGTCATGTGATGTCTCGTTCTAGTCATTCTGGCCTCTCTCCCATTGTATAACGTTCCCTGTAGCTGTCTAAATCCCGGTAGAAGGAGTATAGAAGACACTATTGAATTAAATGAATTGGAGAAGTGGACTCATCCTCATCCCCCTTTGGAAAGGGCAATTCACCAAATCAATAATATGACCTGCTGTCGCCGTTTTTATGGTTATGGAATCCCACTGCAACACAAGTAGTCAACATGATTGCGTGCAAATCATTTACCCCAGTAGAGCCAGTATCACAATGTACGCAACACAAATGGCCTATTTGTGACATCACACATCAGGGGAAGGGAATGTTGATCACAGCTCTGGTTCTGAATGTGCAGACGTGAAGTTGGTGAGAATGGAACCGATATGTGAGATTTGAGTAGATGTTGTGTTGAGAATGGTTCCACTGTGTGTCAGATTTTGGAGAGAGGGAGAATACAGTAAGTCTAGTTTGGCTCTTAGATGTGGATTGCATGTAAGCTTTGTGCCGCCAGTGACTTGATCCTTTCCTTTAAAGAGAACATGTAAACAGCAACAATAAAAACCATCAGACAATCATTTCAGTCAAACTTTCCTTGTTAATCCGCAGCAGAAGGTGGATTTATGCCACAGCGCTGAGGCATTAAGGCCCATTATCGGTGTCTGGACATGACTAAATTACCAGGCCCTGGATTTGAAGCTGTTATCAGCCGGTGACAGACGGTCCAACACTGACCCTGCAGCCTGACCGAGGCAAGGAGAGGGCCGAGCCACCGCAGAGCTCTTTATCTGGCTGACCCCATCCCAGTCGGTAATAGAGTGGGGGATGGGGGAGGGGGGGTGGTGGTGTTAGGCTGGAGTCAGTGAGCACATGGGAGGCTGAGTCGGGGGTGGGAAGGGACGGGGTGGCCGTTTGGGCAGGGCTGATAAGGGGGCCCCAGCAGGCCGAAGCTGACCCATCACTCACCCTCTCAATGCGTCGCCGCCTCACCATTAGTTGAGCGGACACTAACTGCCTCATTAGTCAACTCATTAGTGACAGCAAACACAGATCGCTGCAGCAGATCCCTGACGAGGGAAACAGTGGAGTGGCTAATTAAAGAGGGCCAGCGCTGGCCCTACTGAATGCCAGGTCTCTGACAGCTGTGTGTGCCCGTCACAGTGCTGATGTGCCAGCCCCCGCGAGCTGTGGTGCATTCACTTGCACAAAAAAACGACATATAAAGCTCGGCTGACATCTTGCAACATTTCTAACACTCACTGTTAATGGTTTGACAGAACGGTTCACAGAAGAGACCGAGTTAATTTTCCTTGGTCGTCCAGATTTATTGTCTTGAAATCAGTTTTCTGTGCTCCAGCTCTGATTTAGATAAGTGGAACTTTGTTATCATGTCAGTCCTGTTTACAAATGTCAATGGGAAATGTGTTTTTTTTCTGTATTTGCTTAAATTGTGAACAATGACCCTGGTTGCCTGGCAGCTATCAGTTCGCTCAGGATCAGCAGCCGTGCGCTTCTGATTATTATTTGCCGGAGTAGTTACTGTAATCTCACAAAGCGAGCATGAAGGCAAACACGCAGCATGTCCGAACAGGAGTCAAGGGACGCCTCCACCGACTGGATTGTTGGAATAAATCAAGATAAAGAAATAAAAGAGACGCAGCAACCAACAATCGTACTGTATCTTAATTCAAAAGGCACAAGACGTTGGAGAACCACAATGTGAGGCAGACTCACCAGAAAGCAAGAACCTCCAGGAACGATAAACCTGTGTCTGATGCTCCTACCACCACAATCATGGCATTAACGGTGACCTTTGGCTCCAGGGTCAACTTTCTACTGAGGAGGCTGAGGGCAAACGGCGGCTGTGAGGGAGAGAGAGAGAGAGGGAGGGAGAGAGAGAGCAAGAGATTCATTCACTAATTTACTTACATAAAAATTCAAACTTATTGTGTTGTATTTCCTATAACCAAGGCAAAATCTCTCAAAGTTTACATTTTTCTTCAATTTCCTGTTGCAATTTTATCCTCATGTTGACTCAAGTGCGTATTGCCCTCATCATTAAACCTCTAAAAGCAATATATTTGAGTTTAAATGTAGTCCACATTTGGATTCTGCATTAATCAGGCACTTACTCGGCCTAAAAAGACGGCTCAGCTTTCAGACTAAAAACCTTTCAGCCAAAAATAATTGTGAAAGCGCCTTTTTTTGGAATCTTATCTTACTACCGAATGAAGCTCTTATAATAACGTTACACTGTCTAGTGCTGCATGGGAAAAGTGCAAAGTTACACAGCTCTTTACATACGGAAAGAGACGGAATAATGGAAATGTAAGAGGTCAAAGTTGAAGAAGAAACAGGAAATGTGCTCAGAGAGATGCTAAGATCCGCTTTTTTATTTTATTGTGGCAAGATCAGAGGTTATTGACGTGTTGCTGTCATAGCACCGCCATCAGGTCAACTGCTGCTTTCTTTTGTTTGCATGAGATTTGTAAATGCCTGGACTTACAAAACCATTTGGACCGACAGGCCTTGGTGGAGGTATGGGCTCTAGTTGTAAGTGCATGGTTGGTGAACAGATGGTGATGATGCAGACTGTGGCTGTTCAACTGAGTAGGCGCTCATCGATCAAGACACTGACCACAACCGTGTTTACTTGATTTCTTTCCCTCAAAACCGATTCAAAGAGAGGTTAAAATTGTCTGTTCGTTATTGGCAGAAGTAACAGCCACCGTGGCGGGAATCGAACCTGTGACCTGACAGTTAACGGACAGCTTTTCAAAACAATTAAAAGAAATTCCCATAGGAATTAAGAGAGCACAACGGTCTAATTTCCCTCCACCGCCTACCATCTCTGGTCCACTCTGAGATCTCATTCGGCTAATTGCTCCTTCATCATCCATAATTAGGTAGATTGGGCCCACAATGCATCTTGTTGGATGGAAAACTGCATCACACAAAAAGGGGGAAACCCGAGGGTGGAATTAACCTTTGTGTAATATTCGAATGATTTCCATGAGGGCCTACATACCCGACATCTGTCACACACTACAACCACGTTCCACTCAGGGTTTTCCATTATATTAGAAAAGGAGCCGACACATTATAACTCAGACACTCACATGGCAACAAACCAACAAACCTTTTACCTCTTTCTTCCGCTACAATCCGTAATTATTTACAAAATAATGCATATTTTTTATTTGTTATACTTGTTGTTGATTCCGTGTTTATCTTTTGAAGCCACAGATAATAAATCTCATTTGATTCTGGAAAATTCTTTCACACGATTATTACTACTTTTACTCCTTCTTCTTTGCTGATTGGACATCATTCTGAATTCTAGAATTGATAAATAAATAATAAATGAAGTGAAGAATCAAACATTGAAATATTATCAAATTCTCAAATCTCGAAAAGGAAATTCCAGAAATTCTTAATTACAGAAATGTTTTGTATGTGATCACCACCTGACACACTTTTAACAACAACAACAGAAACTATATTAGCCAAAGGATTTCCCCCTGCAACTTAAATTGCTTAAAGTAATCAACATGAAATCTATTTTTGTGCTATTTTGCTAGGAACAGTTCGACCACATAATGTATGTGCCGCTGCTGCTAGGTTACAGCAGCAAACAGATGTATTTACATAGAATGTGTTTGATTATGACGTTAGAAAACTCATCCATTAAAACACTTCTAAACAATATTTCCAAAATAATCAAATCAACTCATTAACAATTGTTGTTTCTGAATGTTGTTTTTTAACCTTTATTTGTCATTTTGACATTTATCTCTAAGAAAACAAGCCTGGTTATTGTTTTAAATGTATCAAACCTACATTAAATGCCAGCTTGCCTGCATCTGAATAATATGTAATTTAAACAGATGAGTGTGTGTGTGTGTGTGTGTGTGTGTGGTGTGGAGCAGGTGCGGCGGTCCTTATCATCCTGGTGATGCCTCACCTTTCCTAAACACAATGGCCATGGCCCGGTGTAATATGATCCTGTATTGACAGAGAGGGAACAGGTGCTTTAAATTTGATTAATGTGCCAGCGCTCAGGCTCAGGCCTCCATCAGAAGGCTGACACAAAGCTCAGAGGAGCGCTCTTATCTCCATGCTGCTCGGGAAATCACGGTTGCTGTGTTACCAAAGAGTAAAGGGCGGGGCTAAATGTGATGGAGTGAAATGGACATGCGAGTGTACACGGTGACGCCTCGGGTCAAAAGAGCACTGCTTGCATGTGGTAAATATTTGACGTACCTGGCATAAAAATAACTACGAGCACGATGAAAATAAGCATATACCGCATTACACAAGTCATCCAGGCTAAAGCGCTATCAGTAAAATGTACTCAAGTATCCAAAGTAAAGCCAACTTAACCTTTATTGTTCTAAATTGAAATATAGTTTTCATAGTTCTGTTTTATGATATATAGTTTAGAGCCGTCCCTTAACGTTCGGTAGGGCAACATTAGTACTTGAGTCGAAAATTACTAAAACAAGTTTCCTTTCTTGTAGACAAAGTAGCTTGACCCTCAAAATGGCAACAGAAGAATGTAATCAACACTGTGCAACAGCCTCTGTCGCTCTGAGTTCCTGTTAAAGAGTGAAGCACTAAAGCAAGAAGAAGAAGCCCAAGCAATGAACAACACATGTGAGTCGTCTAAACTATTGCAGTTATGTAAAGAGCTACTGCAATTTTGTTTTTGATGACAACTACCTAGGAACTAAAATGTCTAGAAAGAGCTGTAGTTAAATCTATATTATTTCCTTTCAGATATATGATGGCAGAAAAACATTTAGTACTGTGCCTGTGTTCCACAGCTTCCTCTGCTGGATTTTCCTGAAACTCAAACCCTTTCTCTTTTGAAGCAGCACCCTCTAGTGGTCAAATTCATGCTCCTGCTTGGTTCCCTCCCACCCTCTCTGAGCAGCCAGCAGCTTTCAGCTCATCTGCATTCTCTGGCAGGCTGCACCCTGTCAGCCAGCTGCCACTGAGCCCACCTGCTCCTTGGTGATCTGTCTGGATGGGGCGTTGATGCCAAGCTCCTCCAGCGGGTAGATGATCTGGCGTCGTGGGCGAACAGGGACCATGCAGTCGAGGACATCAGCCAGAAGGTGGACGCAGGAATTCTTAGAGGAGAAGAGGAGAGTAGGCAGGGTGTTAGAGAGCCTGGATAGGTCGTAAAGTGTGAGTGTGTCAGGGATGGAAAGGGTTTGGCTGATGCGTCACATAAACTGGTTGTGACATCTCCAGATTCATTACTTCATCCACTTCAATATGAACAAATACAGCCAAGTCTCTCCTCTGCTGAGCTTCTCCCATTATTCTATTTGTACATCATCATCTCCCAATCTGCTCCTTGTTTGTTGGAGGTAATTAGCAGAGGAAGCAGAGGCCTCTACACAGGGACGAGATGTCTTGTAATGGTGTGGAGAGGTGGAGCTGTCGGCACTGTCAGCACCTGCTGCCCTGACCCCAGAGACAGGCAGCTTACTGGGGGGGGGGCTGCACTCTATAAAAAGTGTCCACCTTCAAGATATTTACAGAGAAATCCTTCATTTTGGTCAGTCTTCTATCACTCTGATTGCACTGCATATTTGCTGCTTGTCCTTTTGACTGATTCATCTTCTCCAACTAATGAAAATGTGTAAGACAAGTGCACAGACTAAGGGCCTGTAGGTCCCTCTGCACCCACCTTCTGGTTGTTGTACGGTGGGTAGATACGGTAGTAGATGCAGGATTTATCAGATTGCCGTAGCGTCTCTTTGAGGAAGTGTCTGGTATAGCATTGGACGGGTTGGTCAATGACAAAGTGGCACATCTGAGCATGCTCCTCATAGCGGTGATGGCTGAAGTAGATGAAATTTTCAATGTTGTAGCGGGCACGGATGTACTCGATGTCCTGAGGAAGACACAGTCAGTGGCATGCAGTCAGTTTTTCTGAACTTCCATCATTTCAATGAACTAATATCCATGAACAGTTCCATTCAGCATTGAGAGTTCAAGTGTTAATTCTCTTTTGTATATTGCAAAATAAACTGTGGTCCAAAATTGTTGTTTTGATTTTGGCTACTTGTGGCTGTTCTTGAGTGTTCTAGTGTTCTGGAAAATGTATGATCTATGATGATAAAGCTCAGTCAACCCTGAAGCAACTAGATACACAACATACTGTATATTTTTGTATAAGATGAGTCGATACATGGCCTCAGTATTGAAAGAAGAAATGATAATATGGGGTTAAATAGCCCAGGCCAGTGAAAGCAAAGGAAGAGAAATTGAAATAAGACTCAGAATCAACCCTTGTAGCAACAGACCAAATGTTATTTTTGAGAAAGAGAAATGTAAACATAATATCTTTGTTCATATAGGCAAGGGAAGTACATAAAAGTGAACATACCTGCTCATCTCGAATGATCACTATTCCCACCACCTGACTCTGGACTTCCAACACAAAAGCCTGCAGCGGTATCCCATCCTACAAAACAAGACAAGACAAAAAAAAGAAGCATGAAAAATGAAATGTGATTGTTGGATGTAAGACGAGACGAGACGAGGCCGGTGCCATGAATACACATGAAGTGGTTTGCATTCTCATTTGAGAAGTAATTATCAGTTTTGGAGCTGCAGCAGTGACAGCTGGGGTGTCAGTCAGAAAGGAAAAACCAGTTCAACTGAATTCCCTCCAATCTGTTCCTTGGCATACGTGCCATTATTTCTCCTTATTCCAAGACGATCCTGATCAGACCAGATCAGGTCACACTTTCATTTCCAGATATTGAGAATGAATATGCTGTGATCGTTAATTTTGATAAATGAAAGAGACGAGTTTTAATACTTGAACGCATGTAAATGGTAAGCTGCTTTAACTTAATCCTCTGAAGAGTAAATGTTACAAATTTACTTTAAACTGGATTTTTCATTTGCCACATAAAAAGCTGCATTGTAAAGACAGGAAGTCACATTTCAGCATCGGAAAAATCAGTGTTACTATGACAATAGTAACACTTCAAAGAAAAACAAGGCCATGAAAACGGGGAAACACAATTTGAGTGTGAGGGAACACACAACAACTAGGTGTGGAGGAATTTTCAAGCATTTTCACTTCATCAAGAAAAAATGTCCATAGTCTTGATTGAATCGAGAATAATCTCAAATTGAATTTTCTAATACAATTGAATTTTCATCTTCATAAAAAAACTCTCAAAATCTTTTCAATAAAAAAGTTAACTCTGGATGTTTATCTGTGGCAGTTAATTTATGTTTGTTTAAATTTTTATTAGTGTGAGTTTGAATTCACACAGTGGCAAATTGGAAAAATATGGATAACAGAAAATCAGAACTTTAAGGCCAGGTTAGTCTCAGTAGAGTGAAAACAAAAGAGTTTAATAGCTGATCACAGTGTAACTGACCGTGTCTTTGCAGTGATCATAGAAATAATCCAGGTCGTGTAGCAGCGACTTGTGCAGACTCCGATCCTGCACCAGTTCACAGATAGCGGGTCGGTCTGCAGACGCCGATGACCTCACCTCCACGCTCCTGCACATACAACAACAGGATTAGAGCGGCAACACAGAGGCTCCAGGCTCACGGCTTAGTCAAGAAGTTAAATCTGCGACTAGTTATGCTCACAGTAAGTTTTACAAAATTCAGATAGTTACTATAAAGACTTGAAAACACTTCAACATTTCAGTTTACAGCCGCACCACCAGAATAAGGACATGTTTTCATTTCAGAGTGTGAGGCTGCTGAAGGTATGATGCAGGCCAATCAGGTCCCTTAGGAGTCACCTGAGGAGTCCAGCGCGGTGGAAGATGTAGAGTTCACGGGGGAGGGTGCAGGTAGGACGGGGTGGGACCCTGGAGAAACTCTTCAGCAGTGGAAACTCAGGGGCCAGTGTTGGTACAGTGATGATGCAGTAGTCTTGTTCCTGAGACACACAAAACTTCCATTTACTCTACAGAATGAGTAAATAAGTGAATAGCCAACAGCATCGCCATTACAGGGACTCGAGAATATTTTTTTAATCTGTTGCGTAGACACAGTGACCTCTGACCTCAGACTATTTACTTCCTGTTAGATTCCTGAACAAAGCAAATGAAACACGCAGAGCTGATACTCACAGGGAAAAGTTGGAATACATACGGAAGAAAGTCCACTGATCTGGAAAAGAAACGGAAGGCGAAGTTAAGTGAACATATGTGTCCCTGCGACATCGGTAAGCAACGCCAAGCTAGTGATCAGTGTAGTGGAACAACTGGCTGAGCAAACTGCCCACCGCTTCCAGCGCAACTTCTCGCCTTCAGCTCACTGTCACTTTAAGCTCAGTTCTCATTAATAACGTGCTCATTCTCTGCAGGACGCCGCTCAAAGCCATATTCAGGAACAGCTGGGAAGTGAAGCGACAGCGAGAGAAACGCAGCGGGAGCCAACTAACAGTCGGTCTGAAGGACTGCTGCAGCTCTGGAGCTCTGCCACGGGATGGCTCACAAACACCAACAGCAAATATTTCAAATCATGGAATATTCTCAAGTCTGTTTTTGTGTCAGCCAAAGACTTAAATTGCATGTTACTCATTAGCCCTCCCCCTTTTTTAACGGTTTTATTATTTATTGAATTTGTTTCCCATTTGCCACCTACACGGCTGACTTGTAAAGAACAAAATGCCATTTATGAGTGTAAAGTCTGAACAACTTGATTGAACAGAGAATGACATGTTTTATTTCTATGACTTTGAGGTTAACTCTTTGGTTACAGTTTGAACATGACCTCACACTGACCTTACTTACCTCATGTCATAGTACTTGTTGATGACGAAGAACTGGATGCAAAAAGCGTTGGGATGTTCTGAAGACCTCCCTGCTTCAGTGGTCTGCAACCAAACAGAGACTTCTTACAAACAAGCAGAACAAAGAAAACTTCCTTCACACACTTCTGCACAGGTTTAGACTCAAAACCAATTATGATATTACATCTGTGAGTTCAGTTACCTGCTCTGAAGTGACGGTTTCAGTTTGTAGCGTTTCTTCTTCTGTTTGGTTCGTCTCCTGTCGCTTGCACAAACCGTCGAATCCTGTGAGCTCATAGATGTCGTGCAACAGCTTCACGTCGACGCAACCGGTGACACTCATGAAGCCGACAGTGACTCCATCAATCTGTGGAGACAACAAACACTGATGACACACACATTTACAAATGTTGCTTTGTGTCTGGCTGGTGTATTCCAGTGCTGATGCAACACTTGTCCATTTTATGAAAGATTCAAATTAAGCAGAAGAAGAAAAACTGGGTAGTTAGTTAGCAAGCATTTGTGTAAATTAATCTAGAAGTGTTCATTAGTTGTATTTGGGTTTTGGCAAAGTGATTCTGGTTTTGGATTCTCTTTGACAAATCCTTTCAGGAGATAAATAATAATAAAAAATAATCTCATTCTGAATGACATGCCCTATAGTTACATGAATACTTCAGGACATTCTTAGTTAAAAAGTGTTTTAAAGCGGCTAACCCTCTGGGGCACGCTGAACTGTTTATGCAGAACATATTCAGACAAACAACCCCAAATGCTTCATGATGTCTGGACACAATATGCTCAGTGAGAGCATGTCTTGGCCAAGTATCAGCTCTCGTCTGCCATATGCTGCCATTAACACATCACCCTGAGTTTTGGTGTGTGTGTGGGGGTTGCAGATCTGTCACCAACCGGGGTCCTGAGGGAAAACCCTTCCAGCAGGAGGTCTGACAATGAGTCACAGCATCAGCAGTGCTGCTATTACGCTTCTGCTCGGAACAATATAGAGGAAAAACTGCGATGTGTAAACTTATTAGATGATGCGATAACAATAAGTCACATTAAGGCGTGCGGTGTCAGTGTCTCCTATTGTATATGCTACCAGACAATAATGAATGTATGTAATAAATGTTTAGAATCTCCTCTTAACAGCTGCTGTGAAGATTGTTTTAATAACTAATGGATCTAAAATACAACAGCTTAGTGAAGTTTAATAATCCTCCGCAGTCTAAACTCTTTCTTGCTGCACTGTAAAATGAAAAACAAGTCTTTTTCATAGATATTGAGGCTTGTGAGAAACAGGACAGGGCAGCTCATTGCAGTAATGAAAGAAATATTCAGTGAGGAAAAATGACTCAGGTAATGGATTTCTGCTTTGGTGGACAGTGATGATGAAGTGCTGATGTGTTTTCTGTAGCTTAGATGAAAGTGATGATGTAGTTGTAATGTTTTGATAATGTTTCCTTTAATACAGTGGTGATGAATTTCCCGGAAGAACGTGATGATGTAGTTATGAGTGTAAAAAGGTCTCAGGGTTCTATTTCTATTTCTTTGTGTCTCAGTGTTCAAAATGTGTGTTAACATCATCAAAAGGTTAGAATTTGGGACCAACCTCACAAACAGCGGTGTGATTTTCCTCAGACTGTGTGGTGATGAGCTCCTCCAAGTTTGGTTGCTCAGCCACTGAATGAAGGTTTGTCTGCTCTTTGAACATGTCTGTAATGTCATCAAGGTCTTCAATCCTATTTAAACAGAAACAAATATATAATAACGTAAACACACCAGGTTTGAGGGCAATTTCCCAGCGCTTAGGCTCAGTTCTGCCTGCTAGCGTTGAGAGTTGAATCACCTGGCTGGCCGGACGTGAAGTCTTGGACTGAGTTGATATCTGTGGCAGACCAAAGCCAAACACTGTGGCTCAGCATCAGTGACACGGTCCATCGGCTCAAAGATCCCATTCAGAGCTGAATCTACACACACAAATGTAAAGATGGCCTCTGAGAAGATAGTTGTCTTTGTTATTAGACAATGAGGTCAAAAGGGCAGACTACTGGTAATGTTTTCCTTTTCTATGTATTCCTTTCTTTTGATTGAATACAAGCACCTTCCCATGAATTAAATAAGGACATCTGTATCTCACATCTTCTGACAGTGATACAAAGTAAAGTAAAGGGTATTTCTTACCTAATTCACAGACATTTGGGCTGAGGAGGCAGATGTATTCCAGCTCTGTGACAGCGTTAAAGACAGCCCTGCAAAAAGATAGAAGCAGGCATAGATAAGACATAAAACATGAACTGGTGTATGTTTCATAAAAATGTGTCAATAATATCAATATAGTGGTGTCAAAGCACTGTATATACTGTAGATCCTTATCTTTTCATACCTCATTATCTCCTTTACACTAACTGAGGCGAAGCTCGGTTCTGCCACGAAGAGATGGAGGAAGAGGGTGCTCAAAGGCTGCAGAGGAACAAGAGGGAAGGGTCAGTTCAACTTTGTTTTGCTTGAGCTAACCCTGTGGAGACTGAAGCCATCGTTTAGTTTCTTTTTTTATTGAATTGGTCTTACTTTGCCACTTTGATCGCCACAATTTTGGCTTGTTAAAATCTTAAGGATCAGCAACAAAGCTCTGGCTCACAGTAAGAAAAGTCATTATCAATCAGTTATAGATTAAATGCAGTGTTGTGTTCATTAATGAATGATAATACAGACTGTGTATTTTTCAGTGGTGAAATGTTTCTCCATGAAAGGCTCCCAGTGAGCCTGAGGCACCAAATCTCCAATAGGATGATCGAAGAAGGAAGCGTGAGCCAAGACATCGTCCTTTTCGTTGGCCAGCGTCACCGCCAGGTTGGCTTTTTCTCTGGATGTTTCACAAAAACAGAGAAGAGATAATCATGATGTCAGCGTGACACAACACACACGTTATATTCAGAGGTGCTGGTTAATTAGGCTATTTGTGAGAAGGAGGAGGAGGAGGAGGAGGAGGAGCATATTCACCACTATCATTATGATTAGTAGAAGAAGTAGCAAGTGCAGTTTCTGATAGTGGTCTCCTCTTTTACAATGTCCCACCATCAACTCACATCATGAAGTTCTTCCACTTCTTCCACAAGGCTTCCACTAGAGGGTGCTGTTAAATCATCTTTCCATCCACAAAGTTTGCGCTGGGGTTGTGTTTTTGCCAGGGTGTGTGTGTGCAAATGTTAGACAGATATTAACAGTGACTGGAATGTCTCTTCTACCTGTACTTTAAACAGTACACATACAAGTTCATTTAGGATTTAGCTGATCGGACTTCTTGCGATGCCTGCAACACATTTCAAAAATGTTGGGATAGCGTGGGAGTGGGAGAGTGGGAATGTTGAGGAATGTTCAAGAAAAACATTCCACAGGTTAACACGATGATAACTAACAGGTATTTAGGGATTTCCACATCTACAGTCCGTAAAGCATTGGACCTAAAACCATCACTGAATGCCTGTTATATTCAGCTTTCAGGCGGCACAGCAGTAGAAACGCCACGCTTCTGTGATGCATGTCACCACATGAGCTCTGGAATATGTTGGAAAACCATTGCAAGGACATGTTTTCCCCATGAAAGATAATTACACAACAACATTTCCAAAAGAAAAAAAACCTTTTTAACCCTAGAAGATGCCAGACAAAGAAGGAAGACTAGATTCTTTTCTGTGAAAAATGATGGACTGTCGTCTTGCATTAAGGCATTGGTGGTATAGTGGTAAGCATAGCTGCCTTCCAAGCAGTTGACCCGGGTTCGATTCCCAGCCAATGCAATATTTTGGCTGCACGGCAGCTCAGTGGCTTACAGGTCCTAGATTGGATTCCCTGCTAGTGGGAAGAAACACAAGCAGAATATTTTCTGTGTGCAGTTCTCCCCATTATTCCATGGGTTTCCTGCCTCTATCAAAAACACATGTATGGCAGCTTTCCCTTTAACTCCTGACAGTGCCCTGGACCAAGTTACACAATGTTTCTAACTTTAAACAACAGCTTTGCTTCTTCTTCACAATAAGTTTACTGTTTAGTTTACTTATTTGAGATCATGTGTTGTATATTTAGGCTTTCAAACCTGCATTGTTTATATCTATTCCTCTTTCCCAAAGCATTCATTCACAACAACTAAACAGGGAAGCATAAGCATTGGTGGTATAGTGGTAAGCATAGCTGCCTTCCAAGCAGTTGACCCGGGTTCGATTCCCGGCCAATGCAGAGGTTTTGGGCCCATAAAGTCCTTTGATATATTGGGCTATAGAATTTAATTTCACTTGACCTAACAGCAGACTAAGTATAACTCTCAGACCTGCCACATACAGAAATACTCTGCCAATACATTTATTATGGCTTGTATCAGGAATGGGCAGAAAGTTATAACGACTTGTACTAAACACACAAATATGGTTTCATACATTAGAATAATTTCTTCCTTCACAAAATCCCATTCAAATACATCGCACAAAGGTTCAAACATCTTTCCTGGCCTCATCAGTGACATACTCCAAAGCAGCCGTCCTAGCCATCACCCCATACACACCATAGCAAGCTCCATTGCAACTACCTGCCCAAGGATAGGAGCTGAAAGTCGATCTGGGGAGGAACCTCCAGTTCCCCTGTGCTATTCTAGTGAACGCCTTGGGACCAGATGCATGCATGTGGTCCACAGGGGGAAAGCAAATCATCCTGGTGGAGCTAATTATAACCTAGGAAGAGAGGCAGCAGAGAAGAAAGGCAGCAAAGTACCAACAGCTGGGGGAGGAGTGCCGAGACAAAGGCTGGCAGGCTTGACGTTAGCCAGTGGAGGTGGGCTGCAGAGGTTTCACCTTTCACATAATGTTTACTCTTACTTAAAATATGTCATAAAGTAAGGGAGTTCACTTACAGAAGATGAATGACATTGACTCTTCCAAAGACTGCCACAGTGGAGGGAGCGATCAGGCTGTCGATCCCCTGGGCATCAGCTGATTCACTTCTTCTCACCATCACGGTCTCCTCTTTGCCACATGATGAAGTCACAGTCCTCATCTTCTCTTGCACTGATTTAAATGGAAAACACAGTCATAATGTGAGATGTGAATGAGAATACAAACGAGGTTAACATTAGACTTTAATCACTGATGTTATAAGCAAGCCTATATATTGAAATTAATGATTATCAGTGCGTATTTACCATACGTAGTCTCTTGTGTACGTCTTGTTTCCTCTTCAGCACAGATGTGTCACTTCTTGAAACAGTGTCAGACTCTAAACAAACAATACTTAAATTAACAATAGTGATGTCATCAAATGAATGAATGGAACCACCCTAGCAACTCCATAATGACATCGTGAATGGTGTCACGGTTGACATGAATACAACCAACCTAACAACCCCTCACAATGACATCAGGAATAAAGCAAAAACATAAGTAACCCTAACCCTAACCCTGACCTCCAGAATGGATGTGATGACAAAGAAAACCTTCACAGAGGCATTGTGTACTCTTCTCTGAACAAGATGGACGTATTACAGACAACAACATGTGTTCAGTTGTGTTTTAGTTGGGACACAGTTCTGGAAGACAAGGCTGCACTGCCTGCGAAGTTCCTTACATTATCGACATCCTCTGGAATACCTGACCATAAAATGACAATGCCAAAGAAGAAGCAACCGCCACTGTCGGTTAGAGGCTGCGATGCAAATCACAAGAGATTGGTTCTCAAGTCTGGTAGGAATGTGTTAATGTTAATGCTACTTCATTCAAACATGACCTAACATGGCTATGGATTGTCCCTAATTTAATTCATATGTGATTTTAAAGGGTACGGCTGAGGTGGAGTGGGTGATGTTGAGGGAAGAAAACTTTGATAGCGTGTGGCTGTTTGTGGTTTATTTGATGTAACGAAATAGAAAAGTTGGGAAAACAGCGGAGAGTTATCCACTGTGGAAGTATAACCCAGTAGGAGGCGTTAAAAGGATATAACATAGACTCTTACCGCTTAGCAATCTTCTTTTAACAATGTTCCCTTTCCAAAAGTATATTAAATGGCGTTAAAGTGTAACATGTATGGTGTTTAATCGTTTGTTCGCTAGCTAATATAAGAAGAAACGACCGCGCATCATGGTAACCACGGCAACAGAACGCTTTGGGGGTGAAGGGTCATATTCAAAGCATGCTGGGTAGTGTCATGGCGGCCCGCGCTGTGCAGTTCCTGTGACGAAACCGTCCCATACATTTTATACGTTTTTGTTTCCCCCCATTTTTGTTACAAGAGTTTTAAAGTAATTTCAGCCGCGTACATATTACTAAATCTGCCGGTAAGATGGCGTCCACCGCGGCAGGTAAACAGAGGATACCCAAAGTGGCGAAGGTAAGAAAACAAAAACAGGCCATGAGTTAGCGCTCCGTGGCTAAGCTAACGTTCACGGATGGCGCTAAATTCATCACGGAAACTAGTTCTCTTTGTATCGGAACAAACATTTAAATATTTAATATACACTCAATGATATTTCAAACCAAATAAACTGCACATTTGTTTGAAATTAACTCCAATAAGAAGTCAAGAAGTTGGCGTTGACGTCGAACGTAGAATAGCCAAAGTTAGGCTTCGAACTGATATGACTTGATTTTTGTTTGTGTCATTTTATTTTACTATCACTTTGTCGCTTTGTTGTTCTAAATTGGCATCTTAATTTCTGTACAGTTTCTCTGTATATTTTTGGGATTTAAATATTTTTTTCAAAATTATTATGATGGGTTACTGTTGCGCTCATGTTTGTTTAACTGTAATTTAGTTTGTCACGCACACAATAAAGTACAAATTATCTTTCCTGATTTACCCATTATGTCACCACACAACCAATATTTGAAACAGTTAGTTCCTTAGTTGCTGGCAGGAAAAAGCTTGATTCAAAACGTCTTACACACCTTTTAATGTTTGCAACTGTATATTAAGAAGTGCGGTTGTTTGTCTGACACACCTGGTTATTGATAGGTATAAAGACGAAAACTGGACATGTTTAGCTGTCTTTAAAGGATCCAAATAGTTTGTATATCGAATGTAGTGCTCGTCTGCAAATTTGTTGTTTTCTTAGTCAAAGATCGAGTCACACTGTCACAAATAAAGGTTATTGGTTACCTGTCAACGTAATTATGGGATAGTAAGAAACCTTAATGTTGTGTGCTGATGTAAACCTGGCTCTGCGTTGTGTTAAATGACTTTGTTTTGTGTCTTAGGTGAAGAACAAAGCTCCTGCAGAGGTTCAGATCACTGCTGAGCAGCTGCTCAGGGAGGCCAAAGAGCGAGAACTCGAACTTCTGCCACCTCCGCCGAAACAGAAGATCACAGATGAGGAAGAGTTGAATGACTACAAGCTGAAGAAGAGGAAGGCAAGTGCATACAGTTGTTTTTGTTTTTACACATCAGTATCGGCCACTTACTCCAGTTTGGCTTTTAAATGTGCAGTCTAAACAGTTTTACATGGAGATTTAGGACGATATTTGGACTGTATTTGCGTGATAAGCGTTTTGGTTATTACAAATGTTGTATTGATTGAATAAAACTGTGTCTGCAGGGGTTTGAAGACAATATCAGAAAGAACCGCACTGTCATCAGTAACTGGATTAAGTACGCACAATGGGAGGAAAGCCTGAAGGAGGTCCAGAGGTAAGACCATAGTTATCCATGGATCAAAATGTTGTTGTTTTTTGCTGCATGTTGATTTCTGCTGTACGGTTTTCCCTCAATTCCCCTTTCCTCTCTCTTCAGGGCTCGCTCCATTTACGAGCGAGCACTGGACGTGGATCACCGGAACATAGCTCTGTGGCTGAAGTATGCCGAGATGGAGATGAAGAACCGACAGGTGAACCACGCCCGCAACATCTGGGACCGAGCCATCACCATCCTGCCACGCGTCAACCAGTTCTGGTACGACTGACATTTAGATTTGATTTAGCTTCCATACGCAACAGTTTTAAGAGTTTTTCTTTGTTGTAGGGATGTTTAAGTTGAACATGGAATCGTTTCTCCCGAACAGGTACAAGTACACCTACATGGAGGAAATGCTGGGGAACGTGGCCGGCTGCAGGCAGGCGTTTGAGCGCTGGATGGAGTGGGAGCCGGAGGAACAGGCCTGGCACTCCTACATCAACTTTGAGCTCCGCTACAAGGAAGTGGACAAATCACGCACCATATATGAGCGATATATCCTTTTCTTAATGATTTTATGTTCTCCTTTGATGGAGAGGAGCAATACGTGCAACTACACAAGATCTGATGGGATTTTGTTCATACTTCACATGTGTTTTTGTCTCATGAAAGCAGTCTCATTTCTACAGATATAAGTATATTGCAGTAGTATTTGTCTAGCACCTGGCGCTGGTACATCTGCATAGTAATCATTGGTCACTTCTTCTTAACTCCGCCGCACTCGTCATCGTTCACCCCGAGGTGAAGAACTGGATCAAGTACGCTCGTTTTGAGGAGAAGCACGGCTACATCGCCCACGGCAGGAAAGTCTACGAGAGAGCGGTGGAGTTCTTTGGGGAGGAGTACGTGGAGGAGAACCTCTTTGTGGCCTTTGCCAAGTTTGAGGAGATACAGAAAGAGGTTTGTTCTGCCCAATAACACAAACAAATTGAGTGTTAAGCATATACAGTCTGCGCTCTACTTAAGAATGTAATATTTGGCACACACACCTACATTTTCCCATCGTGTGTGGTTTTTGTAGCACAAGTGTCTTACCGAAAAGTCAAGTTTACTGACAGCGCTCTTTTCCCTTGCTACTTTCTCAGTTTGAACGCGTGCGAGTCATCTATAAGTACGCACTGGACAGAATCCCTAAACATCAGGCACAGGAGCTCTTTAAGAACTACACAGTGTTCGAGAAGAGGTTCGGCGACAGGAGAGGAATTGAGGATGTGATCGTCAGCAAGAGGAGGTTTCAGTACGAGGAGGAAGTCAAGGTACGAGAAAGCCAGCGTGTTTTTTCAAAATCAGAATTTGTATTTAGATAAAAAAGTAAAAAGTAAAAAAATAAATTCTATTTTCCTCTGCTTGTTGGTAGGCAAACCCTCACAACTACGACGCGTGGTTCGATTACCTGCGGCTCGTGGAGAGCGACGCCGACCCTGACACGGTGCGGGAGGTGTACGAGAGAGCCATCGCCAACGTCCCACCCATCCAGGAGAAGAGACACTGGAGACGATACATCTACCTGTGGATCAACTACGCTCTGTATGAAGAGCTGGAAGTCAAGGTTGGTTGACTTGATGTTGCTCAGGTTTCCTTTCAGGGGGATCTTGTGCTATGTTGTCAGTGTCTTCCGCATTTTAAACTTCTAGTGTTTGTACTTGATTCAAGAAATTATCGTAATTTTAACGCCTTTATTCTGTTATTGGCAGGATCCTGATAAAACACGGCAGGTGTATCAGGCTTGTCTGGAACTAATTCCTCACAAAAAGGTAGGTTTGGTGTATACGTTTGTTTCCTAGCCTATTCCTTTACATTTCTATTAACTTCACCCTGTTAAAACAAGTCATTTTGTTGGTGTCGGCTAACTAACGATCCGTCTCGTTTCTCTCCAGTTCACATTCGCTAAGATATGGCTGCTCTGCGCTGAGTTTGAAATCCGGCAGAAGAACCTGCAGGGAGCCAGAAGGGTCATGGTAAGAAGAGCTCCCAATAACCTTTTATAATGGCACTTTTAAAGGTTTAAGGGTTACTTTTGTGCAGCTGAGTTTTTACTGCATCTTTACAGCCATTACAATTTAGCAAATTAGACCAGACGATTCTCTGATTCCAACTCTTTTCCCAGGGCTCTGCCATCGGTAAATGCCCAAAGAACAAACTGTTGAAGGGTTACATCGAGCTGGAGCTGCAGCTCCGTGAGTTTGACCGATGCAGGAAGCTGTACGAGAAGTACCTGGAGTTCAGTCCCGAAAACTGCACCACGTGGATCAAGTTTGCCGAGCTGGAGACGATCCTGGGAGACGTGGAGAGGGCCCGCGCCATCTTCGAACTCGCCATCGGACAGCCACGTCTGGATATGCCAGAGGTACCGCTTGCCACCTGCAGAAAGATAAAAATCTAAAACATGTCTAAGGGTTTCCTGCTCGTGCTTTCTCCTGCCAGATTGTAGGACTTGTCAGAAGATAACCACTTTACGATACTCATGTATAATTGATGTTGTAAACTTCATTAAGGCTGAATGTTATTGAGACTTTTCAAAGCATCGACAATAGCAGTAGGTATCTTTGTTCTCCCTGTAGGTGCTGTGGAAGTCCTATATTGACTTTGAGATTGAGCAGGAAGAGTTTGGCAACACCAGAAACCTGTACAAACGACTGCTACAGCGCACACAGCACGTCAAGGTGAGACCTGCACTGCAGCTTTCTGTGCTTATTACAAAGGAATTTCAGCTTCTGTCTGACACCAGCTGACCTGTTGTCTTCGTTCTTCTCCCGCAGGTCTGGATCAGCTACGCCAAGTTTGAGCTGTCGATCGACGCCGCCGACAGGTTGCAAAAGTGCCGCCAGATATACGAGGAGGCCAACAAGAGCATGAGGAGCTGCGAGGAGAAGGAGGAGAGGCTGATGCTTCTGGATTCCTGGAGGGAATTTGAGAAGGAGTTTGGCACCGACGACCCCAGAGAGAGAGTGAGGAAACTGCTGCCGGAGAAGGTGAAGAAGAGGAGGAAGCTGACAGCCGAGGACGGGGTAAGAAGCAGGGATCAACGGGGAGCCACAGTGTGTGTGGTTACAAATATAAATAAAATAAATGTGCTGTATGTATACATATACACATGTTCTATATTCATCTGTTCTTTGTCTGCCCCTCTCAGTCAGACGCAGGATGGGAGGAATACTACGACTACATCTTCCCAGAGGACGCCGCCAACCAGCCTAACCTCAAGCTGCTGGCCATGGCCAAGATGTGGAAGAGGCAGCAGGTGGTGGACACAGATGAAACCGAGACGGATCCAGAAAAAGATCCTTCGGCTGGGGAGACGACCGTGTCCTCTGACAAGCCCACAGCTCTACCCGAGGAGCTGCCAGAAGAACCAGCTGACCAAGAGACCGTTTGTGAAAATAATGGAGTGCAGGAGAAGACACACGACGGCCGAGACAACGATGATGATGATAGCAGCAGCACCAGCAGCAGCAGCAGTAGCAGCACCAGCAGTGAGAGTGACAGTGATGATGATGAAAAGAAGAGTGGAGATGAAAAGACGAGTGAAGAGAAGAAGAGTGAAGAGAAGGAGACTGAAGAGAAGGAGACTGAAGAGAAGAGCAAGAGTGAAGATGAAAAGACGAACAAGAGTGAAGATGAAAAGACGAACAAGAGTGAGGATGAAAAGAACAACAGGAGTGAGGATGATAAGGAGGAAGATTAAGTTCACGTCATGGTGTGTGGTTGTGTTACCCTCTCAGGGACATTTGGTATTACTCACTATGAAAGTTCAGTCTTGGATTTCAATGGTTCCTTTTTTTTCTCCCATGTTTTATAACAAAACAACAAAATCAGCCTGTGAGTCTTTATTGTTTGTCCTTTTGTATCTGTGCAATTATAAATACATCACAAATCCAAACTCACTTGCTCTGCTGTTTTGTTATGCAAATATTCAATCGGAAATTCACAAGAAAGTTGTCATTGTGGTAATTTCTTCTTCTTTTTTTTTACTTTGTGGCTCCCAGACTGAAGCGTTTAGAATATTGAAGCTGCTTCTCTGACCCTACTATCTTCTGAAACTGTTCTATGTACACCATAACTTTACGTCCCTGTGCAGGTAATTACATATATTTCACATTTGGTTTTGTTGTGCGTGCGAGTGTCGGAGAGCCACAGTCTATTGTTATTCGATGTCCTCTGGTCTGACAGGATGTGGCAATGGGATGATTGACTTCTTCTCCGTGTCTCTGGACAAAGCTTTCCTCATGTCTGCAGGGAGGGAGAAGGATACGTTTGCTTTATTACATCATTCTTTTCATCTCAGCTTCCTGGCTCTGTCTTAAATATGTTAATGTATTTTTGACATAACCAGTATTCAAACTATAGGTACAGCAGGGTTATAAGTTATGGCATTTCTCATTTCTGTTTGACCAAAATGCATCAATACAAGAGACAAATGTTTGACCCAAGAGATTCAATGCACATCAAATCAAAGGCATCACTATTGAGTACTAATCTCTGAGCTGGTTTACCGTATGCGTCTTCATCTGGTTCCCCGTTGCTGGCCGAGTAGTACTCTATCACGGTCCTGTAGACGCTGTAGCCCAGCCGCTTGTACATGTTCACTGCCACTTGGTTGGAAACTCGCACAAATAGATCAACAAAGAAACCGCCCTTCCTACAGGATAAGAGACAAACAGCTGAATTCTGAATTGTTGCCAAAACCTCCACACAATGTTACCCAGAAAATGTGATTAAGTGAATTTTACTTTATGAAAAGGACCCTGTAATACAACATAAGTAGTCCCAATGTTTAACTGATGCATAGAAGTGTCATCAAGTATTTTTCAGTTAAAATGAATTCAAACTGACTCATTATTAGGCATTTAATAGCAGGGCCTGATTTGAATGTACAGCAGCATCAGCCGTGTCTGCAGAGTATTCTAAGTGTAATGCCGGTACGAACCTCTCCGAGATTTCCTCCAGCATCTCCATGAGTTTGGCAGCCAGGCCGAGCCGTCTGAACTCCGGAGCGACGGACAGAGCGGTGACGTGGCCGTGCCACTCCTCCCGAGCCACGGAGCCCTCCGCCTTCCCCATGACTGTAAGCAAGGGACCAGTCAGACATGTGACAGTATCTGCAACTGACAACTCATCACAATGTTAGAAAGCATTTAATTAATCACTTTTCCAAAATTAACATTTCCAAAATCACGTCACTGGTCAAAGGTTACTTCCTGAAAGAAACTAAAACCACCCCTGCATGTTTGAGAGTTGAATGGACTTAGACCAAGAAAATGAGTAAATCGACAAATAAAGGGTTTTGACATCATCCAAAGCTAGAGTGTAAAATTTCAAAAACACATTTTGCAGAGGTTGTTGAATTCGTCATTGCATGCACGTGATGTAATGCAATAATAAAATCCTCCTACTGATGGAATACCACGAGAGGAAACGCTACCTCAACTGTCAATCATGTCTCAAGATGTCAGGTGGGTGGAGTTGTGGAGCGCTGAGATTGCTGCTGTAAATCACAATACTTCAAAAGAAAGTCCAGTGACATCTCTGAATATGAAACATCAGGAAAACTCACTGTAGCCCATCAGTTCACCACCAGGAGCTTCAGCTACTATGAAGTACTCTGGCCAGTGTGCGAGGTACTGCAGATAAAATGGGATCCCATACTGGTGCACAAAGGGTTAAAGAAAGAACGCTTATTTGAATATATACACTAATGACAGAACAAGACAATAAAAGGAAAAGGAAATTTAGAAGTAACTGCTTGAATAATTTCCTAAAACTCTCCTAATTGGCCCATTTTAAATGATTGAAAACCAATTTGAGGTATGTTAGTCTAAGAGTTTTTCTAGGTTCATAAAGTATTCAGTCAGTCAGTCATTAATCCATTCACTGACCATACCTGCTTATCCTGTTCCACTGAGTTTTTACTTACACAACAGGACTTCATGCTGAATTCTGGTATTTTTCCTTTATTTTTCTCCATTTATTTTCTTACTTTCTATTAGTTAGTGGTTTATTCTCGATACCCGTTTTAAATATGTAGGTAAATTCCAGCTACTGTACACGGAAAAGCAGTATTTTGACAGGACTAGACTTAAATGTACTGACTGTAGTGTAATGCTGCCATCTTGTGGTCGAATTCCACACTACACCAAAAACATGTCCTCTCTAGGTTCACACCCTACAAAATAAAAGCATGGTGTAAGCGGTACAGAAAGTTAGGTTTTTACAGGTTCTCATCAGATTAACTAGGAGGCATTAATTAAGGATACAGTTTCCGTCAAAGGGTCCAGGTTGCTGTAAAACAAAGAGAGTCTTACATTATTTATCTTTTCATGTCGAATTTATAACGATTTCTCTTTCTGTAGCATGGAGGAACCAACAAACCGAACTCCATTGAAAATATCACAATTTAATGTTGCCTTGTGTATCAACAACAGATAGAGGGTAACGACACATTTTAGACATTTAACTGGGCTCTTTCTGTTCTTTCCGCGTATCCGTAACAGAATATAACCTGATTGTTCGCAATAAATATGACGAATAAACTATTTTACACTCCTCAATATCACCCACCACAGAACAGTCACTCGTGTGCGACTGACCAATTAAGTTTTAACAACATAATATTCATCGTTTACCAAAAACAACAAAGATAAACATAATTTCCCACGAGACGAAAGCAATTTCTAAAATGTGTTCCGAATGCAAAGAGGACATTAAATAGTCAGATTTGTAGGTGGAGTTCGGCATGTAGCAGAGAATGGGCCGCGGTGTATTAGCCTGCTAACGGTGCTGTGCCTGCAAAACCAGGAAGTGTAAACACGTTTCCCACACAATCACTCAAGATTTGCGCATTAAATAATAACACAACAATAACACACGGACGCTTTCACTTACATGTTGTTGAATTTGAACAAATCGTCGCACGTGAACGGCCGTAATGTTGTCATCTTGGCTTTACTGCACTGACTGTTTGACCTCACACGAGAGCAGGAAATCGTTTGGAAAACAGGATGGCGCCCCCTGGTGAAAGGGAGGAATAACACAACAAAGGCAGGATTTGACCATCATAGGCGGACATCATATCACTACATTATGTCAGTGAAGATTCTTTACGAAATTGTATCCATCATCTGATTATCCCCCGTGTCTAAATGGTTTGTTTGAATTGGATAGGGGAGGTTGTTGTACCGTTTGAGATAGTCTCCTCTGTGTTCTCAAAAGTAGTTTTGAGGGGAAATGAGGGAAAACAATAGTTTTGCTTCCGAATTGATCATGCAAAGGCCAGAACCCAGAGCCAATTTTTTTAGCACCCACATAGAAGTTAAGCGTCAGTATAGCAGCTATCAACAAACTTTGCTTCGCCCCCAGGTCCTTCTCATTACTTTCATGCTTTTGCCTCCCTCACCTCTTGGAGGAACCTGTAGATAGAGCTGGTCCTGAGCCAACAGGCTGAGGAAGATAGATGCCAACTTGTTAATTCTCCTGACCTCTGATGACGGTTACCACCAAGGCCTTACATGGTTCTTTGAAAACATACTCCAATGTGATCTCAAAGCAGGGTTCATAGTCATCCCACAGGGCGATGTAAAAAAAATTCCAGCTTGCATTGTTCTCAAAGTAGCGTGGCAACATGTAACCCAAGCCCAATTTCACACTACTAGTTTGCATGCGTTTCTTGCAATTAAAACACAACTGTAAATGATATAGAAAGCACCCAATGCACATGTCACCCAAACAATGCTTCTGCCAACTTTGGGGGCAACTGGAGGACTGAATGGTGCTCATTACAACTCTGTACACTAGTGCACACGACATCTGCAATTATAATAGTATGACATGAGATTAAGACACAAGCATCCACCATACTCACCTTATTTAACCCCCGACTTTGATCTAGTCCCAATCATCCTCAAATGTTATTCTGTCCTGAGCATATCTGTCACATTTGAACTGTTTTTCTTCTTGTTTCTGTGAACTGTTGATTGTTTCCAACATCTTCAAATCTCAGGATTCTCCATTAAAAGAAGACAAACCAAACCACAATGACAGTAAACAAATTTATTTTGTCATCTGCATTTTCACAGCTGGAACTCTGGGAATTCAAACACAACGTCTTTGCCTGTGAGCTTCTTGTAGACTCCAGAGAAGGTCTCCACCTGAAACAAGGAAAATATGGAATGATTTAACACTTGAAAAATCAATGATACATTTGACTTGAATTTAAAAAATTTGACAACATCTGAAGTTTTTCAAGTCAAGACTTGACATGCATCATAATCAGAGTAAGGCATCTCAAAAAAACCTGTTAATTGAATCAAAATCTTAAAACTGGTCACAATTCCAGTTGACAAAAAAGTGTGCACTGCATGGTTTAGCTCCCCAGTAACGGCCCCAAAGGAACTCTGGGAAGATGTAGGAATATGCAGGACGCTCGTCCTCACCAGCTGAGAGCCGGGGACAGAGCTTTCTCTCCAACGTTGTGGAACGGGACTTTACGTCATAGCACAGAGCTACGCTCCCATACGCCACGAGGACAGAGCCAGGAGAGCAACCTCGCTGGATACCCACGTTGGAACATTCCATAATAAGTGGTATCAGAGTGAGGTGACACTCAGTTACCACCAAAAGCTTTCTGGAATGTTTTTCTTCAATCAAGTGCTGAATAAAGTCTAAAAACTTACTTAGAGAGTGGGTGTCTAAAATTAGAAGCGCTTAAAAGGGGAACATTTGCATGGAGAAAGGTTCACACCATTTCTTATAACTCACTTTGTGTTCAACGTTGTTCTGCTGTGCCTTGTCTAGGTGGACCTTGATGAGTCGGCTGCTGTCCAGTTTTACCCGGATCCTCTTGCCCACGATCTCGCTGGGGAACACAAGGTCCTCCAAGATGGCGTCATGGACTGCAGTCAGAGTACGGCTGGGGAAGGAGCCAAAACCAACACAGCATTAACAATGAGCCCAGGTCATGCAGGGAGGAAAGCATCCTAAGGTGCTTTGGCCAGATTACATACAGAAAGCCAAACATTTTACAAGTTTTAACATTTAACACAAAGTGAACTCTGACACTCAGATATATATACACACACACATCTCAATAAATTAGAATCTGGTAGTCTTCCCCATGATTGTGTCACCTACTGAACCAGACAGAGACAATGTAAAGGCTCAGGAAACCTCAGCAGGTGATTTAAGTTAATGAGCTGATTAGAGTGAGACACTGTGAGGCTACAGTAGTGAACTTTTGCACAATATTCTAATTTTCTGAGATACTGAATTTTGAGTTTTCATGAGCTGTAAGGCAAAATCATCAAAATGGATGGAAAACAATCGGCTTAAATGTTTAATTTAGTGTGTAATGAATTTATAGACAGTTTCACATTTTGAAATGAATTACTGAAATACGACTTTTCCACTAATTTATTGAGATGCACCTGTAAATGTATAAACATGTACATGCTAGTATGACTTTCATTTTAACTGTTCCAGACAGATAAACATTGTACACTGCATGGTTTAGCTCCCCAGTAACGGCCCCAAAGGAACTCTGGGAAGATGTAGGAATATGCAGGACGCTCGTCCTCACCAGCTGAGAGCCGGGGACAGAGCTTTCTCTCCAACGTTGTGGAACGGGACTTTACGTCATAGCACAGAGCTACGCTCCCATACGCCACGAGGACAGAGCCAGGAGAGCAACCTCGCTGGATACCCACGTTGGATCAGAAAGTTACACATAAGTCATAAAAGGCGCATGTAAAGGCTGGCAGCACTGAGAGAATATTTTCACTCAAAACATTTACTAATAGAACCCCCCTTCTACGCAATTACACAGAGTGTGTTTGTAGATGTCAGTTATCACTCAAAAGGCAACGTTAACACAACTAGAATCTGTGCATGTTTTGACCGTCACTCACCTCCTGGGACGCTTCTGCTTATTCTTTGTGCGACTTTTCCTGGTGGGTTTGGGCAGAATTCGCCTCTGAAAGGGAAAAACATTTAATGAGACTCTAAAACCAGGACATTCTGAAGTGAAGCTTGCCATTAAAAAAAAATTACATTCAAGAACAAATCTGACTGTTCCATGGTGAATGCTGCCTTATTTGTGTGCTTATGTGTGTGTGCTAAAATTTGACATGAAAAATCCTTATAATCAAAATCCTTTTATTCACAAATTAACCTTACATTAACACTGAAGCAGGAGTGTGTTCATATCAGTCAAGTGTCTTGCCCAAAACTTAAACTGGGTCTTTGAGTATGATTGAATACATTTAATTTAAACTCTAAGGTAAAAACTCTTCTGTGTCCAATAAGAGAAGCATTTCCTCAGACTCGATGTCTCAGATATGTGGGCCAGAACATCTCAATGGTCAAATCATTTCAAAAATGTCCTAATCAGATATCATACAGATCACCCAGTGAGTCTAACCCAACGTTTACTCGCTGCTTTCCCACGTCTACGAAATAAAATCAGAGCCACATGGTATTTGGAATTTCACAAACATAAATTGATATCTGGCAAACAAGTTAAAAAAGTGTACACTGCATGGTTTAGCTCCCCAGTAACGGCCCCAAAGGAACTCTGGGAAGATGTAGGAATATGCAGGACGCTCGTCCTCACCAGCTGAGAGCCGGGGACAGAGCTTTCTCTCCAACGTTGTGGAACGGGACTTTACGTCATAGCACAGAGCTACGCTCCCATACGCCACGAGGACAGAGCCAGGAGAGCAACCTCGCTGGATACCCACGTTGGATCAGTAATAAGTTACAACACAATCAACCCCATCTTTACTTTGACATTGCTACAAAATGGACGTGTTAATAAAAAATTTGATAAATCGCCATTCACTGAGGAAATCGCCTTCAATTTCAAGACACAGGCAGTCAAACGTTGATATTCAGGAACCACATGGAGACGAAACTGCTATTATCCCCTACAATGTCCATATGAGTGCGAGGAATTGGTTCTGTGTTTAATAACGAAAATCAACATCAACCCCAAAACTCAGATAAGCACCAACATCCTCCTCACCTGTGCGATGAAGACCACATGCTTGCCACTGAACTTCTTTTCCAGCTCTCTCACAAGCCGCACCTGAATCTTCTGGAAGGACTTCAGCTGAGGGACGGGAACGAAGATGATGATAGCTTTCCTGCTGCCACCAACCTCGATTTCCTGACAAAATAACAAATAGGAATTCAAAAACAACACAAACCACTCCAGAACCATCCACTTTTAAAGATTCTCATGTTAAGTTGGTTTCATCGGTATTCTTCATAACAACGACACTGCTTAACCACTTTACAAAACCTTCAAACACCTTTAAGACTGAAAAGTCAAATCCTGATGATCAAAGTGTGCACTGCATGGTTTAGCTCCCCAGTAACGGCCCCAAAGGAACTCTGGGAAGATGTAGGAATATGCAGGACGCTCGTCCTCACCAGCTGAGAGCCGGGGACAGAGCTTTCTGTCCAACGTTGTGGAACGGGACTTTACGTCATAGCACAGAGCTACGCTCCCATACGCCACGAGGACAGAGCCAGGAGAGCAACCTCGCTGGATACCCACGTTGGATCAGCAGTTTACATCAAGAATTCGATTTGTTTACTGTAACTACTGAAGTACACCAAACATTTTAAGGCAGAAATTTAAGAAATATGAATATTCCATAGCAGCAATAAAAGACAGTCAATACATGATGCAACATGAGACTCAGCAGCAATACGAGCACTGGGAGGTCCTTGAAGGTGGCAGCTACGTGATACAAAGTGTCTTACCTTTGCTGCAGTGATGTGCAGCTCTCTCAGCTGAGCCTTCAAGTCAGAGTTCATCTCCAGCTCAAGCAGAGCCTGCAGGGAGTCCAATCACATTTGTCAGCATGGCGCATCAAAATTGTGACCTTTTAGAGCATCTCGCTACATTGAAATGTACCGCAATAGTTAAAAGCAAATACAAATGAGCAAGGGGTTTGGACAACTATTCAGTGTTGGTTGACGGTTTATTATCTGTTTCACTTAATGAACAAAATTAAACATATCAGACCATTTAATATGTCTGCAGGAATTTGTAAAATTTACCTCCTAAAAAGGTTATACCCTTTAGAGAATATTGTATTAGCGACTTTGGTTTAACATCCAAAACTTATTTCAGACAGAGGCAACAGACATCTTCAACAATTTCATGTAAAATTTCACTTGTTACATGTGAAGGTTTGCCATTTCTGGAGCTTTTATGGTAGAGGATTGCTCAGACTAACATAGCCAGGAAATACCTTATATGCAACTTATTCTTCAAGTCTCAGGTGCCTTTAACTTATCCTTTACAGCAGTCTTGTGGTCAAACTCTTCACTAGATCTTTCCTCAGTGCAGGCAGCATGTTATCAAAGTGTGAGTGGTGGTCCTCTTACCTGGGAAATCCCAGACTCGAACTCGTCTGGCTTCTCGCCATTGGGCTTCACTATCTTGGCGCTGGTACTGAACATGGCCTTTGTCTCTGCAGAATAAGAGAGAGATTCGTGGGTCAAACACACAGAACCTGACAGAATAAGACTCTTTAACAGCAGCACGAGACGCGTTGTGCTAACACAAGCTAGCATAACGCCACTCATGCCGCACCAAGTAAGTCAAACGGAGACATTTCTATTTTGACGTAAAACCAAACGTTAAAGATCTCTTGTTTAAAACGTCACCAGCCCCCGCGTGCAACAAACACAAGGATAGCAAAGTTAGTGAGCCAAGAAAGCGTTCGCAAGTACATGTAGCTTAGCCGGTTGCTACTTGTCCCTTCTTTGGGTTTACCGGCAAAATTGTCTAAGTTAAACCAAGTATAATTATTGGCTTAATCTAACACCGTTTACGAAAACATAGCGATGTATGAAAACCTACAATATAGTCCTGGTGACACTGTTCTATACACTCTCAGAACACATGCACGGCCTGCTCGCGGCTCTCCGGACTCCATTCAACACAGCCACGAAAGAAAGCTCTACTTTGAGATTTTACAAAGCCATCCGCCGCACGTAACGAGATAATCTAAGGTATCAAAGGCTTTTGGTGCTTTACGATACAAAAATATGACGATTAAACAACTTAAAGGCACATTTTAGCACAAAATTGGCAGTCCAGTACAGAATGCCATGACCAACCTCTGTCAACGACGGCCAAGGAAGAGGCCGGAACATCGCGAGAGTTGCGTTAATCGAAACTGGGCGACCTGTGGTGATATCGCGAGAGGTATCGTTGGCCATAATAATCTCGCGAGATTTAAGATGCATTGTCGGTTAGTCAATATTCCTATTCCTTGAAGACGTAATTCAGGCGATTCAGTACTTCTGACGATGTCATTTCCATTTTCACTAATCTCAATTTTCCCCCCAAAGCTTTTAAATAGTTTTCCCAGGACAGGGTTTGTTACCCAAAACGTCCTCATGAGGTGACCTGGCATCAAAAGTTAATTCAGGATGTAACATATTAGAACAGTTACAAATCCTAAACATTTTGTGATTGTAGTAGAATTGACAGAACTTCCGGTCACGCTTAAGCCCACATCAACAAACGCAGATCACACACTACCTGGAGAGTTTTCTGCTCTTAACAAGGTTAGTATATTAATTCTGTCATTAAGTTGAATCTGTACAGAAGCTATTTGTTTGGCAAAAACCCGAAGGCCACAAGTAATATTTTCATCAAAAGAAGATTTTATGAACAGTTTCTTTGCATTATTACCACTAATGATGCACAGAGAACGTGTGAAAAGAGGAATAAATATTGGCGAAGAAGGAGAAAGAGGGCCAGGAATACACATGGTGTCGCTAAATGAAAAGCTCTAGTTGGGAAATATCTTCCATCTAGGTGGCAGACAGTCACTAATTTAAATTACAAGATAATGTTATAAGGACAAAGGTCTGGAAACTGTGGATTGACTTATTATCAAGTACAGATGGGAAAGAGTGTGTGGGGTATGTAGAAAAGTCAGAAACAGTGTAACATTGTTTAAATTGAATGCATTAGGTATTTGGAGGAAAAAACAAGTGGGTGTACAGACCATAATAATTAAGGTTTGTAGAGAAAGAGGAGGCGGTGCTTGGTGTTGCTTCCTCCATAGAGGTCAAGCTTTTGCTTTAGAAACACGTGTAGTTGGGTGTAGTGCGCTTTCTAGACCACAGGGGGCAGTAATGTGCTGTTAGAGAGGACATGTGCCGGAAGTAAAAACGAAGAAGATTCAGTCAGGGGCGATGCTGAGCTGCCTGTTTATGTTTATTTTCATTCAGCAGCTGTGTGCAGGTTTCATTTAAAGGTCTCATCAAGGCTGTAGAACGCTGCGACAGACGTCCCGTTATTTAGAAGGAATGTATTTGGTTTTAAACAAAATAAACTGAAACCGATCGGCTTGGAGTTTATTGTTTAAAAATACACCACAATGTCAGCCGCCTGCGGGTTGTGCGCCGACTGAGGTATGTTCATAGTGACTGGTCTCTTCGGTTTAGTACGCAGGAGACTCTGCAGCGCCGTGGACGAGATGGTGAAGGGGAAGTTTTACTACGCGGTCAGGAAAGGATTGAAGCCGGGAGTCTACAAAACCTGGTCAGTTAGAGAAAGAACACCTAAGATCACTGATAAGAAACTTGGTTATTACACTCAAACTCGTGTTTTTTTCTCATAATTTTTACACAGAAAGTCTGCGTCCAACATATTTCCTTCCTAAAACACAAACTAGTAAACGACCAATCTGAGATCTGGAAACAGGAATTCTTGTTTACATCCTCAAAAATATGATCTTTTATTTCATTGTTTGTTGGTTTTGCTCTTCTGCTGATTCAGGGACGATTGTAAGAGCCAGGTGGACAAATTTCCACTTGCAACCTACAAGAAGTTTGCGTCTGAGAAAGATGCCTGGGCCTTTGTCAGAGGAGTGGACCCGTCTCCAACTCCAGATGTAAACAGTGGTATGTTGAGGACACCTGAAAGAAACCTAGTCTGGCAACATGGTTACTGTAACATTTATTGTCAAAATCTTGTGATAAGCAATCAGACACATTTATAGTTTTAGGATTGTTGATTTAAATCTGAGAGTCATAGTTTCCACATTTCTACTGTTATTGTTTTGCTTTAAAAAACCATTGTGTTGCTCTTTGGTTTTGGCCTTCAGGAGGTCCGAGGGGGGCGTCTGCAGCCTCTCTTCTTCCCAAAAGAGGGCCAGAGCCTTTGCAGTACATCCCCATTGGTCAAAAGAGAACATACTCCAAAGTGGAGGAGAGCTCCAATCCCAAGCGTGTCAAACAGTCTGAATGCGATGGCGGTGTATCGTGTTCAGAAAGCTCAGATGGATTCACGTATATGGGTGAGTGAATCATGTGAGATCTTTCGTAACACTTCTCTCCCGGAATCTCCTCACCCCCACAAAAGTTTACACCTCCTCATCTGTCCGCAGTTGAATTAAGTTTCTTTAGTATTAAAGAAGCTCTCAGTTTTCCTCTGCGCTGTCCTCCTGTTCATCCAGGTGAAGCTGTGGTTGTTTACACTGATGGCTGCTGCTCAGGCAATGGAAAGAGCGGAGCACGAGCAGGCATTGGAGTGTACTGGGGCCACAACCACCCACTGTGAGAAAACACACACACACACACACACACACACACAAACATAGACATTATTTAGAACAAGACCATTCTGTATAGGCCTGTGAGAACTGTGGAAGGTGAAATGACGTATCTCCTTTTGTGTTCTGAGTTTGACATGATCTTATTTTCCTGCAGCAATGTTGCAGAGCCATTGGACGGACGACAAACTAACCAGAGAGCAGAGCTACAGGTGAGCGTCTTTAATCTGTGTGTGTGTGTGTGTGTGTGTGTGTGTGTGTGTGTGTGTGTGTGTGTGTGTGTGTGTGTGTGTGTGTGTGTGTGTGTGTGTGTGTGTGTGTGTGTGTGTGTGTGTGTGTGTGTGTGTGTGTGTGTGTGTGTGTGTGTGTGTGTGTGCGCGCGCGCGCGCGAGACAGTCTTTAATCAGATTCAAATCACAAAGCTGACTAGTTTTTGCATACTGACATCATTTATTCTCATTTAAACAGAACATGTGTGTGTGTGTGTGTGTGTGTGTCTGTCTGTCTGTCTGTCTGTCTGTCTGTCTGTCTGTCTGTCTGTCTGTGTACACTAGGCTGCCTGCAAAGCGCTGGAGCAAGCTAAAGAGAAGGACATCAAGAAGCTCGTTCTTTACACCGACAGCAAATTCACTATCAATGGTTAGTAGCAGGTAGAGGAAGAAGGCCGCGATGGCTGCAGGTTATTGAATCCTACAAGCCGTGTCCTTCTGAGTCCTCGTGTTTGATGATTGCTTACCTTCTGCAGGTGTGACCAAATGGGTGAAGAACTGGAAGGTAAACGGCTGGAGGCTGAAGGCTGGCGGCGAAATCATCAACAAAGACGACTTTGTGAAGCTGGACAGACTGAATCAAGAGGTGGATGTGGTCTGGGTAAATATGAGCCTGTTTCACATCACTGGATCCATTCAGCTACTTGTCAAAGTCTAAGCCATTTTTGTCCACTCTTTCCTTACAGCTCCACATTCCAGGTCACGCCGGCTACAGAGGCAACGAGGAGGCTGACAGACTGTCCAGGGAAGGAGCCGCAAAGACTCTGCAGCAGGAGTGAAAACAGGATCAGCAGTAACAGTAACAAAGATGCTGAAGGACTGTGTGCACTTTCTGTTCCCGCGACAGATCAAAGCTTCGATCCAGAGCTTAATTATGATGGAGGATTCTCTTCCCTCTCAGCAGTGTCTGACACAGCTGGACAGAAAGTCTTGCTTGTTCTGTCGAACAGAACATTCTCTTAAGTTGTGTTGTGTCTCTTATATTAAGTTGTGTAAGCAAATTTATGTTGCTGTTGTTAATAAAGTTTAAAAAGACACACTTTTGTGTTGTGGAATGCAGCATGAAGTGGATTCAGTTGTTGCTTTTGTTCTTGGAGCCTATTATATGTGTAATACCGCCCATGCACCAGCAGAAGGCGCTCCAGGACTTTACTCGAGCCCAGACAGTGACAGCACAAAGAGATGTTGCATATGTTTATTGATCTGATTTTCCTTTTCTATATCTCCACACTTCACCCCCTTTCTCCCTGTCTTCCCTCCCTTTACACATTTTCTTCCCCCCTCCTCACCTTTTATCATCCTCTTCCTCCATTCACTCCTCCTCTGTACAGACCAATACAACTTCATGTGTTCCTCTTGGGGCCACTAGAGGGATGGCATTTCTGTACAAACACATCTTGGTAGTGCAGCAACGGGAGGACGGGACATTGATGGATTAACTTGTGCCCAATACTCCACCCAGAATTAACTGATGAGATTTCAGTTGATAAGCTTGTAAACTCTTGTGGTGATGATAGAATCGTTCCTTCTTCTCTATTCCATGCAACTACCCATGGATAGTTGGAGAACATGGCCCCTCGGCCTCGCCTAGTTTGGTCTGCAAGGAATTTTGCCACCAAATCAGAGCCTGGTGTTTTATTGATTTGGGTTGCTTTGAGACACTTTATGACACTTTCCAATAGGAACCACAAGAATGAATTTAAAAATGGAAATTAGATCTACGGCAGCCGTGTTCTTAATTCTTGCCCAGGCAGATCTGTCAGTGATGATTCATTTCAGTCATACAGGAAAAATAATTAAGTTTAATTAAGAGTTTAATCCAGGGAGGAATAGTTCAAAGTGTCAGGGATGTGATCAGCAGGCTTGTGGATTCATACATATAGGGTAATGTAGCCTGGGGAGACTGAACGGTTGTGGTGGCAAATCTAGGAGCTCAACGTCGGGTTCACAAAGTTTCTCCCTTCAGACAAAGGTGTTTCATCACCTGCAGTTGCTTTAGAGGCAAGCCCCTGTCTTCCTCCCACTCCTCTCCCAGTCTTCCTCCTCCTCCTCTCTCCTTTCTCCCGCTCCCTCTCCGTCCTGCCACACGTTACTTATCATCTCCTTTCTCCTGGCAGGCTTATGTGCTTGAAATGGTGGAGAAATGCTCATCAGCTTTGGAAAACGGAGAAAAATAGAATCTAGAGACCTCGGTGCCCCCCCTCCCCTTCTTCATCCCTCTATGCCTCCTCCTTCTCCTCCCCCTCTTCTGTCCTCCCGTGGTCAGTCAATCTGTCTGTGTGGAAACAAGAGGATGGAGGCTTGGTGTTCCTCGCTCTGACCCTGACCGCTGCCTTGCGGCGAGCGTGGGGCACCGCGACTCCACCCGAGGCAGCCCAGTCTGAGAGAATGCGCCGTTCAGGGGTCAGGGGTCACTCTGCAGAAGCTTCACCTCCTCGCTGACTGAGTCTCGTTAGCACTCCTCCTCAACACGTACACACATACACACACAAGCACGCTGCTTATTCCTCAGCAGACTGCGCCCTGGCATTGGTCCGCTGCTGCCCTGCTTGAGGGAAGGAAGACCAAGCAAACTGTAAAGAAAGTTAACAAACCAGACATTAGAAACATCCTGCTCATGCTTCTGTTAGAGGTTTTATCAATTTTTAGACCGGCAGTGGCTAAAATAAACCAGAATGTTCTGCCAGAGTTCAAGAACTCTCTGACATCGCAAACCATCAGACACAGAGCGGGGGCTGTTAACTAAAGTGCTCACTGTACTGATGGGGAAGAAAGAAAACTTCATGCAGATTAAGCCTGACAGAAAATTTTGAATCCAACCCCAAGTACAAGACGTGTCCCATGTTGTCAGCATTTGAACCTAACTCTGATTCACTGATGTCAGCAAAAAGTGTTTCAACTTTGCTCTCCCAGGACATGTCTTAAGTTCCTGAGGTCATGTCGCCTCTCTTGACGGCGTGTTCTAGTCACAGAGGGCATGTTTGTCTTCCTGAGGTCATGTCCAAATCACTGAATCCACGTCCCTACGTCGCTGAGAACATGTCGGAGTCTCTACAGCTTCTTCTGCTTTGCTGAACGGCAAGTTGTAGTCACCAAGGATAGGTCCAAGTGGCTGATTTGTCGGTCTTGTATTCACTAATGTCCTAGTTATTGAGGGGACATTCTATACATTGAGGGCATGTCTGAAATACTGAGGTCATATCTTAATCTATGAGGGGATGTTCAATTTGCTTAACTCTCTGTTTTCAAAGGGAAAGTAACAGTTTTCAAAGCTGAAACAGGACTGAAACATTTATCTTGCAAATTAGAAGCAGAGAACCAAAGGCCAACTTCAGTCCTTGGAAAGAAATCAGCTTTATTTTCTCGATTTGTTAGGAGGAAAACAAAGAAAATTAAGTAAGTAAATTAGCATGAGCAACAAAAAGAGAAAGTGACACTGACAAGACACAAAATGCTGCACTTATACATGTAAAACAATCCTTTTATTATGGAGGAAATGTAATTATCTGGTCAGTGAATGCACCACGGCCCTGAGTCAGAGAGGAGAGCTTGTCAGCAAACTGTGTAGCTTCATGTAATGAATGAATGAATATTTGAATGAATTATCATTTTAAAATAACCGATCAATAACTGTATCAGCTATTAACAGTCATCTGGGGCTTCATTATTTACTCTTCCTGCTGAGTTGAATCCCAGGACTATAACTTGTATGAATCCATCCTTATCTTTGCTAAATGAAAAGAACAAGAATAAGTTTGTGTGCTTTTCAGCCCCTGCAGCCATCCAGCTTTTAAACTTTCGCTCCAATATGAGATTTCCCGCTTTTTCAAATCGCCTATCTAATGCCTTCTCTGAGTTTTGTTTTTGTTTTTGAGGAAAAGAAGTTAAATGCTGGCATGAAAGGGCTTATTTGACTTATTATAAAATTTACAGTTTCTCGGTGGAAATCTGCGATTCGACAAAATTGTGAGGTGGTCTTTACTTTCTTAAAAAGTTTAAAAGCATTCAGCAGTCAAATGGTTTAGATGGAAAATTCTTTCCACAAGATCACGTTGAATATCCATTTAAATAAACTGACTAATCAACTGAGCAGATTTATATTCCAAATGTTTTCATGGCACTTAATACATGTGAGGCAAGTCCAGTTTAAAACGACGGCGTGATTTCAGCCCAAATGTACCATCAGGCTGAATCATATCTTAGTTTTTGTGTAGCTGTGTTTGTTTCATGAAATACATTCATTGTGTTTTCGTTATGTGTTGAACTTTGTCAAAGCGGAAGTCAAACTGGTGGGGTGTAGGTCCTCCTGGTCGAGTAGCAAACCCTCAGATGCTGGAGGACCTCTACATCTTCACGGCTGCTCGGCTCGGCCCCTGCTCTGCCCGGCTGAGGCCAAGGTCGGGAGGGCTGAGGCGCTGCAGTGCCATCCATCAGCTGCCAGAGCTCTAATTATGCAGCAGATTCTTAACCAAGCGTGAGATGTCATTATGCAGATGGGAGCTCCAGGGGGTGGAGGTAGAAATGTGTGTATGTGTGTGTGTGGAAGAGACTGACTATGTTTGTGTCTGCCAGTCTGGATTTGCTCATATAATTGTGCTTTCATGAGTCTGTGAAGATGTGACAGTCAGGCCCAAAATACTTCACTTACATACTTGCACTCTTAAACTCACGCTACACACTGCTATGATGATCCATCTTAAATGTCTGACGTTAATTCTTTCCCTCTCTCTCTTCCTCTCTCTCTCAGACACACACACACACTACATAGTGACAGAGAGTCATGGTGATTGGCTGATGGTATCAATTTTTAGAGGATATCCCTGTCTGGGGATATTAAGGTGAGCTGTGCAAACCTTACTGTAATATATCACACTGCTGTAGTGCCATCAAATACCAGCAAACTTGGGAGAATGTCTCAGAGTTTTTGGTGTTATAATGATATGTATAATATGAGTTAGACAGTTTTTGGCAAGTGTGCTATGCAAAACCCCAAAAATTGGCATCTAGAGAAAAATAGTGAGTATAAGTAGGTTAAAAAGGCTCAAATAAATGTATTGTGAACCAAATTATGTAATATTTCTTGAAAGATTGTGTTAAATATGTTCCAGCAGATATGGATGTGGCCTGTAGTGACTTGTCTTCAACCAGAGAACTGAGACTAAACACTGAATGTTACAAAACAAAATGTAATTACTGTGAAAATGTCCCCATGGTGGCACTATCCCCTCCACAAAACAAAAAAAGTTTCTTATCCCATTGCCAAACTTTGATTGAAATTTCAGATACTGCTTCATTATTAAAACAAAAGGGACAAGATGTATTTATTTGTGATATACATATGCAACAATCTGTGTATCTGTCATATTATATCGGAAGACAAAGACACAACTGACAGCATCTAACACTACAATCCTAATTTGCTCCAAAATAGGTTCATAAACTTGTTTTAATTGCTGCTTTCCGTTTTTACTGGGGTTTGTGTCAATGCTATAGTGGCAGCACCAGCTCCCGGCGTCCTCATTATGAGGAGAGGTGGATTGTGGGTAGAATCTGCGGGTGGTGGGCAACCTGCTGTGAGCACTGATGTCTGAGAAGGTAGGGAAGCAGAGGAAGGAGATGATTGAGGGGGGGGCCGAAAGAAAGGACAAAGTGATGGAAAGTTGGAAATGATAATGAAATCATAGAAAAAAACCAAAAGAGATATTTTGGGGGACAAGAAAAGTGAGAAGACAGAAGACGACTGGAAGAGCCGCTTTGAATATTTGAGGGAGAAAGATGGAAGGTGACAATAGCAAAGCGAGCAGAGGGGAAAACAAGAAGACTGAGAAGAAAGATGCACTCATGGGAGAGACAGAAGATGAGAAGGAGGAGAAGGAAGGAGAAAGTCAACGAGATGACAAGAATTGTCATGAGAGAAAAGAAGAGGTGGAGTGAAACAGAAGAAAAGAGAATAAAAAAGATGGAAAAGAAGAGAAAATAGGAACAAACGATGAGTCAGAGGCAAATCCCTTAAAGTGGGAAAACCACAATAAACAGTCATACACTCCAAGTTTTAGTCATATAAAAATTAATATATTTTAACAGTAAATGTAATCAAAGGTATAATAACTCTTTGCTCTTTGTTGCAAAGAAAAGTAAATGATACAAATGGAGACTTAAAATCAATGTTTATTTTATTTACATATTACTTTTCAACATCGTCTGAATTCCTTCTTTCCTACTTTCCTCCATATTTTAGTGATATATGATGAAATTGCTGGGAAGCTGTTACGTGAAAACTTATAGTTTATGATGCACCTGCACAGCGTTGGTGGTATAGTGGTGAGCATAGCTGCCTTCCAAGCAGTTGACCCGGGTTCGATTCCCGGCCAACGCAAAGCTTTTTCGGTGGCTAAAATTGTTGCTAGCAAGAGTGGTGTCTGTGCTGACTCAGCATGTTGTCCCCGTGTTTTTATGGGTTTCTATGGAAGCAAAATAAATTTTAATTAAAAGACGAAGATATGAGGTAAAAAGTCTTAAGATTTATGCTGCATTTGGTAAGTCATAATTTCTATTTACTTACTTATTTCTCATAATTGTGATTTGACATGGACATTTGTATTGTTATCAAGTTTTCTTTATATTCTGGTGGAAATGGGCTTCCATAGGTTTCCTGCGGGTAAAATTTGCAAGTTAAAAACCTATTAACTTTCATCATATAATTATCTGCTACAAATTCATTCATTCATTCTGCTAAAATCATCATCATCATCCGCTATGCATTTTCTCTTTACATCCTCTTCTTTCATCTTCATCTTTCTTCTTTCTAAAATGGCCCACATCAGATAAATGCGCCTGTCTGGCTTAGACGCCTCAATTGACGTAAATGAGACAGAAATAATTACACAAGCTATTGCTTTCTGAAGCATCTTTAATGGTCCACAACAACGTGTGTGTGTGTGTGTGTGTGTGTGTTCGATCGCTGCTCCTTCAGTTCACAGGTGTGTGTTGATGCAGAGAAGTGATTGCATAGGGTGTTCCCATTATGACTCATTGATTGTCCCATTTTTTATGTGAAACTTAGAGGAGAAGAATTGTGATAATCTGTGTCACTTTGCCTGATCTTGTATTCCCCCCATACATTTATTTTCACATTTAACTCATGAATGTGGCACAAAATGAATGTGTTCACAACACATATTTGATATATGCAACATCTGAGCAAAACGTCAGAAATGGGTCACTTGTACCAGATGGTGTAAATGTCGCCACAGTCAACTAATCAACCTTATTTGCATTTTTTACTGATATAGGTGCAGTTTGATGTCTGTAGCTTATGTCTTGTATCATTCCCTGTAATGAAAGATGTCAAAATAAATAATTTTCTTGTATTTTAACTGAAGAAATATTGCACTGTCAACATTAGTACACAGTGTATAGTTTGTAGTATGGAACTGGGCCAGAACGCTACTGTCAGCTGCCTCTTGGCTGTTAAAATGCTGCTCAGGTCTGCAGCAGGCTGAGATCCAGGCAGCTCAGCAGCACAGCAGAACAGCAGACAGCCTGAATCCCAAAAACACATGCAGCCTCTACAGCCAACGTCTTCATTCTCACATTAAAGCCGTTCAAGGTGCTGCAGTGGCTCCTCAGTAAACCATTCACACATTTAAAGACATGAAACATCCAAATAGTGTCAATATAAATAATCTTCATTGTTCATGAGAGCTGGCGGAAATGCAAACATTTAAGTGCAATAGCCACATATAATCATTGAGTACATTTAACTGCAGGTTCAAACTTAAAAGGCTATATAACAAGGCAATTAATGCTTTTTATTTCAATTGTGATGTAAACACAATAATCAGATTGAAATGGCTATCAATCAGTGTTACTGATTTCAGAATAACGTGACTCTGAATCAGACTCAAGCGTATACATTATCCATTGTTTTGTAACCAGATTAAACAATCGATCCTTCCTTCTCCTCACCTGATTTACCACCTTCCACTATTTCACCATTATGAAGTCTTCAGCAGCTATTGCTCTGAATACATAGAAAGCAGCATTAGTGGTATAGTGGTAGCTATAGCAGCTATGCTATGGTAAGCATCGCTGCCTTCTAAGCAGTTGACCCGGGTTTGATTCCCGGCCAACGCAGGCTTTCAGCTGCAGGGCTGCTTAGTGACTAGCACTGTTGCTAGCAGGCCCTCAGTTGCATTCCCTGCCATGTCATCACAATAACCCAAGGTTTGAGGAACTCTTCCTGAAAAATCTTGACCCTGAGCAAGAGAGAACAGCATTGGTGGTATAGTGGTAAGCATAGCTGCTTTCCAAACAGATGACCCGGGTTCGACTCCTTGCCAACGCAAGCTTTTAGTTGCAGGGTGGCTCAGTGACAAAAAACGTTGCTAGCAGGTTCTCGAAAGGATTCCCTGCTTTGTCTTCACAATAACCTGAGGTATAAGGAACTTTCCGCATAAAATCTTGGCCTGAACAGAGAGAAAACAGCGTTGGTGGTATAGTGGTAAGCATAGCTGCCTTCCAAGCAGTTGACCCGGGTTCGCTTCCTGGCCAACGCAGCCTTTTAGCTGCAGGCCGGCTCAGTGACTAGAACCGCTGCTAGCAGGTCCTCGAAAGGATTCCCTGCTTAGTCTTCTCAATAACCTGAGGTCTGAGGAACTTTTCCTGAGAAATCTTGGCCCTGTATAGAGAAAAAACAGCGTTGGTGGTGTAGTGGTAAGCATAGCTGCCTTCCAAGCAGTTGACCAGGGTTCGATTCCCAGCTAACGCAAGCGGTTAGTTGCAGGGCGGCTCAGTGACAAGAACTGTTGCTAGCAGGTTCTCGAGAGGATTCCCTGCTTCGTCTTCTCAATAATCTGAGGTTTGAGGAACTTTTCCTGAAAAATCTTGGCCTGAATAGAGAGAAAACAGCGTTTGTGGTATAGTGGTAAGCATAGCTGCTTTCCAAACAGATGACCCGGGTTCGACTCCTTGCCAACGCAAGCTTTTAGTTGCAGGGTGGCTCAGTGACAAAAAACATTGCTAGCAGGTTCTCGAAAGGATTCCCTGCTTTGTCTTCACAATAACCTGAGGTATAAGGAACTTTCCGCATAAAATCTTGGCCTGAACAGAGGAGAAACAGCGTTGGTGGTATAGTGGTAAGCATAGCTGCCTTCCAAGCAGTTGACCCGGGTTCGCTTCCTGGCCAACGCAGCCTTTTAGCTGCAGGCCGGCTCAGTGACTAGAACCGCTGCTAGCAGGTCCTCGAAAGGATTCCCTGCTTAGTCTTCTCAATAACCTGAGGTCTGAGGAACTTTTCCTGAAAAATCTTGGCCCTGTATAGAGAAAAAACAGCGTTGGTGGTGTAGTGGTAAGCATAGCTGCCTTCCAAGCAGTTGACCAGGGTTCGATTCCTTGCCAACGCAAGCGGTTAGTTGCAGGGCGGCTCAGTGACAAGAACTGTTGCTAGCAGGTTCTCGAGAGGATTCCCTGCTTCGTCTTCTCAATAATCTGAGGTTTGGGGAACTTTTCCTGAAAAATCTTGGCCTGAATAGAGAGAAAACAGCGTTTGTGGTATGGTGGTAAGCATAGCTGCCTTCCAAGCAGTTGACCCGGGTTCGCTTCCTGGCCAACGCAGCCTTTTAGCTGCAGGCCGGCTCAGTGACTAGAACCGCTGCTAGCAGGTCCTCGAAAGGCTTCCCTGCTTAGTCTTCTCAATAACCTGAGGTCTGAGGAACTTTTCCTGAAAAATCTTGGCCCTGTATAGAGAGAAAACAGCTTTGGTGGTGTAGTGGTAAGCATAGCTCCCTTCCAAGCAGTTGACCTGGGTTTAATTCCCGGCTAACGCAACCGGTTCGTTGCAGTGCGGCTCAGTGACAAGAACTGTTGCTAGCAGGTTCTTGAGAGGATTCCCTGCTTCGTCTTCACAATAATCTGAGGTTTGAGGAACTTTTCCTGAAAAATCTTGGCCTGAATAGAGAGAAAACAGCGTTGGTGGTATGGTGGTAAGCATAGCTGCCTTCCAAGCAGTTAACCCGGGTTCGCTGCCTGGCCAATGCAGCCTTTTAGCTGAAGGCCGGCTCAGTGACTAGAACCGCTGCTAGCAGGTCCTCGAAAGGCTTCCCTGCTTAGTCTTCTCAATAACCTGAGGTCTGAGGAACTTTTCCTGAAAAATCTTGGCCCTGTATAGTGAGAAAACAGCGTTGGTGGGGTAGTGGTAAGCATAGCTGCCTTCCAAGCAGTTGACCTGGGTTCGATTCCCAGCTAACGCAAGCCGTTAGTTGCAGGGCGGCTCAGTGTCAAGAACTGTTGCTAGCACGTTCTCGAGAGGATTCCCTGCTTTGTCTTCACATTAACCCGAGGTTTGAGGAACTTTTCTCTGAAAAATCTTGGCCCTGTATAGAGAGAAAACAGTGTTGGTGGTATAATGGTAAGCATAGCTGCCTTCCAAGCAGTTGACCTGGATTCGATTCCCGGCTAATGCAGGCTTTTAGCTGCAGGACAGCTCAGTGACAAGAACCACTGCTAGCAGGTTCTCCAAAGGATTCCCTGCTTAGTCTTCACGATAACCTGAGGTCTGAGAAACTTTTTCCTGAAAAATCTTGGCCCTGAATGAAAGAACATAGTGGTGGTATAGTGGTAAGCATAGCTGCCTTCCAAGCAGTTGACCCGGGTCCGATTCCCAGCCAATGTAGGCTTTTAGCTGCAGGGCAGCTCAGTGAATAGAACTGTTGCTACCAGGTTCTCCAAAGGATTCCCTGCTTCGTCTTCACGATAACCTGAGGTCTGAGGAACTTTTCCCTGAAAAATCTTGGCCCTGAATAGTGAAAACAGCGTTGGTGGTATAGTGGTAAGCATAGCTGCCTTCCAAGCAGTTGACCCGGGTTCGATTCCCGGCCAACACAGGCTTTTAGCTGCAGGGCAGCTCAGTGACAAGAACTGTTGCTAGCAGGTTCTCCAAAGGATTCCCTGCTTAGGCTTCACTATAACCTGAGGTCTGAGAAACTTTTACCTGAAAAATCTTGGCACTGATGAAAGAACATCGTGGTGGTATAGTGGTAAGCAAAGCTGTCTTCCAAGAAGTTGACCCGGGTTCGATTCCCGGCCAACACAGGCTTTTACTGCAGGGCAGCTCAGTGAAGAGAACCGTTGCTAGCAGGTCCTCGGATGGATTCCCTGCTTAGTCTTCACAATAACCTGAGGTTTGAGGAACTTTTCCTTAAAAATTCTTGGCCCTGAACAGAGAGAAAACAGCGTTGGTGGTATAGTGGTAAGCATAGCTGCCTTCAAGGCAGTTGACGAGTTTCGATTCCCGGCCAACGCAGGCTTTTAGCTGCAGGGCAGCTCAGTGACAAGAACCACTGCTAGCAGGTTCTCGAAAGGATTCCCTGCTTAGTCTTCTCAATAACCTGAGGTTTGAGGAACATTTCCTGAAAAATCTTGGCCTGGATAGAGAGAAAACAGCGTTGGTGGTATAGTGGTAAGCATAGCTGCCTTCCAAGCAGTTGACCTGGGTTCGATTCCCGGCCAACGCAGGCTTTTAGCTGCAGGGCAGCTCAGTGAATAGAACCGTTACTAGCAGGTCCTCGGATGGATTCCCTGCTTAGTCTTCACAATAACCTGAGGTTTGAGGAACTTTTCCTGCAAAATCTTGGCCCTGAATAGAGAGAAAACAGCGTTGGTGGTATAGTGGTAAGCATAGCTGCCTTCCAAGCAGTTGACCTGGGTTCGATTCCCGGCCAACGCAAGCTTTAAGCTGCAGGGCAGCTCAGTGACAAAAACTGTTGCTAGCAGGTTCTCCCAAGGATTCCCTGCTTAGTCTTCACGATAACCTGAGGTCTGAGAAACTTTTTCTCGAAAAATCTTGGCCTGACAAGGAGAAAACAGCGTTGGTGGTATAGTGGTAAGCATAGCTGCCTTCCAAGCAGTTGACCCGGTTTCGATTCCCGGCCAACGCAGGCTTTTAGCTGCAGGGCAGCTCAGTGAATAGAACCGTTGCTAGCAGGTCCTCAGATGGATTCCCTGCTGAGTCTTCACAATAACCTGAGGATTGAGGAACTTTTCCCTGAAAAATCTTGGCCCTGAATAGAGAGAAAACAGCGTTGGTGGTATAGTGGTAAGCATAGCTGCCTTCCAGACAGTTGACCCGGGTTCGATTCCCGGCCGACGTAGGCATTTAGCTGCAGGCCGGCTCAGTGACTAGAACCGTTGCTAGCAGGTCCTCGGATGGATTCCCTGCTTAGTCTTCTCAATAACCTGAGGTTTGAGGAACTTTCCCTGAAAAATCTTGGCCCTTAATAGAGAGAAAACAGCGTTGGTGTTATAGTGTTAAGCGTAGCTGCCTTCCAGGCAGTTGACCCGGGTTCGATTCCTGGCCGACGTAGGCATGTAGCTGCAGGCCGGCTCAGTGACTAGAACCGTTGCTAGCAGGTCCTCGGATGGATTCCCTGCTTAGTCTTCTCAATAACCTGAGGTTTGAGGAATTTTCCCTGAAAAATCTTGGCCCTGAATAGAGAGAAAACAGCGTTGGTGGTATAGTGGTAAGCATAGCTGCCTTCCAAGCAGTTGACCCTGGTTCGATTCCCGGCCAACGTAGGCTTTAAGCTGCAGGGCAGCTCAGTGACAAAAACTGTTGCTAGCAGGTTCTCCCAAGGATTCCCTGCTTAGTCTTCACGATAACCTGAGGTCTGAGAAACTTTTCCCGAAAAATCTTGGCCTGACAAGGAGAAAACAGCGTTGGTGGTATAGTGGTAAGCATAGCTGCCTTCCAAGCAGTTGACCCGGGTTCGATTCCCGGCCAACGCAGGCTTTTAGCTGCAGGGCAGCTCAGTGAATAGAACCGTTGCTAGCAGGTCCTCGAAAGGATTCCCTGCTTAGTCTTCACAGTAACCTCAGCATTGAGGAACTTTCCCTGAAAAATGTTGGCCCTGAATAGAGAGAAAACAGCGTTGGTGGTATATTGGTAAGCATAGCTGCCTTCCAAGCAGTTGACGAGTTTCGATTCCCAGCCAACGTAGGCTTTTAGCTGCAGGGCAGCTCAGTGACAAGAACTGTTGCTAGCAGGTTCTCCAAAGGATTCCCTGCTTCGTCTTCACGATAACCTGAGGTCTGAGGAACTTTATCCTGAAAAATCTTGGCCTGAACAGAGAGCAAACAGCGTTGGTGGTATAGTGGTAAGCTTAGCTGCCTTCCAAGCAGTTGACAGGGGTTCGATTCCCGGCCAACGCAGGCTTTTAGCTGCAGGGCAGCTCAGTGACAAGAACTGTTGCTAGCAGGTTCTCCAAAGGATTCCCTGCCTCGTCTTCATGATAACCTGAGGTTTGAGAAATTTTTTTCAGAAAAATCTTGGCCTGAATGGAGGGAAAACAGCGTTGGTGGTATAGTGGTAAGCATAGCTGCCTTCAAAGCAGTTGACCCGGGTACGATTCCCGGCCAACGCATGCTTTTAGCTGCAGGGCAGCTCAATGACAAGAACCGTTGCTAGCAGGTTCTCCAAAGGATTCCCTGCTTAGTCTTTACAACAGCCTGAGGTTTCAGGAACTTTTCCTGAAAAATCTTGGCCTGGACAGAGAGAAAACAGCGTTGGTGGTATAGTGGTAAGCATAGCTGCCTTCCAAGCAGTTGACCCGGGTTCAATTCCCGGCCAACGCAAGTTGTTCACTGCAGGGCGGCTCAGTGACTAGAACCCTTGCCAGCAGGTCCTTGAAAGGATTCCCTGCTTAGTCTTTACAGTAACCTCAGGTTTGAGGAACTTTTCCTGAAAAATCCTGGCCCTGCATAGATATAAAACAGCGTTGGTGGTATAGTGGTAAGCATAGCTGCCTTCCAAGCAGTTGACCTGGGTCGATTCCCGGCCAACGCAGGCTTTTAGCTGCAGGGCAGCTCAGTGACAAGAACTCTTGCTAGCAGGTTCTCCAAAGGATTCCCTGCCTCGTCTTCATGATAACCTGAGGTTTGAGAAATTTTTTTCTGAAAAATCTTGGCCTGAATGGAGAGAAAACAGCGTTGGTGGTATAGTGGTAAGCATAGCTGCCTTCCAAGCAGTTGACCCGGGTACGATTCCCGGCCAACGCATGCTTTTAGCTGCAGGGCAGCTCAATGACAAGAACCGTTGCTAGCAGGTTCTCCAAAGGATTCCCTGCTTAGTCTTTACAATAGCCTGAGGTTTCAGGAACTTTTCCTGAAAAATCTTGGCCTGGACAGAGAGAAAACAGCGTTGGTGGTATAGTGGTAAGCATAGCTGCCTTCCAAGCAGTTGACCCGGGTTCAATTCCCGGCCAGCGCAAGTTGTTCACTGCAGGGCGGCTCAGTGACTAGAACCCTTGCCAGCAGGTCCTTGAAAGGATTCCCTGCTTAGTCTTTACAGTAACCTCAGGTTTGAGGAACTTTTCCTGAAAAATCCTGGCCCTGAATAGATATAAAACAGCGTTGGTGGTATAGTGGTAAGCATAGCTGCCTTCCAAGCAGTTGACCCGGGTTCGATTCCCGGCCAACGCATGCTTTTAGCTGCAGGGCAGCTCAGTGACAAGAACTGTTGCTAGCAGGTTCTCCAAAGGATTCCCTGCTTCGTCTTCACGATAACCTGAGGTCTGAGGAACTTTATCCTGATAAATCTTGGCCTGAACAGAGAGCAAACAGCGTTGTTGGTATAGTGGTAAGCATAGCTGCCTTCCAAGCAGTTGACCCGGGTTCGATTCCCGGCCAACGCATGCTTTTAGCTGCAGGGCAGCTCAATGACAAGAACCGTTGCTAGCAGGTTCTCCAAAGGATTCCCTGCTTAGTCTTTACAATAGCCTGAGGTTTCAGGAACTTTTCCTGAAAAATCTTGGCCTGGACAGAGAGAAAACAGCATTGGTGGTATAGTGGTAAGCATAGCTGCCTTCCAAGCAGTTGACCCGGGTTCAATTCCCGGCCAACGCAAGTTGTTCACTGCAGGGCGGCTCAGTGACTAGAACCCTTGCCAGCAGGTCCTTGAAAGGATTCCCTGCTTAGTCTTTACAGTAACCTCAGGTTTGAGGAACTTTTCCTGAAAAATCCTGGCCCTGAATAGATATAAAACAGTGTTGGTGGTATAGTGGTAAGCATAGCTACCTTCCAAGCAGGTGACCCGGGTCGATTCCCGGCCAACGCAGGCTTTTAGCTTCAGGGCAGCTCAGTGACAAGAACTGTTGCTCGCAGGTTCTCCAAAGGATTCCCCGCTTCGTCTTCATGATAACCTGAGGTTTGAGAAATTTTTTTCTGAAAAATCTTGGCCTGAACAGAGAGCAAACAGCGTTGGTGGTATAGTGGTAAGCATAGCTGCCTTCCAAGCAGTTGACCCGGGTTCGATTCCCGGCCAACGCATGCTTTTAGCTGCAGGGCAGCTCAATGACAAGAACCGTTGCTAGCAGGTTCTCCAAAGGATTCCCTGCTTAGTCTTTACAATAGCCTGAGGTTTCAGGAACTTTTCCTGAAAAATCTTGGCCTGGATAGAGAGAAAACAGCGTTGGTGGTATAGTGGTAAGCATAGCTGCCTTCCAAGCAGTTGACCCGGGTTCAATTCCCGGCCAGCGCAAGTTGTTCACTGCAGGGCGGCTCAGTGACTAGAACCCTTGCCAGCAGGTCCTTGAAAGGATTCCCTGCTTAGTCTTTACAGTAACCTCAGGTTTGAGGAACTTTTCCTGAAAAATCCTGGCCCTGAATAGAGATAAAACAGCGTTGGTGGTATAGTGGTAAGCATAGCTGCCTTCCAAGCAGTTGACCCGGGTTCGATTCCCGGTCAACGCAGGCTTTTAGCTTCAGGGCAGCTCAGTGACAAGAACTGTTGCTAGCAGGTTCTCCAAAGGATTCCCCGCTTCGTCTTCATGATAACCTGAGGTTTGAGAAATTTTTTTCTGAAAAATCTTAGCCTGAATGGAGAGAAAACAGCGTTGGTGGTATAGTGGTAAGCATAGCTGCCTTCCAAGCAGTTGACCCGGGTTCGATTCCCGGCCAACGCATGCTTTTAGCTGCAGGGCAGCTCAGTGACAAGAACTGTTGCTAGCAGGTTCTCCAAAGGATTCCCTGCTTCGTCTTCACGATAACCTGAGGTCTGAGGAACTTTATCCTGAAAAATCTTGGCCTGAATGGAGAGAAAACAGCGTTGGTGGTATAGTGGTAAGCATAGCTGCCTTCCAAGCAGTTGACCCGGGTTCGATTCCCGGCCAACGCATGCTTTTAGCTGCAGGGCAGCTCAGTGACAAGAACTGTTGCTAGCAGGTTCTCCAAAGGATTCCCTGCTTCGTCTTCACGATAACCTGAGGTCTGAGGAACTTTATCCTGAAGAATCTTGGCCTGAACAGAGAGCAAACAGCGTTGGTGGTATAGTGGTAAGCATAGCTGCCTTCCAAGCAGTTGACCCGGGTTCGATTCCCGGCCAACGCAGGCTTTTAGCTTCAGGGCAGCTCAGTGACAAGAACTGTTGCTAGCAGGTTCTCCAAAGGATTCCCCGCTTCGTCTTCATGATAACCTGAGGTTTGAGAAATTTTTTTCTGAAAAATCTTGGCCTGAATGGAGAGAAAACAGCTTTGGTGGTATAGTGGTAAGCATAGCTGCCTTCCAAGCAGTTGACCCGGGTTCGATTCCCGGCCAACGCATGCTTTTAGCTGCAGGGCAGCTCAGTGACAAGAACTGTTGCTAGCAGGTTCTCCAAAGGATTCCCTGCTTCATCTTCACGATAACCTGAGGTCTGAGGAACTTTATCCTGAAAAATCTTGGCCTGAACAGAGAGCAAACAGCGTTGGTGGTATAGTGGTAAGCATAGCTGCCTTCCAAGCAGTTGACCCGGGTTCGATTCCCGGCCAACGCATGCTTTTAGCTGCAGGGCAGCTCAGTGACAAGAACTGTTGCTAGCAGGTTCTCCAAAGGATTCCCTGCTTCGTCTTCACGATAACCTGAGGTCTGAGGAACTTTATCCTGAAAAATCTTGGCCTGGATAGAGAGAAAACAGCGTTGGTGGTATAGTGGTAAGCATAGCTGCCTTCCAAGCAGTTGACCCGGGTTCGATTCCCGGCCAACGCATGCTTTTAGCTGCAGGGCAGCTCAATGACAAGAACCGTTGCTAGCAGGTTCTCCAAAGGATTCCCTGCTTAGTCTTTACAATAGCCTGAGGTTTCAGGAACTTTTCCTGAAAAATCTTGGCCTGGATAGAGAGAAAACAGCGTTGGTGGTATAGTGGTAAGCATAGCTGCCTTCCAAGCAGTTGACCCGGGTTCAATTCACAGCCAACGCAAGTTGTTCACTGCAGGGCGGCTCAGTGACTAGAACCCTTGCCAGCAGGTCCTTGAAAGGATTCCCTGCTTAGTCTTTACAGTAACCTCAGGTTTGAGGAACTTTTCCTGAAAAATCCTGGCCCTGAATAGATATAAAACAGCGTTGGTGGTATAGTGGTAAGCATAGCTGCCTTCCAAGCAGTTGACCCGGGTTCGATTCCCGGTCAACGCAGGCTTTTAGCTTCAGGGCAGCTCAGTGACAAGAACTGTTGCTAGCAGGTTCTCCAAAGGATTCCCCGCTTCGTCTTCATGATAACCTGAGGTTTGAGAAATTTTTTTCTGAAAAATCTTGGCCTGAATGGAGAGAAAACAGCGTTGGTGGTATAGTGGTAAGCATAGCTGCCTTCCAAGCAGTTGACCCGGGTTCGATTCCCGGCCAACGCATGCTTTTAGCTGCAGGGCAGCTCAGTGACAAGAACTGTTGCTAGCAGGTTCTCCAAAGGATTCCCTGCTTCGTCTTCACGATAACCTGAGGTCTGAGGAACTTTATCCTGAAAAATCTTGGCCTGAACAGAGAGCAAACAGCGTTGGTGGTATAGTGGTAAGCATAGCTGCCTTCCAAGCAGTTGACCGGGGTTCGATTCCCGGCCAACGCATGCTTTTAGCTGCAGGGCAGCTCAATGACAAGAACCGTTGCTAGCAGGTTCTCCAAAGGATTACCTGCTTAGTCTTTACAATAGCCTGAGGTTTCAGGAATTTTTCCTGAAAAATCTTGGCCTGGACAGAGAGAAAACAGCGTTGGTGGTATAGTGGTAAGCATAGCTGCCTTCCAAGCAGTTGACCAGGGTTTGATTCCCGGCCAACGCAAGTTGTTCACTGCAGGGCGGCTCAGTGACTAGAACCCTTGCCAGCAGGTCCTTGAAAGGATTCCCTGCTTAGTGTTTACAGTAACCTCAGGTTTGAGGAACTTTTCCTGAAAAATCCTGGCCCTGAATAGATATAAAACAGCGTTGGTGGTATAGTGGTAAGCATAGCTGCCTTCCAAGCAGTTGACCCGGGTCGATTCCCGGCCAACGCAGGCTTTTAGCTTCAGGGCAGCTCAGTGACAAGAACTGTTGCTAGCAGGTTCTCCAAAGGATTCCCCGCTTCGTCTTCATGATAACCTGAGGTTTGAGAAATTTTTTTCTGAAAAATCTTGGCCTGAATGGAGAGAAAACAGTGTTGGTGGTATAGTGGTAAGCATAGCTGCCTTCCAAGCAGTTGACCCGGGTTCGATTCCCGGCCAACGCATGCTTTTAGCTGCAGGGCAGCTCAGTGACAAGAACTGTTGCTAGCAGGTTCTCCAAAGGATTCCCTGCTTCGTCTTCCCGATAACCTGAGGTCTGAGGAACTTTATCCTGAAAAATCTTGGCCTGAACAGAGAGAAAACAGCGTTGGTGGTATAGTGGTAAGCATAGCTGCCTTCCAAGCAGTTGACCCGGGTTCAATTCCCGGCCAACGCATGCTTTTAGCTGCAGGGCAGCTCAATGACAAGAACCGTTGCTAGCAGGTTCTCCAAAGGATTCCCTGCTTCGTCTTCACGATAACCTGAGGTCTGAGGAACTTTATCCTGAAAAATCTTGGCCTGAACAGAGAGCAAACAGCGTTGGTGGTATAGTGGTAAGCATAGCTGCCTTCCAAGTAGTTGACCCGGGTTCGATTCCCGGCCAACGCATGCTTTTAGCTGCAGGGCAGCTCAGTGACAAGAACTGTTGCTAGCAGGTTCTCCAAAGGATTCCCTGCTTCGTCTTCACGATAACCTGAGGTCTGAGGAACTTTATTCTGAAAAATCTTGGCCTGAACAAAGCAAACAGCGTTGGTGGTATAGTGGTAAGCATAGCTGCCTTCCAAGCAGTTGACCCGGGTTCGATTCCCGGCCAACGCATGCTTTTAGCTGCAGGGCAGCTCAATGACAAGAACCGTTGCTAGCAGGTTCTCCAAAGGATTCCCTGCTTAGTCTTTACAATAGCCTGAGGTTTCAGGAACTTTATCCTGAAAAATCTTGGCCTGGACAGAGAGAAAACAGCGTTGGTGGTATAGTGGTAAGCATAGCTGCCTTCCAAGCAGTTGACCCGGGTTCGATTCCCGGCCAACGCAAGTTGTTCACTGCAGGGCGGCTCAGTGACTAGAACCCTTGCCAGCAGGTCCTTGAAAGGATTCCCTGCTTAGTCTTTACAGTAACCTCAGGTTTGAGGAACTTTTCCTGAAAAATCCTGGCCCTGAATAGATATAAAACAGCGTTGGTGGTATAGTGGTAAGCATAGCTGCCTTCTAAGCAGTTGACCCGGGTTCGATTCCCGGTCAACGCAGGCTTTTAGCTTCAGGGCAGCTCAGTGACAAGAACTGTTGCTAGCAGGTTCTCCAAAGGATTCCCCGCTTCGTCTTCATGATAACCTGAGGTTTGAGAATTTTTTTTCTGAAAAATCTTGGCCTGAATGGAGAGAAAACAGCGTTGGTGGTATAGTGGTAAGCATAGCTGCCTTCCAAGCAGTTGACCCGGGTTCGATTCCCGGCCAACGCATGCTTTTAGCTGCAGGGCAGCTCAGTGACAAGAACTGTTGCTAGCAGGTTCTCCAAAGGATTCCCTGCTTCGTCTTCATGATAACCTGAGGTCTGAGGAACTTTATCCTGAAAAATCTTGGCCTGAACAGAGAGAAAACAGCGTTGGTGGTATAGTGGTAAGCATAGCTGCCTTCCAAGCAGTTGACCCGGGTTCGATTCCCGGCCAACACATGCTTTTAGCTGCAGGGCAGCTCAATGACAAGAACCGTTGCTAGCAGGTTCTCCAAAGGATTCCCTGCTTAGTCTTTACAATAGCCTGAGGTTTCAGGAACTTTTCTTGAAAAATCTTGGCCTGACAAGGAGAAAACAGCGTTGGTGGTATAGTGGTAAGCATAGCTGCCTTCCAAGCAGTTGACCCGGGTTCGATTCCCGGCCAACGCAGGCTTTTAGCTGCAGGGCAGCTCAGTGACAAGAACTGTTGCTAGCAGGTTCTCCAAAGGATTCCCTGTTTCGTCTTCCCGATAACCTGAGGTCTGAGGAACTTTATCTCGAAAAATCTTGGCCTGACAAGGAGAAAACAGCGTTGGTGGTATAATGGTAAGCATAGCTGCCTTCCAAGCAGTTGACCCGGGTTCGATTCCCGGCCAACGCATGCTTTTAGCTGCAGGGCAGCTCAATGACAAGAACCGTTGCTAGCAGGTTCTCCAAAGGATTCCCTGCTTAGTCTTTACAATAGCCTGAGGTTTCAGGAACTTTTCCTGAAAAATCTTGGCCTGGATAGAGAGAAAACAGCGTTGGTGGTATAGTGGTAAGCATAGCTGCCTTCCAAGCAGTTGACCCGGGTTCGATTCCCGGCCAACGCAAGTTGTTCACTGCAGGGCGGCTCAGTGACTAGAACCCTTGCCAGCAGGTCCTTGAAAGGATTCCCTGCTTCGTCTTTACAGTAACCTCAGCATTGAGGGACTTTTCCTGAAAAATCTTGGCCTGAACAGTGAGAAAACAGCGTTGGTGGTATAGTGGTAAGCATAGCTGCCTTCCAAGCAGTTGACCCGGGTTCGATTCCCGGCCAACGCAGTCTTTTAGCTGCAGGGCAGCTCAGTGAATAGAACTGTTGCTAGCAGGTCCTCGGATCAATTCCCTGCTTAGTCTTCACAATAACCTCAGTATTGAGGAACTTTTCCTGAAAAATCTTGGCCTGAACAGAGAGAAAACAGCGTTGGTGGTATAGTGGTAAGCATAGCTGCCTTCCAAGCAGTTGACGAGTTTCGATTCCCGGCTAACGCAGGCTTTTAGCTGCAGGGCAGCTCAGTGAATAGAACTGTTGCTAGCAGGTCCTCGGATGTATTCCCTGCTTATTCTTTACAATAACCTGAGGTTTGAGGAACTGTTTCTGGAAAATCCTGGCCCTGAATGGATATAAAACAGCGTTGGTGGTATAGTGGTAAGCATAGCTGCCTTCCATGCAGTTGACCTGGGTGCGATTCCCGGCTAACGTAGGCTTTTAGCTGCAGGGCAGCTCAGTGACAAGAACTGTTGCTAGCAGGTTCTCCAAAGGATTCCCTGCTTCGTCTTCATGATAACCTGAGGTCTGAGAAACTTTTTCCTGAAAAATCTTGGCCTGAATGCAGAGACACAGCGTTGGTGGTATAGTGGTAAGCATAGCTGCCTTCCAAGCAGTTGACGAGTTTCGATTCCCGGTCAACGCAGGCTTTTAGCTGCAGGGCAGCTCAGTGACAAGAACCGTTGCTAGCAGGTTCTCCAAAGGATTCCCTGCTTAGTCTTTACAATAGCCTGAGGTTTCAGGAACTTTTCCTGAAAAATCTTGGCCTGGACAGAGAGAAAACAGCGTTGGTGGTATAGTGGTAAGCATAGCTGCCTTCCAAGCAGTTGACCCGGGTTCAATTCCCGGCCAACGCAAGTTGTTCACTGCAGGGCGGCTCAGTGACTAGAACCCTTGCCAGCAGGTCCTTGAAAGGATTCCCTGCTTAGTCTTTACAGTAACCTCAGGTTTGAGGAACTTTTCCTGAAAAATCCTGGCCCTGAATAGATATAAAACAGTGTTGGTGGTATAGTGGTAAGCATAGCTACCTTCCAAGCAGGTGACCCGGGTCGATTCCCGGCCAACGCAGGCTTTTAGCTTCAGGGCAGCTCAGTGACAAGAACTGTTGCTCGCAGGTTCTCCAAAGGATTCCCCGCTTCGTCTTCATGATAACCTGAGGTTTGAGAAATTTTTTTCTGAAAAATCTTGGCCTGAACAGAGAGCAAACAGCGTTGGTGGTATAGTGGTAAGCATAGCTGCCTTCCAAGCAGTTGACCCGGGTTCGATTCCCGGCCAACGCATGCTTTTAGCTGCAGGGCAGCTCAATGACAAGAACCGTTGCTAGCAGGTTCTCCAAAGGATTCCCTGCTTAGTCTTTACAATAGCCTGAGGTTTCAGGAACTTTTCCTGAAAAATCTTGGCCTGGATAGAGAGAAAACGGCGTTGGTGGTATAGTGGTAAGCATAGCTGCCTTCCAAGCAGTTGAACCGGGTTCAATTCCCGGCCAGCGCAAGTTGTTCACTGCAGGGCAGCTCAGTGACAAGAACTGTTGCTAGCAGGTTCTCCAAAGGATTCCCCGCTTCGTCTTCATGATAACCTGAGGTTTGAGAAATTTTTTTCTGAAAAATCTTGGCCTGAATGGAGAGAAAACAGCGTTGGTGGTATAGTGGTAAGCATAGCTGCCTTCCAAGCAGTTGACCCGGGTTCGATTCCCGGCCAACGCATGCTTTTAGCTGCAGGGCAGCTCAGTGACAAGAACTGTTGCTAGCAGGTTCTCCAAAGGATTCCCTGCTTCGTCTTCACGATAACCTGAGGTCTGAGGAACTTTATCCTGAAAAATCTTGGCCTGAATGGAGAGAAAACAGCGTTGGTGGTATAGTGGTAAGCATAGCTGCCTTCCAAGCAGTTGACCCGGGTTCGATTCCCGGCCAACGCATGCTTTTAGCTGCAGGGCAGCTCAGTGACAAGAACTGTTGCTAGCAGGTTCTCCAAAGGATTCCCTGCTTCGTCTTCACGATAACCTGAGGTCTGAGGAACTTTATCCTGAAGAATCTTGGCCTGAACAGAGAGCAAACAGCGTTGGTGGTATAGTGGTAAGCATAGCTGCCTTCCAAGCAGTTGACCCGGGTTCGATTCCCGGCCAACGCAGGCTTTTAGCTTCAGGGCAGCTCAGTGACAAGAACTGTTGCTAGCAGGTTCTCCAAAGGATTCCCCGCTTCGTCTTCATGATAACCTGAGGTTTGAGAAATTTTTTTCTGAAAAATCTTGGCCTGAATGGAGAGAAAACAGCTTTGGTGGTATAGTGGTAAGCATAGCTGCCTTCCAAGCAGTTGACCCGGGTTCGATTCCCGGCCAACGCATGCTTTTAGCTGCAGGGCAGCTCAGTGACAAGAACTGTTGCTAGCAGGTTCTCCAAAGGATTCCCTGCTTCATCTTCACGATAACCTGAGGTCTGAGGAACTTTATCCTGAAAAATCTTGGCCTGAACAGAGAGCAAACAGCGTTGGTGGTATAGTGGTAAGCATAGCTGCCTTCCAAGCAGTTGACCCGGGTTCGATTCCCGGCCAACGCATGCTTTTAGCTGCAGGGCAGCTCAGTGACAAGAACTGTTGCTAGCAGGTTCTCCAAAGGATTCCCTGCTTCGTCTTCACGATAACCTGAGGTCTGAGGAACTTTATCCTGAAAAATCTTGGCCTGGATAGAGAGAAAACAGCGTTGGTGGTATAGTGGTAAGCATAGCTGCCTTCCAAGCAGTTGACCCGGGTTCGATTCCCGGCCAACGCATGCTTTTAGCTGCAGGGCAGCTCAATGACAAGAACCGTTGCTAGCAGGTTCTCCAAAGGATTCCCTGCTTAGTCTTTACAATAGCCTGAGGTTTCAGGAACTTTTCCTGAAAAATCTTGGCCTGGATAGAGAGAAAACAGCGTTGGTGGTATAGTGGTAAGCATAGCTGCCTTCCAAGCAGTTGACCCGGGTTCAATTCACAGCCAACGCAAGTTGTTCACTGCAGGGCGGCTCAGTGACTAGAACCCTTGCCAGCAGGTCCTTGAAAGGATTCCCTGCTTAGTCTTTACAGTAACCTCAGGTTTGAGGAACTTTTCCTGAAAAATCCTGGCCCTGAATAGATATAAAACAGCGTTGGTGGTATAGTGGTAAGCATAGCTAACTTCCAAGCAGTTGACCCGGGTTCGATTCCCGGTCAACGCAGGCTTTTAGCTTCAGGGCAGCTCAGTGACAAGAACTGTTGCTAGCAGGTTCTCCAAAGGATTCCCCGCTTCGTCTTCATGATAACCTGAGGTTTGAGAAATTTTTTTCTGAAAAATCTTGGCCTGAATGGAGAGAAAACAGCGTTGGTGGTATAGTGGTAAGCATAGCTGCCTTCCAAGCAGTTGACCCGGGTTGGATTCCCGGCCAACGCATGCTTTTAGCTGCAGGGCAGCTCAGTGACAAGAACTGTTGCTAGCAGGTTCTCCAAAGGATTCCCTGCTTCGTCTTCACGATAACCTGAGGTCTGAGGAACTTTATCCTGAAAAATCTTGGCCTGAACAGAGAGCAAACAGCGTTGGTGGTATAGTGGTAAGCATAGCTGCCTTCCAAGCAGTTGACCGGGGTTCGATTCCCGGCCAACGCATGCTTTTAGCTGCAGGGCAGCTCAATGACAAGAACCGTTGCTAGCAGGTTCTCCAAAGGATTACCTGCTTAGTCTTTACAATAGCCTGAGGTTTCAGGAATTTTTCCTGAAAAATCTTGGCCTGGACAGAGAGAAAACAGCGTTGGTGGTATAGTGGTAAGCATAGCTGCCTTCCAAGCAGTTGACCAGGGTTCGATTCCCGGCCAACGCAAGTTGTTCACTGCAGGGCGGCTCAGTGACTAGAACCCTTGCCAGCAGGTCCTTGAAAGGATTCCCTGCTTAGTGTTTACAGTAACCTCAGGTTTGAGGAACTTTTCCTGAAAAATCCTGGCCCTGAATAGATATAAAACAGCGTTGGTGGTATAGTGGTAAGCATAGCTGCCTTCCAAGCAGTTGACCCGGGTCGATTCCCGGCCAACGCAGGCTTTTAGCTTCAGGGCAGCTCAGTGACAAGAACTGTTGCTAGCAGGTTCTCCAAAGGATTCCCCGCTTCGTCTTCATGATAACCTGAGGTTTGAGAAATTTTTTTCTGAAAAATCTTGGCCTGAATGGAGAGAAAACAGTGTTGGTGGTATAGTGGTAAGCATAGCTGCCTTCCAAGCAGTTGACCCGGGTTCGATTCCCGGCCAACGCATGCTTTTAGCTGCAGGGCAGCTCAGTGACAAGAACTGTTGCTAGCAGGTTCTCCAAAGGATTCCCTGCTTCGTCTTCCCGATAACCTGAGGTCTGAGGAACTTTATCCTGAAAAATCTTGGCCTGAACAGAGAGAAAACAGCGTTGGTGGTATAGTGGTAAGCATAGCTGCCTTCCAAGCAGTTGACCCGGGTTCAATTCCCGGCCAACGCATGCTTTTAGCTGCAGGGCAGCTCAATGACAAGAACCGTTGCTAGCAGGTTCTCCAAAGGATTCCCTGCTTCGTCTTCACGATAACCTGAGGTCTGAGGAACTTTATCCTGAAAAATCTTGGCCTGAACAGAGAGCAAACAGCGTTGGTGGTATAGTGGTAAGCATAGCTGCCTTCCAAGTAGTTGACCCGGGTTCGATTCCCGGCCAACGCATGCTTTTAGCTGCAGGGCAGCTCAGTGACAAGAACTGTTGCTAGCAGGTTCTCCAAAGGATTCCCTGCTTCGTCTTCACGATAACCTGAGGTCTGAGGAACTTTATTCTGAAAAATCTTGGCCTGAACAGAGAGCAAACAGCGTTGGTGGTATAGTGGTAAGCATAGCTGCCTTCCAAGCAGTTGACCCGGGTTCGATTCCCGGCCAACGCATGCTTTTAGCTGCAGGGCAGCTCAATGACAAGAACCGTTGCTAGCAGGTTCTCCAAAGGATTCCCTGCTTAGTCTTTACAATAGCCTGAGGTTTCAGGAACTTTATCCTGAAAAATCTTGGCCTGGACAGAGAGAAAACAGCGTTGGTGGTATAGTGGTAAGCATAGCTGCCTTCCAAGCAGTTGACCCGGGTTCGATTCCCGGCCAACGCAAGTTGTTCACTGCAGGGCGGCTCAGTGACTAGAACCCTTGCCAGCAGGTCCTTGAAAGGATTCCCTGCTTAGTCTTTACAGTAACCTCAGGTTTGAGGAACTTTTCCTGAAAAATCCTGGCCCTGAATAGATATAAAACAGCGTTGGTGGTATAGTGGTAAGCATAGCTGCCTTCTAAGCAGTTGACCCGGGTTCGATTCCCGGTCAACGCAGGCTTTTAGCTTCAGGGCAGCTCAGTGACAAGAACTGTTGCTAGCAGGTTCTCCAAAGGATTCCCCGCTTCGTCTTCATGATAACCTGAGGTTTTGAGAATTTTTTTTCTGAAAAATCTTGGCCTGAATGGAGAGAAAACAGCGTTGGTGGTATAGTGGTAAGCATAGCTGCCTTCCAAGCAGTTGACCCGGGTTCGATTCCCGGCCAACGCATGCTTTTAGCTGCAGGGCAGCTCAGTGACAAGAACTGTTGCTAGCAGGTTCTCCAAAGGATTCCCTGCTTCGTCTTCATGATAACCTGAGGTCTGAGGAACTTTATCCTGAAAAATCTTGGCCTGAACAGAGAGAAAACAGCGTTGGTGGTATAGTGGTAAGCATAGCTGCCTTCCAAGCAGTTGACCCGGGTTCGATTCCCGGCCAACACATGCTTTTAGCTGCAGGGCAGCTCAATGACAAGAACCGTTGCTAGCAGGTTCTCCAAAGGATTCCCTGCTTAGTCTTTACAATAGCCTGAGGTTTCAGGAACTTTTCTTGAAAAATCTTGGCCTGACAAGGAGAAAACAGCGTTGGTGGTATAGTGGTAAGCATAGCTGCCTTCCAAGCAGTTGACCCGGGTTCGATTCCCGGCCAACGCAGGCTTTTAGCTGCAGGGCAGCTCAGTGACAAGAACTGTTGCTAGCAGGTTCTCCAAAGGATTCCCTGTTTCGTCTTCCCGATAACCTGAGGTCTGAGGAACTTTATCTCGAAAAATCTTGGCCTGACAAGGAGAAAACAGTGTTGGTGGTATAATGGTAAGCATAGCTGCCTTCCAAGCAGTTGACCCGGGTTCGATTCCCGGCCAACGCATGCTTTTAGCTGCAGGGCAGCTCAATGACAAGAACCGTTGCTAGCAGGTTCTCCAAAGGATTCCCTGCTTAGTCTTTACAATAGCCTGAGGTTTCAGGAACTTTTCCTGAAAAATCTTGGCCTGGATAGAGAGAAAACAGCGTTGGTGGTATAGTGGTAAGCATAGCTGCCTTCCAAGCAGTTGACCCGGGTTCGATTCCCGGCCAACGCAAGTTGTTCACTGCAGGGCGGCTCAGTGACTAGAACCCTTGCCAGCAGGTCCTTGAAAGGATTCCCTGCTTCGTCTTTACAGTAACCTCAGCATTGAGGGACTTTTCCTGAAAAATCTTGGCCTGAACAGTGAGAAAACAGCGTTGGTGGTATAGTGGTAAGCATAGCTGCCTTCCAAGCAGTTGACCCGGGTTCGATTCCCGGCCAACGCAGTCTTTTAGCTGCAGGGCAGCTCAGTGAATAGAACTGTTGCTAGCAGGTCCTCGGATCAATTCCCTGCTTAGTCTTCACAATAACCTCAGTATTGAGGAACTTTTCCTGAAAAATCTTGGCCTGAACAGAGAGAAAACAGCGTTGGTGGTATAGTGGTAAGCATAGCTGCCTTCCAAGCAGTTGACGAGTTTCGATTCCCGGCTAACGCAGGCTTTTAGCTGCAGGGCAGCTCAGTGAATAGAACTGTTGCTAGCAGGTCCTCGGATGTATTCCCTGCTTATTCTTTACAATAACCTGAGGTTTGAGGAACTGTTTCTGGAAAATCCTGGCCCTGAATGGATATAAAACAGCGTTGGTGGTATAGTGGTAAGCATAGCTGCCTTCCATGCAGTTGACCTGGGTGCGATTCCCGGCTAACGTAGGCTTTTAGCTGCAGGGCAGCTCAGTGACAAGAACTGTTGCTAGCAGGTTCTCCAAAGGATTCCCTGCTTCGTCTTCATGATAACCTGAGGTCTGAGAAACTTTTTCCTGAAAAATCTTGGCCTGAATGCAGAGACACAGCGTTGGTGGTATAGTGGTAAGCATAGCTGCCTTCCAAGCAGTTGACGAGTTTCGATTCCCGGTCAACGCAGGCTTTTAGCTGCAGGGCAGCTCAGTGACAAGAACTGTTGCTAGCAGGTTCTCCAAAGGATTCCCTGCTTCGTCTTCACAATAACCTGAGGTTTGAGGAACTTTTCCTGAAAAATCTTGGCCCTGAATAGAGAGAAAACAGCGTTGGTGGTATAGTGGTAAGCATAGTGGCTTCCAAGCAGTTGACCCGGGTTCGATTCCCGACCAACGCAAGTTGTTCACTGCAGGGCGGCTCAGTGACTAGAACACTTGCCAGCAGGTCCTCGAAAGGATTCCCTGCTTAGTCTTTACAGCAACCTCAGCATTGAGGAACTTTTCCTGAAAAATCTTGGCCTGAACAGAGAGAAAACAGCGTTGGTGGTATAGTGGTAAGCATAGCTGCCTTCCAAGCAGTTGACGAGTTTCGATTCCCGGTCAACACAGGCTTTTAGCTTCAGGGCAGCTCAGTGACAAGAACTGTTGCTAGCAGGTTCTCCAAAGGATTCCCTGCTTCGTCTTCACGATAACCTGAGGTCTGAGAAACTTTTTCCTGAAAAATCTTGGCGTGAATGCAGAGAAAACAGCGTTGGTGGTATAATGGTAAGCATAGCTGCCTTCCAAGCAGTTGACCCGGGTTCGATTCCCGGCCAACGCATGCTTTTAGCTGCAGGGCAGCTCAATGACAAGAACCACTGCTAGCAGGTTCTCCAAAGGATTCCCTGCTTAGTCTTTACAATAGCCTGAGGTTTGAGGAACTTTTCCTGAAAAATCTTGGCCTGGATAGAGAGAAAACAGCGTTGGTGGTATAGTGGTAAGCATAGCTGCCTTCCAAGCAGTTGACCCGGGTTCTATTCCCGGCCAACGCAGGCTTTTAGCTGCAGGGCAGCTCAGTGAATAGAACCGTTGCTAGCAGGTCCTCGGATGGATTCCCTGCTTAGTCTTCACAATAACCTGAGGTTTGAGGAACTTTTCCTGAAAAGTCTTGGCCCTGAATAGAGAGAAAACAGCGTTGGTGGTATAGTGGTAAGCATAGTGGCTTCCAAGCAGTTGACCCGGGTTCGATTCCCGGCCAATGCAAGTTGTTCACTGCAGGGCGGCTCAGTGACTAGAACCCTTGCCAGCAGGTTCTCCAAAGGATTCCCTGCCTAGTCTTTACAGTAACTTCAGGATTGAGGAACTTTTCCTTAGTCTTCTTCGCCTGAACAGAGAGAAAACAGCGTTGGTGGTATAGTGGTAAGCATAGCTGCCTTCCAAGCAGTTGACGAGTTTCGATTCCCGGTCAACGGGAACAGCTTTGGTGGTTATCTGGACCATCCCCACCTCCACCCCATTACCCCCACCCTATTCTTTTGACGCCACAGCACAGACTGACCTCATTTTCCTGAGTAAATGCTAAGTTAATTCCTGTGTATTGACTTGGCTTCAGTTGAGCTCTGTGTGTGTGTGTGGTTTGTGTGTGTGTGTGTGTGTGTGCGCGCGCGCGTGTGTGCGCGTGTGCACGTGTGCGTGTGTGCGTGTGTATGGGCGGTAAACTTTGCCCCCCGGGTCATGACATTTCCATCTCACTTTAGAATGCAATGGCTGTCTGCTGCTCAGAACAAAAAACTGTTCATTAAAAAAATCATATTCAGGCTCATGCTGAATCGTTAAACCTAATTACATCATCGTTACTGCAGACCTTTCATTCCGATTGGCTGACAGGCATCTCAACCTATTTGTCACTTGACTTTAACAACAAAAATAAATCAAATCAATAAAAATAAGTTGGAAAGTAAAACTTTTTTACTTATTATTTAGAATTAGGCTTTCTACTTTTCCTTAACATATTTTTGCACTTGCCTTTAGACCTCTAGTTCCAAGTTACACTAAGTATTTTACTTAGATTCACATTTATTGTAAGCTAAATAAGGCTGAATTGAAATTGGCATCGAGTGGATCACAGCTTTGCTCAAAGTTGACTCCAAAAGTGCTTTTTCCACCCCAGGAACTTTTTCAGGAACTCAGGAAGAAGCTTTTATTTATCACCAAGGTATCAGGAGCTACATTTTGAACCATTTTTTGCACCAAATCTATACCTGAGCTACACTGCTTAGCGTAGCTCCTATACAGGGTTTTGTGCGCTCGAGGGTTCTGTTGGGTGGAACAAACGTGCTGCCGCTATCAACCACAGCTTCCCGCATCCCAAATAGTTACACAATAATGTGGTCAGGTCCGAGCCCTTCTATCTGTTTATTTGGATGAAGAGAGTCAGAGAGACAAGTCATTCATTCTTCTTGATTTACTCCATTACTTCTGTTGTTGTTGCTGTGGGTAGTGAAATGACTATTGAAAAAAGGACCTTTCTGATGGTCTTTCTTCGTGTTCGTTGTTTTGGTGGTGAATGATGAGGCAAAGATGAACTGAAATTCTCAGATGGGTTTTTACTGGAATAAGACATTGAAGAGCGCTCGTCCTGCCCCCGTCCTTGTGTCGTGGGTCAGGCCGTGAGTTTCCGCGTACAATTGCATTTATGCCGCAAACACAAGGCGTCATCAATTCACTGATGACACTGTAGTTTAACTGTTATCTATTGGTCAGCCAGCTTCAAGAGGGGCAGCGCTAAGATTCAAATCTGAGGGATGAACAGCTGTCTGTGGGGGAAAGTAGAATACTCTTTGTGTAAATTAAATAACAACAGTATAGTGTAATTAGCCATTTGATCTGAGGAAGCTCCCCCTGACTGCCCGTCTATGCAAACCCCCTCTCTTCCTTCTTCCTGGCCACAGATGTTTGAGGCTTTGATAAAGTGTATTACAGTGACCTCTTCACCTATTGGCAGATATGTGTTATCTAGCCCTCCTGGAGAGAGAGAGAGACGCTGTAATTGTTTGTGTGAATTACTCCAGACTTTCCCGGGGTCAGCCATTTGGTTACTTGTACTATATCAACTTCAGTCACTGCATTTACTTATATATGTGTTGACATTATTTGTTATATTCCAACATGACAGTGGTTGCTGTACTTGCTTGAAGCACGATGCCTAACAAGGGTGTCATTCCTCCCTCTTTCTCCTCACCACTCTGCATCCACTATCTGTACAAATGTGGTAGTAATGATGTTGCAAGCAGTATGAGCCACTAAGTTTTCATGCAATGGACAAACTATATTCATTCCATTGTGAGAAATTGTAGGGTTCTGTCTTGTGCACAAATATACACTTGAAATTCAAATTTCAGATGAAATTGGTAAAAGAGACGGTGATGAAAGTGGTTTACAGTCACGTACAAGGAACTTCAAAACTGAAAAAGTATCATGAATATTCAGCTGTTGCAGTTGTAAGTGAACAGTACGCCTCACACACTCTTCTCTATGCCTGAGTTTTATTAAAAGTTAATCAGCCTCCTGCAGACTCAGCCGCTCTCCTAGGCATCATGTTCCTTAATTCAGCCTCAAATCCCTTTATTCCTTATGCAGAAATCAGCCTCAAACCTCCCAAACCCTGGAATGAGATGCACCGCACTTCCATAAAATCAGGAATGAATGGATAGATGGCAGGCAGATAGACAGACAGGTTAAAGTTTGGGCAGAGGGTGGACAGCTGGTGTTAAGATATCTTATTCGGGACCTAAATTTGGAGGACCCCCACATTCGTTTTATTATTACTATTGTAATTGGCCTCAAAATATGACCTAAAGAAAAAGAAAAAAAAAAAGTTGTTCGTTTGACAGCATTGTTGCTCCCAGTGAAAACATTTAATATAAAGTCAATTTTGCAGCCAAAAAAAATATGATAAATTGATAGAGATTAATACAGTGATCATTTCCTCAACCCAAATGTGGCAATAATAATCCTTCACTTCACTTCACTTACCTTCAAAAAAGGGGAAATAATTATCAAAAAAGAGGAAATGTGAAATATATGAAGAACATAAGTGAATCATCATAATGTCGCTGCATGCTGCACCTTTAAATCCCTGTGTGTGTGCGTGCGTGTGTTGGATCAGAAGCTCCGTCGCCGTGGGGAACCACAGTTTGATTGATGGCAGCCGCATTTTACGCCATCAGCTTCCCTGTGAGAATCCAAAATGGCTGCCTGTTTCCACGGAGACGACAGACGTCCCCCTCCCACCCCCCACCCCTCCCAGCCGAGGAGATGAGGAGAAAGAGAGGGGAGGGGGGAGGGTGGCACAGTATGGAATGCCTTAGTAACATTGCATCGTACAAGCTGCTGAAAGTCTCCTGAATGACATTTTATTCACATTAATTCCCCTTTATGTTACACCAGAGGCCCTTCTGGTTTGTGTGGTCGATGATTTCGAAGCAGCGCCCCCTGCTGGGTAAATGCTCGGTTAGCAGCCTCACTGATCCAGCTCGTTCTCCAGACTTCATTTCTTTTGCTGTGTGAGATCCACTGACATATGCCAAGACTATTCTTAGACTTCATTATTTCAACTCCTTCTTCTTGAAAAACATCTTTGAGCTCATCAGTGTTTGTGTTGAATATTAAAAACTCAAGTCAGATGGATCCATGTGAAAAGCTGCTTATTATATACCACATTGTCACATTGAATCGATATATTTTCACACGTTTTTCTAGCTATGCTGGCTGTGTGACTGTACTGATGTTTTTGCCTGAATGTTCACCCATGGTGCCACCACCAGGTCAAAAGTTTGCACTTTCCTCATACTTCAGACCACAATTACTAACCCAAGTGGAAAGAGTTTGTCGAGACCCTGGAATCAGAGCCTGGAGGATTTACTAAAATCATTTAACTACCCAATCACTCCCATTTATCTTAACTAAACTAAAAATCTAATCACATATGAAATGCAAATAAAATCGTTTTTTTGTTGTTTTTTTGGCTAGAGTAAAATTTTTGGTCTCATCACTTTATGAGATTCAGGTTATCGCACAGATCGTCCCCATGAGGGAGCAAGTGTAGAAGAGTTCACTCTCAGCCTCACTTCCTGTTCCTCTCCTTGGCCGGTAGCGAGCCTGTGTGTTGCTGATTGGCAGCTCATCAATCGCCAGACGATTCGCTTCTCTTCGCTTCCTCGCCTCACTGTTAGCAGTGCTGCGGCCGTGCGAGATAGAAAGTGACCTACATAGCACGGCAGTTCCCTCACCTCAGCTGTCTTTTGCATTTCAAGGGGCAATGAATAATTTACCCTCCAACACACACACACGCACACACACAGCCAAATCTCCACATCTGAACATTGAACGTACATCCCATCGCAACATGACAGGCATCAATAACATTAGATGACTGAATTCTAGTGTGTGTGTGTGTGTGTGTGTGTGTGTGTGTGTGTGTGTGTTTTATGAAGGAGGTGTTAAGAGCTTTGAGTAGGAGCTGGGAGGAAAACTGTGTGCCTGAGGCAGCAACAGAGGAACCACAGGAGAAAGTTTCTATGGAGAGAAGAGGAGAGGAGAGGAGAGGAGAGGAGAGGAGAGGAGAGGAGAGGAGAGCAGAGGAGAGGGGGAGAAGACAGGAATAGGGAGGATATGAGGAGAGGAGAATCCTGATTTTGCAGATAGGGAGGAGAGAAGAGAATGTAGCGATGAATAGAACAAAGTCAGGGGAGCAAAGGAAAGGGGAGATAATCTTTGTTGTAGGAAATGAGCGAACGAAAGTGTAGGATGGATGGAGGACAAAGGAGGATAAAGAAATAATGCTGAGATTGACAGAAAAAAAAGAACGGGAGGAAAGTAAGGATGAAGTGATGATGGCGTGAAAGTGATGCAAGCGATGAAAGGGCAGATAGAAGGGAAAGAGAAGGATGAATGGAAGGATGGAAGGATGGAGGGGTGTGTGAGAAGAAAAGGATGAATGAAGGGGGGATGGTATGGCTGTAAGGAATAAAGGAGAGGGGGAGGACGGAGGGAGGGAAAGGAAGAAAGAACTGTTCAGTATGGGGCTTGCTTTCTTGCTTTACTGCTCCCTGTTTCTCTCGTTCTTTCTCCCATCTGTCCATTCGCATGTGTGTGTGTGAGAGAGAGAGAGAGAGAGAGAGAAAGAGAGGGGGAGCTAGAGAGAGCGGCAGCAGAATATAAAGCAGGGGAGGCGAGACACCAGGGATATATAGCCTGTCCCAACACACACACACACACACACACACACACACACACACACACACACACACACACACACACACACACACAGACACACACAAACACACACACAGACAGCAGACCAATCCCCCTTGTACTTCCACAGACTGAAAGAACAGGGGAACAGAGCGAGACTGTAGTCCAGAGACATCCTTGTCATCAGCTGCATTATGGAAAATGTAATTAATCCTAATTAGTGTCTGTTTGGTGTCAGAGTTTGTTATCGCAGTGTAGCAGGATGTGTAGGGGAGCGCATAGGGAATCTACGGGGTTACACAGCAGATTTGGGAGCCAGTATACACAGTATGGTGCATGAAGCCCGAAATTTGAAGCAGTTCATTTCAGTGCTTCTTGTATCTGCATTAGATCCTGATCTTTAGCCTCATTCAGTTCCACTCGGTGTGAGACATTTCCACCTGCATTCTCATGTGGTTTGTGTCTTTCCGAACACCAACCAGACATCGAACAGGTATGAAATGACCCCAGTGTGAACAGGGTTAAAGTTTCGAAACTTCCAAGGATGGAAAAACACACTAAATTGTGAAGAAAAAGGGAAGTGTGTCTCCAGAGATCCAGAGAGAATTTGAGTTGTCCATTTGAAAATGAACAAGTATTTCAGAACGTCTCCCTATGTTGCGACACAGCCGTCGCATTATATGGGTCATAGTTTTCACAGTACTCGCAGTGTGATGGGAGTGCGAGCAAGGATCTGGTTGAAGGAACCTCATTCCTACTCCAGATAGTTCTGGGTGAAGTTGCTCCTAATTTAGTCGCTAACTTTAGGTCTGAAAGCACTTGATGAGACCGCTTGGCATGCCGTGCAGAACTATATTAGGCTATATATGGTAGAGTGCTGGTATAAAGATGGTTAACGTGGTCGAGGTGGGTATAGAGTCAAAAATATACTCCACAATGACTCAATTAGGAGTGAAAGTACTCGTCAAACTAACTTATTCTAGTGTCAAAGCTGCATATTTAATATCCTCTCTCACACCGTTTCCTCCCCTTTCCCTCCTCTCCGTGTGTGTGTGTCTGTTCCTCTCTCCTCACAGACCACCAGGGGGATCAGGACATGCGAGTGTGTGCAAGCTCCCGTGTCCTCCTGCTTATTCTAAATCAGAATCTGACCACAATCTCCTACTATCTCCGTTCACTTGATTTCAGACGAGGGTGGGATCTTTTCTCGTGACTATGACGTACGACAGTAAATGTAACTACACACCACTGCAGGGGGAAGAAGAGGGTACAGGGAGGTTTACAGTGTAGAAGAGGAGTGAGGGTGTATAGATGATTGAAATGTATATATTTAAAGTCTGTGCGTGTGTGTATAAAGTGGGGTGGGTTGGTATATGGTGAGTCTCTGTGTGTATGGGGTTCTGTGAGGTGAATAGGGGGTATATAGGGTCTAATGCTGTAATCAGCTCACTGCAGGATGAAAACCACTGGAGCTGATTAGCTTCTGCAGAGAGACACCATCAGCCTGACATGCACCCTCTCTCTCTCCCTCCCTCTTTCTCTCTCCCTCTCTCTCGGTTTGAGATGCAACACCACTAATCCTGTGCGGCGAGGAGCTTTAGGATCGGAAACACACATATGTGCACACACACGCACACAAAGAGACACACACACACAAAGACACACACTCCTCTCACTGGAACTGCTGTCATGATTCCTTTTCAGACATAAAAAAACTGAGTCCACACACCCACACATACACAATAACATAGATACAGTACAGTATTGCTCGTCTTCACAGCTCGTTTGTTCAATCAAAAAAGTCTCCTTGAGCAAGGCACTCCTGCATGTTTCATCATGTAGGCACGCATATCATTGTGTGTAAATTTTTACACGGATACATGCTTGTGCTGTACATTTTCGCGTCTCTCTCTCTCTCTCCCCAGATGAGTGTGTCTCGGTGTGTGTGCATGTTTTCTACGTGCACCTTTTTTATGCTGTGTGTGCTGTGTGTATTGCTCATGGCGGTGTGTGTCCTGAATCCCACAAGCGTTGGGCGGCTCAGAGCAAACACAAAAACAACAACAACAACAACAAAGCCACAAAGCCTCCCTGGTTGCTGCTGCTGCTGTCGCCTCGCCGCCATCTGAGCTGAGGATTTATACCCGACAGCACAGAGACACGACCAAAACAAAGTTCCGCTCCTGTTTCACCACCAGGACTCGTATATCTGCTCCTGTTTCATTGATATTAAACAATAATGATTCAATCTGGGGAGACTTTGCGTCCTATCTAGCTGTGTGTCCTTCACGGATGAACCGCCTATTAGTTGATAATGTGTAAATCAGGTTGTAGATAAAAGTGGCTGCGGTAGAAAATGGCTGAAAGTATTGAGAAGCCGATCGAGCGAGCAGGGAATCATTTATAGATCGCACATGTCCTCCGTCGTCTCAGCTGCTGCTCTTTCCGTCACCTCTGTAACGCCAGTAAAATACCCAACTCCTCAATTGTCTCCATCTGCTAATACTGCAGAGTGCAGTCGGAGGAAGTTTTTAACGTTTCCTGCAGCTGACAAGGGAAGATTTTCTGTTTTAGGCCTTCAAATTGGCCCGCGGTCATTATATATTACAATACCATCCAGATTTAACCATCCAGATTTTGAGAGGGTTTTTCCTAACACTTACACACATGCATGCTTCATTTATTTTCCAGAAGGCGTCTGATTATGTCAATAGACCGCTGTGGCATATTGGTTCATACAAACAGGAATACAGAGAAATGTTTTATTATGCAATTCAATCTCTTTATCTTGCACCTGTGGCGTGAGTTTGTGTAAATGAGTTTCAAACAGGCTGGCTTAGTACCTCATTTGGAGTTAAGAAGGGGGATCCATTATCACCAACTTGTTTGCAGTCTATATAAATGATCTAGCAAAAGAAATTAAAAGCCTGGAGGCTGGTGTGAGGTGTGTGAACGATGTCCTCAGCATATTTCTTTGTACGGGTAATATAACACTGCTGGCAGAAAATGAGGAAGAAGATGTTAACAACTGCGCAGATTTGGTGTAATGAATGATGCCTCACAATTAAACAGAATAAGATAGACCTTTGAATTTTATTTTGGACAATATTTGCTGGATTACCTTGAATCATATAAATATATTGGCGTGTACTTAGATGAGCATCTTACACACAGGGTCAGTGCAAGATGTGTATACAGAACACTTGGTGATATAATTGGGGAAAAAACATGACCCTGAAGAAAAATGGGATTTGCAACATTTTTTAAGTTTTATCCGTTTTGTGTATTTCCAATTTTAAGCCTTATTTGTGGCTTTAAAAAGTATCCCAGAAATGAGGGTGTGCATAACAGAGTAGCAAGATATTTTGCAGGGGTACATAAGTTTGCGCCCACTCCAACAGTCACTGGAGGCTTGGGCTGGGAGCTGTGCGATGTTAGGTGGAGAGCCAGGATGCTGACGTTATGGAACTGGTTACTCAATATGCCTGGAGAAAGGAACCTCTTCATGAAAACCAAGGGACCCGGGTAAAACATGCAGGAGGGTCAATTTCGGAATACATCAAGTTGGAATGTAAATATGACCAAAGAGGCTATTGTCGTTGAACTAGAAGACGTCGCTTTATGTGCCGACTAGGGAGGGAATCCTTTAATCGCTTTAATAGCAACTAGTGTACAAGAAAACCTGTACAGGTGAATGTTGTTAGAACACCAAGATGTGATATGGATGAATGACTGCAAAAAGATTAAATGTTTTTTGGGATAATGAACTCTGTAAAATAGCTCTATTTATAGAGGAGGCCTGGATCAGAAGGAGCAGTGCCCTGTTTGATCTCTCAGTATGTACTGTTCTGCCTATCATTTAGTTATAGTGTTATAGTTATATCATTCTGATTTATTTTAAGTGTGGCCAGTCTGTATACGTGACTGTGGTATCAGTTTGAGTACTATTGATCCAAGTTTGATCTAATCTATATTATTTATCTGACCTTGTTTCTGTTTTGTTTGCATTAAGATATGCAGCCTACAAGCCCTTAATGACACAGGACATGGAAATAAACAATTCATTCATTCAGTATGGATGAGAAAAATAAGCATAATCTCAGGCAATCTTCAGGCTGAATAAAGAACCACTGCAATAAGGCAGGAACTCAAACATGAAGCTTTCAAAAATTCTTAGTAAATATAACCCAAAGTATGTGAACAACAACAAAAATCCATAGTTAAAATCAAGTACCAGCATGAATTCATGTACTTTCAAACATCTTTTTAAGTATGTTTAACCTTAAGTTTCAAAAAATCATTTGTAACAACCTCAAAAATCACAGTTGAGGTTCTAATGGACAAAACTGTGAAAGTTTTATAGACTTGCATGTAAATACACAGCTTAATTTTGTCATAAAATCAAGGCTTTATGATAAGATGAATGAAAATGCTAACTAACTGTTGGCTTTTGGAACACAAGCTTCTTTGGTTCACAATCAAATTTACATTTTAAAGTAGAAATCAATGCTTTTATACTAGGATAAAACCTCTAATTTCAACAGATCCATTCAGATTAACTGAATTTAGTGCAAGGTTTCGCTTTCATAAAGGCTCAACAACTCAAACTTTTGAGTATGAATAGTGAAATGAAACTTTTCTATATGAACTCCGACTGAATATGAATATACATTCATTTGTGTGGTGAAAGAAATACTGATTGGCCCTTAAAGTGTAAATCAATAAAGGCGATCAATAACAGACATGGATTTTGAAATAAACAATTCTAGATACCAGATTGTCAGAGCATCTTCTCCACTGGCTTCAGTCTCAGTCTAAGCCCCTCAGCCCCTGCATCTCTACTGCAGGTTTCTGGCTTTCTGTCTGGAAATATGCAGGAGGGCAAAGTGCAGCACTCGCCGCCCATACATGCAGCCAGGGAGCGCTCAGCGGCAGCCATCTTTACGGTCTTATCTCCATCCCATACGCCCCCCCGCAGGCCAGGCTCAGCCCTGCTGTAATTGACTTTCTCCCACTGAGCCCGGTGGAAGCTTCAGGCTGCAGAGCTGCTCTGAAAAACCCATTACACACTGCTGCACACCTACACACTGCAGACCCGGAGAGAGAAAGAGAGAGAGAGAGAGAGAGAGAGAGCGAGCTGACATCATGTGTTGATTCAGATCCAAACAGGCCACGACAACAGAAATCTGATTTATCCAGTTTAGATTAGTATGAGGCTGCTGTGAGCGTGTGTGTGTGTGTGTGTGTTATATATGTCTGAGTGTGTAAAAGTGTCATTGTGGTCAGAGAGAATCATCCTGCAACCGGAAAGTTTCTGAACATAAACTCCTCAATAAAAGCCATGATATCTATACCAACTCACACCATTAACCATAAATCAGTGCAACAACACAGTCATGACATATATGTGCAGACATGTGCGTGTGTGTTAAGCTGCTATGAATGAAAGTTAACACTTCCTGGACATGTTTCACAAGAAAACTCCTCTTTTGATTGCTTTTAGTGTAACACAGAGGTGGAAGTGATGAATTTTCATTAAAAGTACAAAGTAGATAAGAAAGTACAGAATCAGTCATAATTTGAAACGCTGTGTTGTCAAAGGGAAAAAACTCACAGAATGTGTTCTTGGGGAACTTTATGGACACATTTGTTTGTCCCAGATCTGGATACTTGTTATTAACTTTTTTTTTTCTTACAGTGGAAATTTGTTTCTCAAAAGACAAATTTTGTTTATGCTTGTTTGACCTGTTGGAGGTTTGCACTCTAATGACTGCTCTTCCTTTTTCTCTATTGGAGTGTAATGAGCTTTACAGCCTTGTGGGGATACTTAAGTGTTTAACATGTTAGTCTTGGTTCTACAGACCAGGCTCAGATACTTGAATATAACATGGAATGTGACTTGTAGGCAGAAAATGACAATACTGAGAGACACAGAGAGAGAGAGAGAGAGAGAGAGAGAGAGAGAGAGAGAAGGGGTGAGACAGATAGAGAGAGAGTGAGATAGGGTGAGGGAGAGAGAGAGAGGGAGAGTCTCAATGTTTTATTGATGAGGGGGTCTAACTAGGTCAGCCTGTGAAAAACCAAGCCCGCTCTACCACTCCCTCTCGCTCTCTTTCTATCTCACACTCTGTCTCTCGCCCGCTCCGTGTCCTCAGTTTACTCCTCTCCGCCGTAGATAAAGTCAGAGCAGCGAGACAGAATAAAAGAGGGAAGAAGGGGAGATTAATAGAGTGGTGGAACAACAGGAGAGGAGATAGGGAGGAAAGAGTGGCTGAGGAACGGCCAACAGATAGGTGGAGGGAAAGTGGGGTTAAAGGAACACAGACAATGGAAAGATGAGGAAATTAAACGTGTGAAGTGTGAAAGGATGAAAAGTAGGAAGCAACGAGGAAGAGGAAGAGAGACGGAAGGAAAATAAGTGAAGAATTGAGTTAGAAAGGACAGAAAGATGAGCCATGTGGAGGGAGTCAAAATGACATTGAAAGAGGAAAGAGAGAGAAGGATGGAAGGAAGATGGAAGGAATAGTTAATAAAAGGATAGGTAAATTTAGGACTACTTAGTCTGGAGAGAAAAGATGGTGGAATATAAGGAAGGAGGTACGGAAAGGTAGGAATGATTGAAGGGTTAGGAAGGAAGGAATGATGAGGGAGAAGGAATGGGAACAACAGAACCACAGAGGGAGACAAGCTGGAAAGTAGAGAAGATTAAAAGAAGGAAGGGAAGGAAAGGATGCAAAATGAAGGGTAGGAAGTAGGACAAGGAGAGGAAAAAGTGAGGAAAGGATGGAGGAAATTTCGCAAAGATGGGAGGAATGGAGGAACGAGACAAAGAAAGGATGGAAGGCCACTAAAGCGAGCAAACATGAAGTCAAAATGAAGGGAAGTGGAAAGGTGGAAGAACAGGAAGGAAATAGGGAAGGAAATTAGGACGGATGGCATAATAGACTTCTGCCCTTCTTTCCTTTGCTTTCCTCTACATGCCTCATTCCATTTCCTACCCACACTTACCTGCATTTCATACTAATCCTACCCCCTTCCAACTTTATCTGTATACTCTTTGTTCACTTAGAGCTGAACAAAGGGAATTATGGGTATGTGTGTGTGTGTGTGTGTGTGTGTGTGTGTGTGGCAGCCCTGCAGCCAGTTCCTGGGTGTTGTTTTGATTTTTTACCCCGCAGATCTCTCTCACAAGCACACACACACATACGCGCGCACACATACTGCTTTCCCCGTGCGCGCGCGCACCGTGTCTACACGCTTACAAGTGAATTCAGTTGACTCACGCGCGCGCGAGAGAGGGAGAGAGAGAGAGAGAGAGTTACGAGCGGTCGAGAGAGGTAGGCATTGCTTTGCCAAGCTTGGCGCCAGCATGCGCGTCCCCATTGTCTCTCAATCGGGCGCGGCGTGGTGCCCGCTTTGCGTGCGCGTCCCCGAGAAGACGAGGAATAAAGAGGAGAGAAAGAGGGAAGGAGCAAAGGAAGAGGACTAAATGAGAGAGAGAGGTAAACCCGCCTTCTTCTTCTGCTGCTGCAGTGTCTGCCTTTCCCTCCATCATCTTCATCATCATCATCCTCCTCTCCTCCCTCCTCCTGCCTGTCTGGGTCTCCCTCCCCCTCCCCCTCCTCCTCCTCCCACTCCTCCTCCTCTCCCCCCCCCTCCTCCTCCTCCCCGTTCTCTTCCATCCATCTCTCTCACCGCCAGTGAAGGCATGGCCAGATATCACGCCGACAAAAGAGAGAGAGGCGGATAGAGAGACACCGGCAGGCGGGGAGAGAGAGAGAGCGAGCGAGCGAGAGAGAGAGCAGCAAGACGCAGAGAGCGCAGGAGGGAGGTAGAGAGAGGAAAAAAGAGAATAGACAAGCGGAGAGAGAGAGAGAGAGAGAGAGAGAGAGAGAGGGAGAGGGAGAGAGAGAGAGGAGGCTGACTGGCTGCAGACTTTCCAACCAGAGGAGGAGAGGAAGAAGAGACAGAAAGAGAGAAGAGTCTCCATCGTCGCCATTTCAGTATGTTTTTTCTTTGTCTTCCCTTCTTTTTCTGTCAGTCTTCTTGTTTGTGATATGCCGGTGGTGTTTCTTGTCACTGGCTTTCTGTGTCACCCATGCGGCTCTATACAGGGACATTGTCTGCTCTGGTACCTCTGTGATGTTCCTATAATGTTCTTCCAGTGTGTCTGATGAGTTTGAGTGACAGTCTGTCCTGTAGTTTCCTATAATATCAACACAGTGTCTCGGGCTCTTCTAAATTCATTATATAATCCTGGTGATATTCTTACAGTGTGTCAGTATGTTAATTGGCTCTCCTGAGTTTCGCCGTCTCTCCTCATGTTCTATAACATCGCAGTAATATTCCCATAGTGTGTCCCTATGTTTCTATTGTTTTGGTGACACTGTCTCCTGTGGTATTCCTAAAATATCCCCATAGTGTCTTGTGCGTTGCCGCTATTGTATCCCCCTTATATCTCTGCAATACTGTACAGACATGCAGTATCGTATAATAGGAATCACTCAGTCATTGTCTAATCGAGGCGTATACAGTATATAATGTTACTGTGATATTTTACGCTGTAGTCAGGGGCTACTCTAGTGTTTCCTTGCGTCTGCGTGGTGTTACTTACATTCTATAACATAACATCTGTGTAGGTTTCTGTAATATCATTACTCAGTGTACAGCATTAGTGAACCTTTGTTGTGAGTCGGTAGCACTTCCTGTAATATCTGTGCGATTGTCCAAGTTGGAGTTGGAGTGAGTACTGTATGTAGTGACCTTATGCCACCTTTTGATTATCTTATATCCCTACTTGTCTTAACTATCATATTCAGAAAACGTGTCTGCGTTATTAGCTTAAGGTCTTACAATGCTGCCCGAGTGCGCTATAATATTCTTGTAATATTTCTCTAGATTTCCTATAGGTGGACTGAAGCGTGTCATATTCTCTGTAGTGTGAGTGTATAGGGCTTGTGACCTTAATGTACCTTAGAATATGATTATCCAGACAGGGATCACTGTGTGTGTGTAATGTTTTAAACCACTACAGGGCTTTAGAGTGTGACAGTGGTTTTATAATATCCTTATGATGTTCCTGTGATGGATTGATAGGTTTGTGCTACTTAATAGTGAGTTTTTGTTGACATCAGTGTGCATTTGTGTGCATGTTTATCCCCTTATAATTCACTATAACATCTAGAAATCATCTCCATGGTTTCACAGCATTAGTGATGCAATGTGCTCTACAATATAAATATACATATATATACGTATATATAATAATTATGTAGATTTCCAAATTGCTGCTTTAGTATACTGTGTGCTCAAATAATACATTAGCAGACTAACAGCATTAGGACTGAGGTATTATTATATTAACTATACACCTACTTGAGTAAATAACAGTAAAGAAATGGCACTTCTATTGTGTTGAAGTCACTTTTCTGATGGTGTCCTGTCAAGTGTGTATATTTATTTACTGTATAGTCACTCTATATTGACCACAATGAAGCTGAGGATGTGGTTATGCAGACTGAGAGCACATAACATTTATATTCATATAAAAATCGAAGTGTAACTCAAATATTTTTACTCCATCTTCAACTTTCCTCCCGCCAGCTCAATGTTGATATTTCTAAACTCAACCGTGAACTGTGATGACCTTCAAAAGTCAGACAGCGAGCTGGGAGAACAGTTTGGGGATTTTGTGCGCGCTCTAAAAAAAAATCAGGGAGATTACGGTTAACACAGGAGACTTCTGAATTGAAAGACTTGATCCCTAAGTGTTGGCTGGGTCAGCACCGAGCTCAGGCAGAGCAGATGCTCAGGACACTGTTCACACTCTGGATGGATGGATGGAGGGAAAAGCAAGGGCCGTGATGCAGAAATGCTTTATTAACTACTTTACCTTTTCACAGGCATGCATCTTACGTTTCTTTAGTGAGATAACTTCAATTGTAATGAAGTGATTTAGAAGAAAAGGTGGTGGTGGAAGGGTGGGAACGAATTCATTCAGGTGCTGATCCGTCTCATTTTGGCGTTTGCCTTATTTGTCATTGTTGACACTTGCTTTTCTTTGCCTTGCATGCCATACAAGGCCACATTCATATACTTTGCCTGCATATGAATGAAGTAGGCAGTAGATGACCCTAAGGGGGGACCCGTCATTGTGCAAGACCACTGATCGCTGTCAAAGCTTTCAACCACGCAATGCCTCCAATCTTGAGTCCTCACCTACATGCAGACATCAGTGCAACAAGTGCTCTAATCATTCTTCTCCCTCTTAGAATTTAATGAAGTCACCCCAGACCTTTAAAGAGCAACAGTTTACTTAGTCATCCCCGTCTTGTTCGTGTCCATTGCAGTATTTTACCTCCATCTCCCAAACTGAAACCTTTTTGTGTGCACGTGGGTTGTCTCAGGTCTAACTCGTGTTAACGTAGGTGGTACCAGATATAAGCCACTTAAAAGAGGAAGATGTAAAGAAGCTGGGGAAAAAAATGCGACATAGGAAGAAGAAAAAAAGAGGCTCGGAATTGGCGTTGAGACCTGCAGTGTGAATGTAGCCGAGATGTCATTTTTGTGTGTTACTGCACTGTAGTTTTTGCAGTTTTGCAGTTTTCCTTTTATACCACTGTGTCTCTGTCAAGGCTATCCAAACACCAGGTCATTCAACAGGCACACAGTGGATATTAGCAAATAACTGTACTGCTACTGGAGAAATATAGACAGAAAATGAAAGTATTATAACTGGATTTCATTTGGATCAGAAATCTAGTGATGCTGCTCCTGGAGTCATATCTGTAATATAACTACTTTTAAGTTTAAGGACTGTAAATGTATAAGAAGAGAAGTAACGGGATTATATGTGAAACTTATGTGAAAATATGGATTCTTTGCCACTTGTCTGTCTGACCTTGTTTTGACAGATTGGGTTCTGTTTGATCTAGATTTTTAATACGAGATGTTGGGGTTTGGTTCTGGTTTCCTCATGTCTGGGTTTGTTAGACTTTCTGTCTTTGTGAGATGTAAGTTTGTAACATCTCTTCCTGTACAGGCTCTGTTTTATATGGATTCTTTGGATCTGATGCTGGTGGATCCGACAGTATATGTGTTCCCGTAAGAGCCGACCGCTGTTTGGTGTGGTTTCTTTACCCTCGGTTCTGATGGACCCGGTCTTGTGGCTCTGTGTTGGTCCAGGTTGTCTCCTGGATGTTTAGTTGTTAAGCTGCCATGTAAACACTGAAATTAGGTGAGGTAACCCAAAAAGTAATAAAAACAAAATCCTTTGTTTCCTGTCTGAGAGGAGAGAGAGAGAGAGAGAGAGAGAGAGAGAGAGAGAGAAAGAGAAAAAGAGAGAGAGAGTAATCAGTCACCCCTCCAGATGCTGTGGGAGAAAACAAACTCCACACTGCAGCCCGACAGCATTTCCACACACTCAGCTTATGACAGACGATATTAAACAACTTCAGCCCACGTTTGGTCATTCACACACACTGCTGGTCACAGACAAACACCAACAACACCTGTCTCCAAACACATCACCGACACGGCACATCTCACAAATCAGAATTAAAGGGAGAAAAAAACACATCGCTCAAACTCTTTTTTAAGACGTTTTCGCTGAAATGTTTTGGGAAGTGAGTGTGCGAGAAATGTCTGGAACGTCGGCCTATAGAAGCGACGTTTGCCTTCATTTCTTGGCGTTTTTGAGATTCTATACTTTTTTGACAGTTTTTTCAGGTTTGTTGCTGTATTCTTGTCATTGTATTTTACATAAACTGCCAAATTACGAACCAATTTAGTTGAGACATGAATGTAACTCTCAGAGGGGGCATTATGGAACACTACAACACAATTTACTCTAGATCCAAAATTCACTTTAAGTTTTTGCTGAATTCATCATTGTGCAAAGCTAATATTATCTCCATATCCTGACTTCAGATACTCTCGCTTCTCCCCCACTCGCTGCCAGTTCAGACAGCCCCTTGCCACATCCATGATGGGTGACGGCCTCACCTGTGGGAGTCAAGCATAGGAGCAACTTTACCCTAAAACTATCCAGAGTTGGAATGCTTTTATTCCCTTCCAACTTCAAATACAACAAAGACTATGGGAGCAAGATCAAGTTATGTCTAAAATACAGCTGTAAATGTAGCTTCTGTGGAAATAATTTCTCATTTCGGACGGATAACTCAAAGTTTCTGGCTCTCCTCGTAGATGAAATAGATGAAAAGCGCTGATGTTTTGCTGTGTCTTGTTCTTTGGCTTGCCTCCGTCTAATCAGTGATGTTCAGTCCTGTGATCTCCACCCAGTCGTTCCTGAATCACCAGAGAGTATCGACCATAGAGCATGAGCTAAAGAAAAAAAAAGGTTTAGAAAATATAGATTCTGTTTTAAAATGCTTCTTGGTTTGGTGTGGTTGAAAGGCCGTCATATCTCCGATCTTTGAGACTTCCATCAAGTGGAACCACTGCAACCTCAACTGAACTGAATCTGTATGTCGGTCTGTGTCTCTGTGCTTTATCAAATCAAAGCCTCTGCCAAGGCGCCTATCAATCTAATTATTTCATTCTGATCAATGGGGGTTAACTGTGAATACACACACACACACACACACACGCACACACACACACACACACAGAGTGACAGAGAGAGGGAGGGAGAAAGAGAAAAACACGTCATCCACATTCTATTCTGGATCGCTCTGAATGACTCACACACACACGCACACACGCACACACACGCATATACAAGCTGAACAACATACAGACATGTATTTGCATAGTCAACAAAATAACCATATTTATGTGTCATCCTAGGTCCTAGGTCGTATGAATACTTCCTCTATCAGCTGAATGCAAACTAGTGATTAATGACGCAACTCTTTCTGTTCGCTTCATCCACTGTGACCTCTGACATCTTCAGTGTGGGTTACCGGGAGCATCACCGAGCTCTGAGCTCTGTGTGAAGGCGTCTTCCACTCTGGTCCTCGCTGAGAGTCAGTAAATCCACCGCTGAACTATTTTGCCAAGGCAAGTTAGCCCACACAGTGGTGGCAGTGAGATGCACGGAGGAGCAGGTGTCACTGTGGGTGAGGACACTCATGCTTTAGAAGGAAAACAGAACTCTACAAAGCACAGAGTCAGAATAATGAAGACATTTCCTTGAGAGGTTTTGGAGGAGAGACTGGCTAAGGGATTCTTGAATCCAGGGCAGTATTCCAGGTTCACTTTGTACGTTATAGATTGTGCTGCATGCTGTGTGGTTCTGTTAATGAGTCATACCACAGCGTGTGGTACCACAGCGCTTTACACTTTATAGTCTAATGCTCAAATAACCAGAGAACTGTTGGATAGATGAAAAATAGAGTGATGATGTTGCTTTTCTTAGATCTTATTTAACAGATGTAAAGTTTGACCTCATGGCAAAAGGATTCAACGTCACATCTCAGGCTCAGCTTTACATTTTCACACCTGGTTTGAACGTTTATTGTCATCACGTAACACCATGCTAGCATGCTAACATACGCGTAATGCTATGTTAGCGTGAAATCCCAAGTGCAGCTGAGGCTGATGGGATTTTTTGTCTTTATTTTTGGACGTATTGTGTCACGGGCTAAAGTGCCGCTGTGTTGTCAAGTAAAGTAAGAAAAAAACCGACACACACATACTGTACATTAAACCAAGCAGGCTTGTGGATCTCTGTTGCCATTGACTACCTGCCTTGTCTGCCTCATCTGATACACTCGCTACAGATCATTAAAGCTTCACTCTGACCGCATCCTCTCCTAAACCTGTCAATCACAGAGCTCTGAGCCCTCGTGCCGCTCTGACATGACCACAGGGTCTGAGTGATGGAGGGGGGCGGAAGCAACCAATCAGGGGCTAACAAGGGTTCTGAACTTACAAACAGTCCAGTTTTTAAACGACCATTGGCGTACCTGGGACAGCACGCACAAACAAGTACTGAGTCTATTGGCTAATTGTTGACAATTGCAAGAAGGTAGTGTAGGGGTCAGAGGTCAACAGCAGACTGATGAAAGTCAGTTTTAGATGCCCATGCGTTGGGCCACATTGGTTGTTTGAAAAGTTAAGGTTGATGAAAGTTTGTTAACCCGGAGGAGTCTACAAGTGCTTCTGCTATTTTACATTGAACATTAAGTAGAATGGATTTGATTGGACAAGATTCAGATTGAAGAAATCCACAAACTGCTGCAGATCATAATGTGAATCATAATGATCTCACATTTGTCTTTGGCTTAATGATAATTAAATTATGCCAAAGACAAATGAATTATAAAGAATTCTACATCCTTAAAACAAAATCCACAACCCTTTTAAACAGAGTGACGTGAGTTTAGAGCGTTATTTCTAGCAGTTGTTCCCTGAATTTTAATATCCACTGTATACACAAATTATAACCCCACCCCCCCAAAACAAAAGAATGAATGAGTATCAGCGTCGGTACACAGCACCAACACTGATAATTGTAGCAATTAAATCCAGATTGTGAACCATAATAACCTCTTAATGCCCCTATTGTCAGAAATAGGTACAGTATGTGACGGCGCTTACTGATATAGGTGCTGTTTTGTTGCTGACCTTTACATGACAACGCAGCCCCCCCGGGCCCCTGTTTAACTCACACTTCATCATCATGTAATTATGAATGCTACATTCACTCCACAAGGTGACTCAGGTCTAATTCTTTTCTCCCCCACATGTGGTGCACATTGGAAATACGTAAACATTACAGACGTGAGTTGGGCATCAAGATCTGCAGTGTAAATGATATGCTTACATTTTTACTTTAGTATATCACAGTCGATGCAACTTCTGCAGTTTTACTAAATACCTGTATGCGTGCGTGCATGTGTGTGTGTGTGTGTGTGTGTGTGTGAGCGTTTGCGTGCGTGTATCTGTGTCATTTCTATGTGACTGCATGCATTTGTAGTCGTGTGTATGTCAGTATAGGGAGCTCTGCATCATATTCTACCAGACAGGCAGAGTGTTGGAGTGAATACTAAACAGCAGGAGGCTTCTCTTCACACCATCCAAATTCAGACATATAGGACACTGTGGAACAAACGCACACACACATGCGCACAGAATGCACAAGCTTGGATTATTTTTGTTGCTTCATTAATTAAAGATGACCTTTCATAATGTCCTAATAAATGTTAAAAACGGCAAAAAAAGCACATGAAGAGCATGGTAAAAATACACACACACACACACGCATTCAAAGGCATAGCAAGGACAAAAGCTATGGAAACACACACACTCAACCACTAGAGAGGTAGAACATCATGTACACACACAGTGACATAAACATACACACACACTAGATGCATGCACACATTGCAGCACACACACACACGCACACACACACAAGTGCAGCCCACTCTTTGGTATGTTGTCCAAGTAGACAGAGGATTTATTAATTTTTTTTCCGGGCTGATCTCTTCCCAGCAGAGGGAGGGAAGACTCTGTTTGATGTACGTTGCGTTGGAACGCGCTCGGTGGAGTGGCGGCCTCAGATGCACCCGGCTTCAATATTCTGAGAAAACATAATGGCAGCCGGCAGAGAGTTCAGGCGAGGCTGTCCACAATTTACATTTATATTAACACTCCACCCTCCCGAGGTGCACTGCAGCCCGAGAGCTGAGCCGCTCCACTGCTGCAGTCAGGAGCTCAGACTGCTGTGACTGCCGGGCTCGGGCTGGAACGGGTGGGGATGGAACCACGATACAGATACTGTATATTAGTCGAATATTAACAGACCATTAATGTTCGTGTGCTCAGTTAGACTATGTTTTTGGAAAAGAACTAAATCATTTTTTAGAGGAGGAGGAGTGGAGTCATTTTAGCAACTTTACTTGTGACTGAATTTGTCCTTTATTCACCCTAAAAATAGCTGCACTCTCACTAAACATAACAGTCATCTATTGGCCGGACAGATGGAAAGACAGAAGACAGACATTGGAGTTGACAGATTTGTCGGCAACAAGGGGCAGAGAAAATTTTTAAACAAGCTCAGACACACACCACGGACTCTTTCCACATGTAATGCAACACGTGCATCCCAATTAAAAAGCGTTTTTGCTCACCCATCTATTTTTTCTCTGGTTCGCTGCTCATGAGCGCTATTAAGTAGTTGTTTTTTACTTTGCAGATCATGACCGTGGGAGACGACTCCTGAAATTTGGTCTGGTGTCAAAAACTACAAATCTTCAGTGTTGAGTCCAGGGAGCAGTTTGACTGAGGTGCTGCCACGCTGAGCTCCGAGCAGGTACAGGAACTCTCAACGTCACAACTAGCCAATGTTTTCTTTCACTGTAAATAGATTAAGCTTGTTCTTTATTTTGTGCATGATTCCCATTCTGACACATATTGGTTTGTTATAAACTGCATTCTTAAAAAGACAAAATCGACAGTATTAATATGGTTTATATACTAAAATACGACATCAGAGTACCATGTCAGAATTTCCATTAAAGAGACTCTATGTCTACTAGTTACTTTGCAGATTTCAGTGTCAGGTAAAATGGCCAAATTATATCCGTTCATAGATGTTTCTAATAAAGCTTTTGAGAATTAGGTAATAATAAAAACCTCCTCTGAAAAAGTAGGAAAACCCCAACATTTTCATATCCTTCGATCCTTGAAATTGGAGCCTTTTAGTTGTAATGGAGTCGTTTTCAAGTGTGCTACCACAAGTAATCAAATAAATGATCTGTGTACTTCTTCCTCCCCACTGGTCACTTTGTCAACACATTGTCATCTTGCCAGTAATGTGTCCGCTTGTGTTTGTGTGTGCAGATGGAGGTGAATTCAGCTGAAAAGCGGCATCGAACACGATCCAAAGGAGTCAGAGGTAGGAGTCTGTCAATCTCCTCCGGTCGCAACCTTTTGGATGTGAAATGGAAATAAATAACTTGTGAACATGAGTCAGAAGCCGTCATAAATTTGTAAATGGTTGTGTGTCGGCTGCTGACTCTTACGGTTAACATGAATGTTGATGTGTTCTGTACGTCTCTGTGTGTGTGTAGTTGCTGTGGAAGCGGCGACGCAGGAGTTATTCAGGTGCGTGATCCTCCGCTGACACACACTCCAAAATACACTCACCATCTTCATCAACTAAGCAGATATTCACCATCAACTAGGAGGTCCTGGTTTCCATCTAAAATGATTTGTGTGTCTGTTCTATCAGTGGAGAATGAAGTTGTACAGCATTTGCACAACTCCAGGTTTTAGTCTTGTTGAACTGGACTCAAGACTAAAGCAACAACGCCAAGACCTTTTTGGGAAAGCGATCAAAACAAACAAACAAACTGCAGTGGAACGAGAGATCTGATTCAGTTCTGAACCAACTGCAACACTGATGTATTGATTGATCTAAATGAGCAGGCTCGGTGCATGGAGTTGACATTAAAAGAACTACAATTTTGTTTAGGTGGTACATATCAAATTTATCCAACAGGTCTCCAATAATCTGAAGGAATTTGTGGTTTATGTGTGTTCCCACGTGACATTTGTTGATATATTTTTTCAAACCAAAGCAAGAGTAAATGTAACAACAGTAACTCATTCACTGATTCAAACAAGTGCAAGCAGACTGTGAAAACCACCTTAGCTCATTTTTTGGTGTCGATCCAGATCCAGTCGTGCCAACATATGGTCGTTTAAATCAGTTTATGTTTTGGCTCATAGCGCCTGAATGTTGAGGTGTGGAAGTGGACATTTCTCTTCTCTGGATCAGTGTGATTCAATACAGATCGGCCACACTCATTTCAGCCTTTTCCTTGTTTTCACCACTCCTTAACACAATTACAGCCTATTTATCTTCGAAAAATTGGCACAGAAAATATTCGGAAATTATTGATTATTTCTTTTTAAGATCCTGAAAATGTTTGGCAAATTATTTCTTATTCTCTTCATCGTTTTTCCTGTTTATCCTGCGTTCGCGTTAACTTCAAGCCGACCTTGAAAGTTTCATTACTTGGTCTCGAAGTGGCACTTTGCCAACAAGATAAGTTTGGGCAAAGCAATGTTTATACTAACAAAACATCAACAGTAAGTTTATGATTGATTTAACTGTTGTATTAAATTAGGTTGTCATGGTGGTTGCTGATCTCATGTTCAGTAGATTCCCTATTTTTCTGAGAATATAAACAGAAAATTAAAAAAAGACCCGCTTCAGCTTTTTAGAAAGCAATACAAGAAACCTACTGGAAGAGGAGGAGGAGGGAGGTGGAGAGTGTTCTGCTTCACTTAATCTCATTTAGTAAAACTGACAAATATTTAGTGCATTCAGCAGATTACAGTTGAACCTGGTTTGATCCAGGTCAGCGCTTTGCTGTAAACACCATGTCCCGTCTGCGTGGCTGTCTGAGGCAGAGCTGAGGATCAGGGAAATGTGTCATCATTCACGTTCATTCATAATTTAAATCTGGTCATGAAATAATCCAAGTCAATGGGGAAATACTGCTTTTAGGTGACTCGGGCACAAGCTATAGAAATACATGCAGATGACAAACACGTAGGAACCCAGCAAGGGGCCCTAAAAAATGTTTTCACTCACCGTGCACAGTGGTGCTGCAGAAAGGAAAGGTTGGGGTGGCTCACAGCATTGCAAAGGCTTTCAAAATAACCCATGGATGAAATAGGGCATGGAGGAAATCTGGATAACATTTCCCCCTTAATGTTTTATTTTTGTATTTGTATTTCAGAGAAACTTAAATTAATGGGGTTAGTAATTTTTGGATTTTAAACCTTTCTTTGTTTCTTTGTTTCTTTCTTCAGCTTCACATCTTCTTAGTTCAGATTATGGTTCTCTGGTTCTCTTCAGCTACATAAACAGAAAGGCTTTTTTTGGGGTGTTTTGCTGTGTTAAAGCACACGGCAGGTGATTTTGTAAAAGGTACTGAGGGTCTTACATTGTGTTATGAGATTCTAAACAGCAAACGGCATGAAAAGGGAAGATTAAGGGAGTTAAGTTAAGTTAAGTCAGGGTAAGTCCCCATGATCTAGCTTTCCTCTCTGCACTGTGTACTCACTGTGTTTTTCCTTCTCAGCTGTCCCACCCCGGGCTGTGATGGCAGCGGTCACGTCAGCGGGAAGTACGCCAGGCACCGCAGGTAAAAAACCACCCACAACTCAGTCTATCACTGTAAAGATAAGAAAGTTTTATTGAATTTAGAGAAACAAAGTTGTTGGAAATTGTCATGTAAATTCCAAACATGATCTTTAAAGCTTTATGATTATTATACTGAGGTGCTTTATATTCAAAGCCAAGATGAAGTTTGTGGCTTCTTTCCATCAAATGGAGATATCGCTGTGTACCGTCATCATCTTCCCCCGAAATTCACCTTGACACACTGTGCTTTTTTGGATACTTTTATATTGCATTAACACTCAGGCGTTGTCACTTTGAACAATACTTGGATGCACAATGCAAGTTACAGTCGCTCTAAAATTTCTTCTAGATACACGATCCCTTACCGTCTGGATTGGTTTCTTGTTTGGGGGGGGGGGTCTGGTGGACTAAAGGGAGTGCTGACCCTGCAGCCTTCAAACGGGCCACTCAGCAGCTCAGAATCAGAATCCTAGCAATGATAAATAAGCTCACTGCATGGTTTAAAACGCAGTCGATTAGCAGCGTTCACAGTGGCAGCCTCCAGCACGGTGACAGTCATGCAGGACATCCAGCAGTCTGTCATGGGGTGGGGGGGGGGCAGATGGAAAACCAATCAGTCTGAGCATGGAGCTGTGAAGTCCTCAGGTCACTCTGAGTTTCCTCACTTCATGCTGTTCCCTGGAGGCGTGTCGATGGACGGATGGCTGTCCGTCCCCACGCTCCAGCTCCCCGGGCTGCAGGCTGCGGTCCAAACTGATAACTCCCACTTCAGGTCTCTGTTGTCCTTGGAAACAATGGATTACTAACAAACGCGGGGGTCCGTTTTCATAAAAGTGTCATTTCAGTTTCTCTTTAATGTTAAAATCTTGGAACTGAAACTCTTTATCCTGCATCCCATCACACACCATGAAACAAAGGCGTTGGATAGATGAAAGAATGTCGGCGTTCTAAGCTCCTTTTTACCACTTGGTCCAAACAAATGCTGACATTAGCATGTTGACATGGCATTCTAACATTTTGTATTTAATTAAGGCCTCTGCTAAGCCTGTCAGCGTGTTGCCAGGGTCCTATGTTCCCCTGCACTGTTTAAAGCTGGAGTAGACCTCAGCGTAAGTGAGGGCTGGGACATGTACTCACTTAACACTTTCTCTGACCATTTATTGTGTTTTATAGGCAACAGTATGGCCTTTCTTCTGTTTGACTATACATTTCAATATTGTTCAGGGCTTACTGTAGATTGTCATTCTCCCTCAGTAGAATGTGTCCTTTGACTTGAACGTGTGTAAGCATGGGAATCTACAGTAATCTGAAACAAATTACGTGGAAACATATTTTCAGATATTATTAATTTATATCAGAAAATCAGTTTGTTTGCGTCTGTTCAGGAAACATAACAGAGGATTTGACCGTAAGGCCCTGGGAAAATGAGTCCCTGACAACATCAAAATCTTTTGAAGGGTTTACCTAATGTGTGTTTATAGAATGTTGAACTTGGAAACATAAGACCCAGGGATAGATGACATGTTACATGCTGATGTTTAACATTTACCCCTCAGCATGTAGCTCAAGCAAAAGTGTGTTTTCAGATCAGAGAGGGAAGGAAAGCAAGTAAGAAGATAATGATATTTTATGAGTTTATCACACTTTGAATGTAAAATGCAAATA